>NW_004955402.1:19663821-19668382 GCF_000276665.1 Chinchilla lanigera
GCTCCGCCTCCTCCGCGGGCCCCGGGTCTGCAGCTGCGGCGGCCGCCCGCTCGCCTCCTCCTCCTCTCACCCCTCCTTCCCTCCGCCTCGAGCGTGTGAGGAGGAGCCGCGGGTACGAGAAACGCCATAGCAGCGCTCCCAGCACTGACTAATCAACAAGGTGCGAGCAACGCCTGCGCAGCTCGGGGAGACTCCGCCCCCAGCCCTCGGCCACGCCCCGGCCACGCCCCCAGCCCCCTGCCCCTGCAGACTCCCGCCCCAGCTCCCGACCGGTCTCGGCCCGGCTCGGCGCGGCGTCGGCTCCTGGCGCCGGCGGTCGGCGCGCTCCGTAAGCTTTAGCTCTCGCTCCCCCGTCCGACCGCTCGGGCGCCCTGCAGCCTCGCCTGGCGCCCAGTTCCTTCCCAGCGAAGGGCCCTTCCCCTAACCCGGAATGCAGATGGAGCTGCAGATGGAGCTCGGGAACCTTTCCCCTTTAGATCGTGCTGTCTTCCGCTCCTGCCCTGACCAGGAGTGGCGGACGCGGGCACAAAGGAGACCTCCCTTGCTCCCCTTTTCCCGCCGGGTGCTCAGGCTGGAAGAAGACGCGAGAGTGTGCAGACAGCGCGGGCCGGCGAGGCGGCCGTTTTCCTCAAGCCTGCAACTCCGCAAACGGAGCTGCAAGTTGCTCCCACAGATCTCAGCTTTGGCGGCTAGGCCAGACGGAAAGGGCCAAAGCCCCAGGAGCAGGAAGGTGGTGGATGATCAGTATCCCCAGGGCGGGTGAACACCAGGTTTAAGTACTTCCTCTTAGAGAGATGGTGGGACAGGAGGCAGAGAGAAGGAGGAGCTCTCTAGGATTAGCTGTTTCCACGTGTCTTTTGCACCTACTTCTCAGTCTTTAAAGGGGGGCTGATTCCCATTTTCTAGGCATGCCACCAATACCTTAGGTCATTCGCAAGATCACACAACTTCTAGATGGCCATGCTAGGATATAAGCCCAGTTTGCTTTGTAGGGTACATTTATTTGCTACATTTTTTAGCATGGCGGGGTGATGGCAGAGCAGAATATAAAAGTGGGTGTGATTCTTGTTCGTCCAGGCACATCTTTTCCTGTTCGAATTTTTTTTTTTTAACATGATGTTAACCTAGCAAGGTAAAAAGATTTGCATTTCAATTCTGCTTTCAACATATGTTCAGTGTCCAATGCATGGTAAAGCAGGCCATTCCATGGGCCTTGAAAAGATGCCACAGCCTTTTAGAAGGGCTGGCTTAAAAGATCTGTGCCAAAGAACATACAAGTCTAGTAGCATTTGCATTTAAAGAAAAACTTCTGAGATTTTTCCTCACTCCATTTCCTAGAACTTTTGAGTATTGGCAATAGTTTTCACAGAATTCTGCTATAAGTTTGCAGCCTTGTGTATTCCTGTTATTTTCTTTTTAAGTCTTGGGGAAGAAAAAGCGAAACGCACTTTAGTGTATTTTTAACCCAGATTTGAAGGTTCATATATTTGCTCATATAAAGAAGAATGTTTCAAAACCGTAAAGGACCAAGTAGCAGCTCATTTTTTTCTAAATAATTGAACATTTCTGAAAATACAACTCAGACTCCCCAGAAGGATACATCTGGAATCAAGCAACATCAGGGGTCCTTCAACCAGTAAGTAAATCCTACATCCTTATAATGGTAAATTGATTTTTTTAAAAAACTCCCTGCTACTATTTTATACTCTTTAGAAACTTTGGAGAATATGAGAATTCCCACTCACAAAAGGATCAGTGGCTTCTGACCCAAAGACAAGATAAAAAGGAAAAAGACTAACGTAATCAACTTTTTAAAAGTCAATAAAACTCGAATATTAGATTTGCTTTATTGCTGACCTTGCAGAAAAAGTATTATTTCAATCTTGAGTATTCAAAGGAAGAAATTTAGTGCATGGCAAATTCTTATGGAATCTCACGTCTTAGAGGAACTCTTCATAAAGATCTTAATTATGAGATGGGGCTTTGGTTAAACTGTACAAAAATATACCTATTAACAGAGAGCTACCGGTAGTCTTTCAGTCTGAACTGTACTGAACATGTTTCTGAAGATGGTTGGACCAGTGCAAACCATGGATATAAACACATAACAACTGGGCATTTGGGTCTTAAATGTTCCCCAAGGGAATACTGTGGCTCTCTTGGGAGCTGATGGAACTGTGAAGTGACCTAGTGAGAGGTCTTGAGGTCACTGAGTGCTTGCCTGGAAGGGATAGTGGTCTCCCAGCCCGTCCTTATCCTTTCTATTGTGCCCTTGAGCGGTTTTGCTCCACCATGCACTCCAAACACGATACGCTGCCTCTGCACAGGCCCAAGTACAGACTTCCAAAACTGTGAGCCGAAATGCAATTCCTCTCTTTGTAAGTTGATTATTTCAGGTATTTGTTGTAGTAAAGGAAAGCTGACCGATGAAAATTTACAGTACTGAATTTTGCAGTTTATGAAAGAGGAACATCTAAGAGAAGTAAGGCAACATTTAATATCCTGGACCTTTGTTTCTTCTCAGTACCCTTATAAGTAGATTTGTGGGAGGCAGCATATTATGGTTATTAAAATATAGGCTCCAGGACCCAATTGCTTGGGTTGGCTAGTGACCATACTCCTATTTGTGATCTTGGGAAACTTGTTTCCTCCTCTGAAAAATGAGGGTAGTAATGACACTCATTTCACAGGATGTATATGAGAATTTAATGATTTAAAGCATGTTGAAGGTTTAGTGTCTGATACATAAGAAATGGTATGGAAGCATTTACTTGTACAGGTTAAGGATTCCTTATTTGAAATATCTAGGACCAGAAATGTTTTGGATTTCAGATTTGTTTGGATTTGGGAATATTTTTATACCCATAATAAAGTATTTTGGTAAATAGGATCCAGGTCTAAACACAAAATTCATTTATGTTTCATGTATGCCTTATACACATAGCCTAAAAGCAAGGGTTTTCTTCGGTGCTGGGGATTGAACCAGGGTTTCATACATCGTAGCCATACTCTCTTCCTCTGAGCTACATCCCCAGCTGCTGAGAGTAGTTTTACGCAATATTCTTAGTGTGCCTGCATTTTGACTGTGATCTATCACATGAGGTCAAGTATGGAATTTTCCACTTGTGCTATCCTTTCAGTGCTGAAAAATTTCGGGTTTTGGAGCATTTGCAATTTGGGGTTTTGTGACTGGGTTTCTTAACTGTATTATCAAAAGAACTATTGGTTTTGAAGGAGCCAAATCTAGAGGAAAGGTGAAGAGACACGATCACACGTAAAGAAATAATTAGTTTTTGGAAAAATAGTTATATCACTCATGAGTATAATGGAGTAGAGGAACATATCATCAAATAGGAAACCCAGGTATAGGACTTTACTTCCCAAATCTATTTTTTTTTTTTAATCTTTTTGACACAGGGTCTCACTATGCGGTTCAGGCTGGCCTTGAGCTCCCTTTGTAGCCAGGCTGGTCGCGAACTCAAACTCGAAATGATCCTCCTGCCTCAACCTCCCGAGTTCTGGGATTACAGGTGTGTGCCGCCATGCCCGGCCTCACTCCCCAAATCTAGACTCTGTGGGATTAACATTCTTCCCAGTGTTCATGTTGGCTATTCATATGCTACAAGACTAAAGTAACTGAGAAGCCCAAGGGTAAATCTAGCATATCGTACTGTAGAATTCATAGGATGAACAAAGATCCAGCCTCCTAGCTGTGGTTTACTGTTTATACATACATAGCCTGTCAACTGTTTTCATTATCTGCCTTGCCAGATATAAATGTTACATGTTGGTTTTTCTCATATCAGAGTGTCCAAGGTCACATAGTACCCTAGCAGTCAAGAATGATATCAAAGTTCACAACCCCAGTGGTTTTTGAGGACTCCTAAGTTGTTTTTCCTTTTAATTAATGTCCATGCTGTCACCCAAGTTAACATAAAAATCCCTTCCTGGCTAAAACCTTGTGTAGTATCTGTTTCCTCACTGTTGATGGAATAAAGTATAAAACCTTTTACAGACCGAAAAAGATTCTTCCCTTCTGTGGCTGGGTCTGCCACCCAAGCCTCATTTTTATTGCCTACCTCTGACACCCTGTGATCCAGTCTAGCTACCTCCTTCCAGTGTCCAGCATTTCATGTTGATTTGAGCCCTTGTAGGCCTTGCTCTCCCAGCTCACAGTGTCTTTCTCCTTTTCGCCTGCTGTGAAACACCTATTCCCACTCCAGCCTTTTGCATTCTATGAAATGTTGGGTCCCCTCCAAGGAGACCCTATTTTCTGTGGTACCTTTATACTTGGCAATACCCCCTTTAACTGTGCTAATTGCACTATGATTTGTTATCTGTTTTCTGTTAGCTTTTCCAATTTGCTGTGGCCTCTGAAAGGTACTGTATTCACCTCTGGTTTTCTAGCTCCTGTTACCATGCCTAGCACGGAAAAGGGCTCAATTTTTATTTTTATTTTTATTTTTTTATTTTAAAGATAAAAGGAGGGAAACATTAACAGACATACAACATTATACAACATATCACAAGCACAATACAGACAATACAGAGTTACAAACAA
>NW_004955402.1:19669106-19678486 GCF_000276665.1 Chinchilla lanigera
TATATATATATATATATATATATATATATATATATATGACTAACTAGGTAAAAGTACCATAAAGAAGCATATGCCATGTGGATACTTGCAGAAAGGCTTTAAAATTCTTTAAAAAATATACTTTGTCATCTCTCACTTTCTTGTTTTTGAAGTAATACATGCTCTCCTTAAGTAGATCACTGCATAAGACAGATATTACAGTGCAATAAAGGAATATTAAGGAAAAACACAAGTTGTAAATTGGATCTTATAGGAGGATCTTATAGGAGGATGTTTGCTTTCAAAACAATACCCAAGACATCTCCATTTAAGAAAATACATCAGGATGGGCTTGGTAGTGCATCCCTGTAATTCCAGTACTCTGGGAAGCTGAAGCAAAAGGATAGCAAGTTCCACCCCAGCCGAAGCCGCTTAGCAAATTAATGAGACTGTCTCAAGATAAAAAAATAAAGAAGGGCTGGGGATGTACATCAATGGGAAGACCTTGGGTTCCGTTCCTGATATTGAAAGAAAAACTGTGAACATTTAAGCCAGGCATGGTCATGCACACCTGTCCCAGCACTCAGGAGATGAGACAGGAGGATCACCATGAGTTCAAGTCCTTCCTGAACTTGTTTCAAGAGTAAATAAATGAATAAGTAATAAAAAAGAAGACACATTACACTGAGATCCAGTACATATATAATTTAAAAAAAGCTTTACAAAATGATACTTTACATATTTATAGTGAAAACTACATCCTGATCTTTTAATCTGTTCTTTTATGTTTTTTTTAAACACCAGTTACGATTAGCTTTATTTAACAGTCCATAATAGGTTACAACATACCATTTTAAAAACCACCATTTTAAACATTAACTTCTTTTGTGAATTAAAAACATAGAGCATTATAGTTAAAGTCATAGGAACTTCAAAAATTCAAGAATAGTTAGAAATAAAAAAATAAGTAAGAATTTAATCAAAGAGTTTACCAAAATCAATATATATATATATATATATTTTTTTTTTTCTTCGTAAGTTATAATTTTGGGTTTATGAAGATGTTAGCTCTTGGTGGATAGTGATTTTACTCCTTACCAAGCACAAAACCTCAGCTAGAGAAGCTGCCAGAAGGGATAAGTGGTACTGGGTTGTGTGCAGCTTTTGAAATTATGTACAGAACTTCCCAAAGGAGTAGCTAAATGAATCAGATTGTCTACACAATGCTTCAGCTTCCATAAATCCTTTCCAGAATACAGCAGAATTATTAACTAATCACTGTTTATTTTGAATATGTTAATAAGTTGTTTTTACTAATATACTTAATACACAGAATTGGTTAAAGAAACAACTGAATTGGCTCTACCCCTTATGATGTAGATAAGCTAAGGTTCTGTCTCCTTAGAAAAGTCTATATGGCTCATGACATGATTTAGCTTTTTCTCACTGAAGTTATCTATTTACTGTGACAAAATGTATGTAGAAAACATTCATTTTGTTATTAGTATCAAAATAATGATTCAGGGGGCCAGGGATATAGCTCAGTGGCACAAGTGCCTGCCTGGCAAGGTCCTGAGTTCAATTCCCAGTACCTAAAAAAAAAAAAAAAAACCCTCCCCAAAATAATGATTCAGGGCCGGGGATGTAGTTCAGTGGTACAGCACCTGCCAGGCAAGAACAACTGAACCTAAGCCCTGGGTTCAATTCCCAGAATCAAATAATAATAATGATGATGATGATGATTATAATGATTCATATTATTAAACATTTGTCAGTGCCCAGAATCTTTTCAGGCTGTGTACAAGTCTGTTGTTATGAAGCTTCAAAGGACTTTTAGTGTTAGAGGCAGTTACAGATGGTTTCTAGTTTTACTTTTCTCCCTAGAAAGATAATGAAATTTTAGTTCCCTGCTGATAAATCATCTAAAGAAAGACCATCCTATATGTTTTCCCAAGTTACACATTCTTCATCCTCTTTTGCAGTAAGTAGTGAGAAGTGAAAGATGAAGAATTTCATTTTGTGGGCTCCTCTCCTAGACATCTGAGTATACTTACATGAGCTGAGTATATTTTTTTCCTCCCTCACCTCTTTCATTATTCAGATTCCTGGTCTACAAAGCTCAGTGAGTGCCACAGTAACTTGCTTAGAATTGCTTAAGATCATTCTCAACTTCTTTAGTAGATTTTTTTAGTCATCCCCAAGCCCATGTCTTAAAGAGTTTATGCCTTACCCCTACCTCACAAGCAAATGAAAAGTTTCCCCAACATGATATTGATTACATCAGTTGTTTGAAACTTGTACAGAAAAATTCGGTGAAAAAATATGGCCTGTGATTATATCTTCCTAAGTTAACTATCACTTTATATTTGTATGTATGTATATATGTATCTATTTAATATGGATCAAACCATAGTATAATTTTGCAGTTTACCTTTATCACTTAACAATATATTGTGAACATTTTTCCATCTTGCTATGTATTACAAATGATTTTAAAATGATCATATCATATTTTATCATATGGGTATACCATAATTAATCCAATGCTTTATGATTTGGCATTTTTATTATTTATACATTTCCTATTATTAATAATGCCTTTGTTACTATTCTTGTAGGCAACTTTAGTCATATCTAGGACTTTTCCCTTTTAATTATAAGTTCCTAGGGCTGAGGATTTAGCTCAGCAGTACAGTGCCTGCCTGGCAAGCTCAAGGTTGTGAGTTCGATTCCTGGTACCGGAAAAACAAAACAAAACAGAACAAAAATTATAAGTTCCTAGATGAGAAATTTTTGTATTAAGAAGTGTGACCATTTCTTTATGGCTTATAAAGTGTGACCATTTCTTTATGGTTTTGATAAATAGTGCTAATTTTCTTTCCAGAATTTATACTTTTCCAAAAGTATAAATCTATGCTCTTTCTGCTTCAAAACTAAGGATTCTGCATTATTTTTTCTTGTTACATAATTGGGTAAAATGCTTTAAGAATACTTGGTACAGTGGAGGTTGGTAATGTAGCTCAGTGGTAGAGTATTTGCTTAGCAAACCTAAGAACCTCAGTTCAATTACCAGGTACATACTGTAGAAAAAAAAGGGGGAAGAACAAGTTGGGTTTGTTGTTATTGTTGTTGTTGTTGTTGTTTTGTTTTTTGAGACAGAGTCTCACTATGTAGCTTAGGCTGGTTTTAAACTCACTATGTAATCCAAGCTGGCCCCAAACTCATGGTAATCCTGCTGTATCAGCCTCCCAAGTGCTGAGATTACCGGCATGTGCTACCACGCCCGGCAGGAACAAGTATGAATAAGGAATAAAAGTTGAACCTAGTTGGCAGTTGCTCCCAGTGATTTTTTTGAATGGGAAAATATATTCACTATGACCCATGAATCTGGATAAATTATTTCTACATTTAATAAGAATACCTAAGAATACAAAATTTTGAGAAATTTGGGAAGACCAAAAATAACATGAAAATTACCACACAAAATACTAAGGTATGGTAAGAGACCACTGGTTATCAAGAATATATATCATATATATAATTATGAGGATTATATTATTTTTATGGCTCTGTTCCAGACGTATGTTTATATTTCCTCCACGAAATGATTATAAGTTTACATTTTTTCTATTTCTTGATTTTATTATTAGAGATACATGCCTTTAAGTTTATTCATTCTCACCATTAAAACTAAATGAAAGATAAACTAAAATGATAGATAAATACCTATAAGTAAGTATCTAGCTTAAGTTGATCTACACTCACAGTCCCGTGACATTTAAATAGGCGCTGGGGAGTCATAGGGGGCAGAGACCATTGAGTTTCACTTTGCTCGAAACTATCCCAGCTAATGTAGTGGAAGATGGTGCCATTATAGTGATTATGCAAACTCTCTGTAGGTCCTATCAGAGGTTCTGATGATACTCATGAATACTATATGTTTTCCTTCCCAAACCCCCAACCAAATTCCATTTTAAAATGTATTGCTCTGGTACTTTTTTTGTATCTCAAATGATTAAAATATCTTTATTTGGTACGACTTCATTGGTAGTGACAACTTACAGTCCTAGCTACTATTTTTCAAGTAGCTTATCATTAGATTACCACATAGTTCAGTGTCACACCTGAATTTCGTGACATCAGCTCTTTTCCAAGAGCTCAAATCGTTTGTCACATTGTTTTTAAGTTGGCACAAAGAGGAAATGAATTCCCTTTAAAGAAAGCAAACATAAGAAATATTAATATAAAATTACTCCTTACATGCTAGTATTACAAGTGCTTTACATTTGCCACTTAATGAGACTAAATATACTAAGTTGAAATATTGACTGTGGTCCATTATATCTATTACATTGTTAACTTGTTAGGTGTTTAACCAGAGGAAAAGAAAGCATAATTGTTGAAATGGCAGCCAAGTCTATTCTATTGTTGATACATTTATCATAGTAACTAATGAAATTTTAAAAGAGAAACATACTATAATATACCCTTTTTTCTTTCATTAGAATTTTAAAGGTACTTTGATTAAATGGGTATATAAATGTATATACCTCTTCACCCACTTTTCGGTTATCCATCTATCAATCCACCCACCCATTCAATAAATATTTATTGAATACTCATGTGCTAGACATTATCATCCAGTGTGATAAAGTTAAAAATAAGTGGTAGTATTCTGGGACTACAAAGGGAACCACAGGAATTCCGAGTACAACAACACAAGATGCTTTGGGGAGATGACCAACTACAGCGGTGTGCTACAATACAAGTTTTCAGATCACCAAAAGGCATGCGGAGAGGAATAGGAAGGGACAATGTCAGAAGGCCAGAAGCAGCACATTGTGTGAGAGGAACTGTAGTCTGTCTGATTTTGCTCCATTTTGAGATGTGATGTAGGGAATAACTGGCGAAAGTTTGGAGAGTTCGACAGGATTCAGAGCATGGAGAGATCTATAGAAACTTAATCTTTATCTCCTGAGACCTGTAATGGATAATCTACACTGTAAGTGATGGCTGCTATTGCAGAGTCTCAAACAGGAAGATCAGTCTAAAGAAATGAGGACAAGAAGGGAGAGGGAAGAAGAAGCCAGAGACAAAGGGCGGAGGATTTAAAGAGGACATTATGTTCCAAGAGGCAGAAATAAGGAAATGGAACTAAGATATTTATTAAGAAGGTAAAATCCTCAGAGTTTGTTTATTAGCTCACTTCCTGAAGTAAAGCAATTATCCAAAAATGATTATGATTCCACTGAACAACAAGCACACCTGACTGTGAAGAACCTAATATGAGAAGGCAGATAATTACTAGTAAGGACCGTTGCAAGTAATTTTGAAATAAATGATGACATTGAACTGTTAAGATAAACCATAGTAGACTAGAGAGAAGATAACTTAAAGGGACAGGACAGCTTCCAGTTAAGTGTAACTTTTACTGACTGTCTCAACACTTAGTAGATTCTAGCAGCATAGTTTATCTCAGGCAAGTACTACTGAACTGACTGTTCTGCTGATGTGTTTGGCAGAGAGAATCCCTGTGAAGTTCTTGTTTGGGCCACTGGAAATGATTGCTCCATTGACAAAAGAAAGAAGAGAATAGTATTTCAGTAGTACAGAAAGGATTGGTTCAATTTGGACATGCTAAATTTGAGTCACCTATGAAATACATGAAATGGACAATTGGGAACATGAAACTGAAGCTTAGGAAGAAATTAGGGACAAAGGTGCATATTTGGTGGCTGAAGTCATAGGAGTAGATACAGTTTCCAAAGAAAATGACAGCGATTGCTAAAAGAAGTAGGACAAATGATCAGTCTTGGGCATACAATACTTAGCGTTGGCAGAGAAGAACCCAGCAAAAGATACTGAGGAAGAATAGTCTGAGAAATAGGAATAGAATAATAATGCTTCTTATGCTTTCCTTTCTTCTATACAAATGCCTTTGCTCCACCATGAAAATTCTCCAGCATGTATCATTAGCAGCCCACCTGAAACTTTTTCTTGGTGAGAATCTATTTAATCCTTCTTCATAATGTTTTGGGTAACTATTAGCATAATTATAGCATACTGTTGTTTGTGTGTATTTCTTAACCTAGTTATTCAGTGCTAACTTTCTCACTGGTACTATCAAGAACTGAGACTTTATCTACTTGGAAGCTAACAAGTTAGCCTGCCACACTTTTATGAATGTGGCAGAAGACAAGAATCTCCTGGTTCAGAGACAAAGAATTGCTTACTCCTGGCACCTCAGGAGTCATGAACTTCATGTTTACATCATTTCCTCTTGTCCTCAAGTCCCATAGGCTGACACAGGTAGATTCTGTATGCATACTTGGCTTGTGTTATAGCTAAGAACCTTTGTGATTAGGGAAACAAACCTTTTAACAACCAAACCTGGCCAACCTTTCCTCCAAGAGGTACATATTGTCTTTACTATGCGAGACAGTATAGAGAGTACTCTCTGCACCAAAGGGAGATAGTATTGCTGCCTTCCAAGGTTTTTCACGATATACATACATATCCTGGAAAAATGGTCTACAACAGAAGCTGTCAATTTCTCTGCTTAGAATATGTGCAGAAACACCAGGGACTGGTGGAGACTGTCTAATAACAGGCCTGCTTAATGTCTTGCACATTTTACGTACCCCTTACATCTCCCAGGTTACTATCTGGCATATGACAGTTGCTAGTAAATAGTTGTTGAAATAATGATTTAGAAATAACATCAACATCAGAGATAGTTGAGAGAAACTTACATAGAGTTATTTATAACAGACAGTTTGAAGGTTGCTTTGAACTTCTGCAATGTGCTTTGTGGAAAAATAGCTCATTCATAATTAACTCCTTGAGAATAGCAATATGTATTAGTCTCTTTTGCTTCTTACTGTCTGAAACAGACACTAGAACAAAACAATTAATCAGCAAGGATATTTTATATAAACTGGAAAATGTGAAGGATCGCAGAGATCTGAATAATGCAGAATGAAGTAGATTATTTTCCTTCTTCAGCACTTCCAGTCCTCCTTAGTAACAATGCCAACAATTTTTATACCCTTCAAAGAATTTAAAGAAAGAAATAAAAACAGTGATTACTACTAAGTGCTAGTAACTTGGCAGTGTACTCCTATATAAAACATTTTTTCTTTTATAGTCAAGAGCAGGCTGTATGTCAAGGACATGATAAAATGTCCTACCTTGTTGGTAGAACTATGAATTGGTATAACCTTTGCATGTGTATTTGGCTATTTTCAATGAGGCTTTAAATGTCTATCCAGCAATTTCATATTAGAGAAACTGCCCTAAATGCCTTATTCTAACTCCAGGAAAGAAGTCTTTTGCACAAATATGTTAAATCCAGGAATATATTTATAATACATAAATGTATTTATAAATTTTTTACTGAATCTATGGAATTGTACTATAACATGATTAATTATTTCATAAACTATGGAGAGACATTATTGCTGTTTTCCTCCTGAGAAGAATAAATTATCAATATTTGTAGACAACTGAAATATCAGTGCCATATGTCTGTCCAAGGTCTTGTCCATTTCATTTAGTCTAGGTTACATGATTCATACTTGTGTAGAAGGAAAGGTAATAGAATTTTTAATTCATTCTCGTTTTTATTTGGACGTTGATCTTTTAGTACAATGATACTCAGCTGGAAGGAGGGAATCAAATTCTCTGGAGGATGCATATTTAATATAATGGCATTTTATGTTTCTAATACTGGGCGATGTTATTAGTTTCACGATGGGTTTAGGTCTATAAAATTGATTTTTAATTTTTATTTTAACATAGAATTATGTGTTTTTATACTTATGGTGGTTACTCAAAGATATTGAAGAAGTCAAATAGTATCATATCAATTTATGTCCTGTTATTCTGCCCAAAAAGTGTCAGTAGATAAGATCAAATCAGATATTGTGAAGCAGATGAAAAGAAGCAGATGGAAGAATATTTCCTTAAGGCTTAGTTCATGTGAAAATATAAAACCTTGATGAAATCCACTTGGAGCTTTCAGAATTTTGTTAAGTGTTGCCACTGGGTTTGTGGCAATGTCAAAAAGCAAATCTCACATCTGGAGAAAAGATGGTGGTAATTTAAAAAAAGAGTTGACCTTTTCACATTAGCTATAATTCCATCCAGAAAAAGAGTTAATAAAGTTCCTTTTATTAGTAAATCTCTTTGATGCCAAGATACACAGTGGTGTACTTAATTTACTTTTATTTGAAGTAAGCACTCTTGATTT
Source organism: Chinchilla lanigera (assembly GCF_000276665.1). NCBI lineage: Eukaryota > Metazoa > Chordata > Mammalia > Rodentia > Chinchillidae > Chinchilla > Chinchilla lanigera. The sequence goes on from NW_004955402.1 coordinate 19,677,337, forward strand.
CATTGATGTACATGCGAAATTTAGTGCCTTTGATTTTCACGGAACTCCTTCAGCAAAGTGTTTACACCATTGTTTTCAGTATTAAAGAAACATTTAGAAAAGTCCAAAGGGTTTTTTTCAGCTTTCCCTATATTTATATGGTTAAGGTATAAAATGAAACATTGTCAAAGGAAATAGAGTTATGGTCTTCTGGGGTGAGTCTATCTCTGGCTCCCTAGGAAGTGAAGATGAAAATGTCCCATCTATGAATTTTCTGACAAAAGTGACAGAGAAGATAAAAGACAGGGTAGGAGCTGAGAGAAAACCTGAAAATGGGGAAATGGAAAGGAAAGGTCAAAATGGAACAAAGAAGGTGGAGAACTGTGGGAAACACGACTGGGAACTGTAAAATGGGAAAGAACCTTGTCCCTGGGAGTTGTAGGGACAGCAAGGGAGAAGCAGAAAACCTCTATGGAAAACAAGCAAAACAGGGAAAGGGAAGGAAGAAAAAGGGAAAGGGAAATCATAACATAAAGTTAAATTTGTGCTAATAACTTTTATTTTTCTGATATATAAATGGATACAGGACTATATCAGTTTTCTGTGTTCTAAGAAACGCATTACTGGTTTTAGAACTCTCCCTAGCCAATTTTATTTTAATCATATGTAATATACACCAGTGGGAAATATGAGTTCAAATATGTATAGGTGCTAGTTTAATCGAGAAGTATTCTGATTTTATTACTTAAGTGCAGATATTTTACATTTTCCCTTTGTTAGCAAATGGAAACTTTTATTTGTGCAATAACATGGGCTACATTATGTACCACTAGAAAATAAAAAGAAAGATCGAGATAGCAGTTTTTTGAAACATTGACAGTTTAAAAGATCACTGAAAAAGTTATCTTAAAAATTATGTTATGAATTTGTTAGCAGTTTTGAGAAAACTGATTTGAGGCTGGTTATTCTGGTTTTTAAATTTTTCTATTTTAATAACTTTTTTTCTTTTCTTTTTTCCTCTTTTGAAGTGCTAGGGATCAAATCTAAGGCCTCATGCATGCTAGTCTACAGTGAACTACATTCTCAGATTTATTTTATTAATTTCTGATCTTTTCTTTTTCATTCTTTTCTAGTTTATTGTGCTATTCTTTTTTTTTTTTTTTTTTTTTTT
>NW_004955402.1:19678586-19899686 GCF_000276665.1 Chinchilla lanigera
TTTTTGTGGTGCCAGGGATCGAACTCATGACCTTGTGCTTGCCAGGCAGGCGCTTATGCCACTGAGCTATATCCCCAGTCCCTATTGTGCTATTCTTGATCTTATTTCTGAGTTGAATTCTTAACTCCTTCATTTTTAATCCTTCCTATGTTTTTTTAAGTGAATATTTCTATAGGCTGTAACTGTCCCTCTAAGATCTACTTTGACTTCTTGCCATATGTAGATGGAAAAATATTTTGATATGACTTAGTTATCTTTGGTTCTAAATATTAAAAAATTTTACTGTGAGCTCCTCTTTAACAAATAAATTATAAAGAACATATTTAAATCTTTCTAAACATCTGGAGTATTTTTCCAGTTAGTGATTTCTAACTGTTGCTCTTATAAATGTTTCATGGATACTTGCAGATATACTCCAAAGTGTACATTTTTATTTGCTACTACAAGGAGTTATACCACCCATGTATACAAGACTATTTCTTTTACAATTGAAATATTCTCTGATTTTCTCATCTTTTGATTTTCTGCTCAATATTTCTGTTTCTGATAGTCATTAGTTAAAATTGCCAATTATGATTTGGATTTCTCAATTTTTATTTGTAACTGCTTTATTTTTTATTTTGTTTTGTCATTAGGCTCATAAAAGTTTATGATTGTTGTATCTTTTTGATGGCTGTTCCTTTTGATATTATGTTACCCATCTTTAATATATGTATATCTTGTACATCTTTCTTTTTGGTGGTATTTGCCTATAATTTTTCCATTATTGTTCTTTATGTGTTTCTCTTTCTTTTTGAGACAAGGTCTGCTACCTAGTTTGGACTGTCTTTGAACTCTCTAGGTAGCCCCAGCTGGCCTCGAATTCCCGGCAATCCTCCTGCCTTACCCTTCTGTGTTGTAACTGTGTCTTTTAAAAACAATGTATAGTTAAGTTTTCAAAAACTACAATTTGGTTTAAGAAATGGGAGAGCTGTCTTATAGTGGAAGTGTACCAGATCTACTTAAGCTATTTCCATTTGGCTATTCCTTTAATCTTGTCTTTTTGTTATAAAATTTCTTAATGAGAAATACAAGATGCCTCTGTCAACAGTTGCAAGGAAACAGAGACTTAAGTTTACACAGTAGCACGTCAAGATGCCCAGAGCAGGCAATAAATCCAAGACTTAATTTGGTTTTCTTATGTGCCTGCGGAAATTAGGATTGAAATGACTCTGCAGGTGTACTAAAAAAACCAATTTAATAAATTCTGTTTTGTTTTCTATTATTTTCCCCTTAGGTTTTCATAGAAGACAAATCTTGAGAAGGAATTTTGCCATGATCTATGTGGATAAATGCTTTGCACACTCACTAAATTGCAAACTCTTTAAAGGTGACACATGCCTTTGTCTTGCTCATGACTGTGTTACTCAGTGTGTATAAAGGAAGCTCAAAATTTGAACTGAAAGGTTAATTTTATGGTATGAGGAAGAAAAAAAGACAAAGGAAATTTATAAAGTGCTTTTTAATGACATAAATTGTTGTGAGAGAATGGCAATGATTCTAGAATTTCCACAATACTTTATTAGTGATCTAAGTTATGACCTCAGTGACAATGTTTTAAATTTTACTTTAAAGAGAAAAGAATGAGGAGCTGGGGATTTAGCTCAGCGGCACAGCGCCTTCCTGGCAAGCACAAGGTTGTGAGTTTGATTCCCAGTACCAGGAAAAAAAAAAAAAAAAAAGAGAGAGAAAAGAATGAGAACAAAATCACAAGAACAAAGACATAAACAAAACAACATAAAACAATAAAAACTATACAGAATTTCAAAACAAGGCGATAGGAAATTAACAATGGCTGTGGTATTACATATTGTTATCTTCAAAGTAGTTACTCAGATAACCAGATAGAGGCATGTAAGATTGAGCAAACAATTAAACATTAACTGTTCCTTTCAATAAACCAATAGAAATTAGTAAATCAATTATCTTAATTATCTTGTGTGTATATATATATACATTTTTTTTCTCTTCCTTCTTTCTTTCTTTTCTCTTTTCTTTTATCCTGGTTGTTCTTTGCTTTTGAGCAGTTTCTTTCCCTTTCACAGTATCTATTCTACCTTTCAGATTTTATTTACTCTTCCAGGTTCTTACCTAGGGAGGCAATACAGTGTTTACACATGTGAGTCTGGTTTATTTCTCAGTGACCAGTTTTGAGAATATGTTAAGTATACTATTAGTACTTTTCAAAGGAGTAAGTGATGGGAAATTACAGAATCAAGACCCACAGTATCCCCCCATTCTACACTGCAGCATGTCTTATTCTCCCTGGCATATTGTAACGGTATGGCACAAGTAGGCTTTCATGAAATATTTGAATGAACAATGGATCATGCAGGTCTCTATTACATGATCTTGTATGCCCTGAAAATCTTGCAAATTCATATTATCTCCTTCCTTACACTTCTCTAAAAGGTCTCTGACATTCCAAAGGGGAGAAAAACCCTTTCCCTTCTTTGTGTTCCCACTTTATCCATATTGTTAGGTAGCACTTTTTCTGCCACATAACATGTACCTATGTACACATCTATCTCCTTCTAGTTGGCCATTTTTTATTGCTTTTCAAATCTGTTTTGAAGTTGCAAAGGCTCAGCAAATCTTTCTTGAACTGTATTTGTAGGAAGTAAAATTTAAGTGCCATACTTGTTAAGTATCTACGATGTTTGAGACCCTTTGCAAGGAAAATGAAGAGATTTTCCCTGTTCCCTGCATAATAGTCCTCTGAAGTATGCATTTTTTTTCACCATGTATCCCAGGATGGCCTCACACTTCTGGTAGACCTCCTGCCTCAGGCTCCTGAGTGCTAGGATTACAGGTGTGTGCTACCATACCCAGCTTGAAGTATGTGTTATTAATTTCTTTTAATATATGAGAAGGCTAATGGTAGAGTGGTTAAGTGATGAAGTTCGTATCTCAAGTGAAGCATTCAGGAAATTAAAAAAGGAGGGATTAACACTCATGTTCCTTTCATATAACATTGTTCCCCCCATGCTTATTCTTTAACCAGACTCATCTGGGAAGGAAATCTATGCCTGTTGAAATTTATCCACCAACTGCCTTGGAAAATATATCATCCTGAAAACAAAGTATATATTTGTCAGTGGATCATACTATTTGCCTCCAAATGTACACTGTTTTAACAAAGGGGGACATTTCACCTTTTGGAATGAGTATTCTTCCTGGGGTCCAAACAACTAGAAAGCAGGGATCATACTATCTATTTATACTAACTGACCATCAAATCAGTTGTCAAAAGCATTTCTTGATGTGGTACTTGGGATGCAAATCTGCCTTCTACATGCTTATCATCTACGAAATAATTCAAGACAAATTGAAGACTGATAATGAACATTAATGTAATGATTATGATGCAGATAAAGAATATTATTCATGTTTTTGGCTTTAAAATTATATGCTTCCCTTAAATGTTTGTTCCAGTTTCTTACTAGCATAATGTTTTGCACAGGTTACTTAACTTCTTCATGTCACAGTTTCCTCAGCTGTAAAACAGAGATGAAAACCTTTCCTATGGGTTAATAAGATAATACCTATCCTTTACACGGTAGTCATTATTGTTATTATGACTGCTAGAACCAGACGTTTTCCAAGGCAATAAGTAAATTAGATTGATCTATATAGGTTAAATGTCTCCAGCTAATACGTCTTTTTTTTAATACCACTTGTTGGTTTTGAGGCTACTGTCAAACCAATGTAGAGACCTATGGGTGGATAAGTCCCCCAGGTGGAGGTCAATGGTCCAGATAGAAATTAAAGAAAACACAAATGTCATTTCCTTCTATTCCTATGTAGCAGTTTATGGAGGCATTAGAATAGGATGTGACATAAATTTTATATATATATCATACATTAAATATACATTCTATTCCATTCCATCTAGAATTACAGCAGCATCAATTATAAGCATTATCTGTCAGTCACTATTCACTAAACCAAACTGAGCTTGTAATGAATCTGTACGTGGAGTTCTTTCTATAAACAAGCACAGAAGTCCTGTGGTGACCTATTAGAGGTTTTCTGTATCCTTCCTCTGCTCCCTGTGATCCTTTTAGGCTCTTACGAGCAAGCCGTTGATCATGACTAAAAGCAGCTAAGTGCTTTCTTTCTTGGTGCTTAGCAGTTTCTCTGGAAGTCAGCAGACGATAATGTAGCCCCTTAATACAGACTCAGACCAAATTTAGTGAGTGGAGGAAAGAGCATGATATAAAGTTAAGAAAACATGGCCTTTCAAGAAGACTAATGAAGACAAATATTTTCAAGGTAACCTTTAAGTCACATGGCTGTGAACATTTTCCTTTACAGATTTCCTCTACAAATTACTTTTAACCTTTAGTCCTTTAGGAAAAAAGTCTGAAAGGAATGAAATGAGCTAGTGGCTTAAATGACAGGAAGGGAAAATTGTAAGTGCTACGAATCAGTTATCAGTTTGTGAAATGATAGGAAAGTACATCTAAATTCTGCTGTAAAAAATAAGAGTTCCTGCTGAATTAGCTTTCTCTCTGCTTGCTGGAAAAGAGTGTTCCATTTAGTAGAGAGGAACCCTTTCTTCCTTGGGTACCTTGCTAATCAGGGGCTACTGGGCACTATCTCTGACCTTTCTCCTAATGATCATGCATGTTGGCATCTTAGTCACCAGTGAAGGCTGGTGAAAGTTTTAAAGGGCTACCTCATTTCTTTTCCTGCATCAGAGTCAACTGATTCCTCTCCTACAACTAGTAAACTGGTGTTGCTTATTCTCCCAGTAGCTTAACTTTACCACATAGAATTGTAATTAAGAATGCTCAAAAATCATACCAATATTGATTCCTTTCAGAGCCAGGGATTGAGCCCTGGGCCTTGTACAAGCTAGGCAATTCTTTTACCATTGAGCTACATTGTCACCCTTTCTTCTTTTTTTTTTTATTTTTGGACATGATCTTCCTAACCTGGCCTTGAACTTGTGATCTTCCTGCCTTAGCCTCCAGAGTAGCTGGATTTACAGGCGTGTACCATAGTGCCTGACAAATGCTAACAATATTTTCAAGTTAACAATATCCAGCTGATTTACCAATAGTACCTATCAAAAGAAAAATTATACTAAGCCTTAATTAATTAATTAATTAGATTTACTCTTAAAATATTTGTAAATTGCTTGTTTAGAACTTGCATTTTCCTATAGAAAAAACATGAAGTTGGATTTTGGGCCAATATCTATATTAATATCTGATGAGCATGTAACCTGTTTATCATAGAACTCACCAATGATACAAATTATGGCACATCTAGTCTGTCCATTTCCCTTCCTTTTTTCCCTTTGTCTGCTCAGTTGGGATACATATAATCTCAAAAGTTATTTGTCTAAATCTTTAAGCAATTCTTATTCTTCTTATTATTTTTTTGGTACTGAGAATTGAACTCAGGACCTTGTGCTTGCCAGGAAGGCGCTTCTACCTCTGAGCTATATCCCTGGCCCTTTAAGCAATTCTTTAATTGTGATATTGCCAATGCTATTCCTATTCTGTTGATCTATACATGAGATAAACCAATGGATTATGCTGGCTTATATTAATTAGTTGGATTTTTGGCATGGGAGAAAGGAAACAGAATAAGCAAGGGGTTAAATAAAAACCTGATAGTCTTGATTTTGATATGAAATAACCATAGGACCTTTAAAAATATGTATTTTCTAATTTTGTCCTTCAAAATAGCTTCAAAACAATGACTACAGTAGCAATCTGCAAGCTTAGTACTCAGACTGTATCTCAGAACCCCATTCCCCACGAGAAGAAATGTTGTCTCCTGAAAAAATGATTAAGTACAGATCTGGGACAAGAATTCTACATGTTGGGTGTGGTAGCGCATGCCTATAATCCCACCACTTGGGAGGTTGAGGCAGAAGGATCATTGCAAGTTCCAGACCAGCCTGGGTTACAAAGTGAGCTCAAGACCAGCCTGGAATGCTCGTCGTTCCCCAGAAGGAGGGCTTCCGGCGCACAGGGAGCCATGGGTGGGGAGCGCCAGTCTTCTGGCTGGCTAGCTTCCTGCCTGGTGGCTCCCGGAGGGTGGGCCCCAGCGCATGGGGAGCCATGCGGCGGCGAGCGCTGTTGCGCGCCAGCCCTTAGGCTGGCCGCCACTGCTCAATTGAGATCTATCATGACACAGAGAAACAGTGACACAATTGGCCCACCATGCACCAACTGCAGTTGCCCACCCACGGATGTGTGTGAATCATTGAAACTTTGAACAACCCCTGGGAATACATGCCATACAACGGGCCACTCTTGCTCCTGCCATTGAGAACCAGAAAGAGCCAGCGGAGGAGCAGCTGCTGAACAAGGACTCAGAGAACATGAGAAGGCAGACCAAGCCCACAGAGTCAAGAGGTCCAGTGGACTGGGGTCATGAGAGCCGCTCGGAAGCTGTAAACCAGGAGGACCTTGCACAATACCTGCAGAGACTCATTAGAAGCCATTCTTCCTCTGACAGTACAGGCTGTGGTGGAGCTCTGGGGAAGTCTGCAGCAGGATTCCTGCTGCCTGTGCTGACAGTTGGGGAGAGGACACCAACTGGTTGTGGGGTCCCAAAGCAATGGGAAGCTGGAGAGAAAAAGCTACAAAGAATGGCTTTCACCCCAGATAGCTCACTTGAGATGTTAGTAAGAATTGCCTCCTCAGTATTCTATAGCCATGATGAGGAGGAGGCCAAGGAGAGAAAACAAAGAGACCGAGAAAAAGCAGCTGCTTTTGCTGCACCACTAAGAGAAACAGATCCCAGGTCTGATTCCCGGGGCCCCAAGAAGAACTCAACAACTGCATTCATCTGCTACCACTGTTAAAAGCCAGGCCACCTCAAGAGGAACTGCCCTAAGAGGCCCCATGGGCCATGCCCTGGATGCAAAGGAGACCACTGGAGATCAGTCTGCCCTCTGAGGTGGAGGCCCCAGAGCTCAGACCCATGCTACCAGTTAGTCCAACAGGAATGACAGGGCTTGGGGCATGGTCTGCCTTCTCCCTCTGGCCAGACCATCATCTCCATCGAGGAGTCCTGGGTAATCATGACTATGGAGGAACAAGAAAACAGCCTGTTGCTAGACACAGGTGCAAGTCTCTCGGTCCTTCTTTTCAATCCTGGCCTTCCTTCCAGCCATCATACCTCAGTGAAAGGAGTCACTGGTGAGGAGGTAATATGCTATTTTTGACAACCCTTAGGCTGTAACTACTTATTAGATCCTTCTTGCATATCTCTGTCTTCCTGAGAAACCACTTTGAAGATACCACCATGTATTACAGCAGCCATTGATATTTTCCTACTAATCTATCCATAACTGTGTAAAGTTTGTAATGTTCCTATCCTATTTCATAAATGGATGTATGTTTATTATTATGTGTTTCCTACAACAACCATTGAGAATAGTTAATGATTTTTCAATAGGTCACTCATGTATAGCTCTATTTATTTTCTTTAGAAGCCAGTTTGAAGATACCAAAGTATAGTACAACAACTCTTGATAATCTCCTACCTCTTTTGTCTGTAACTCACTATTATTTGTCTATTTGTTTTCCTGAGAAACTACTTTGTAGATAACAATATGTAAAACAATAACCATTGATAATTTCCTACCATTTTGTCTGTAATTTGCTAAGTCCCCCCTATTATTATGTTATCCTTCTTTTACTCTTTAAAATAAAAAAAAATTAAAAAAAAAAAGAATTTCACAACATAAGCATGGAATGTCAGAAAACAAAGAAACAATCCAAGAGAATATGGAGGAGTCAGAAGAAGGACTCAGGAGTCAATCTATTAGGCTATCATTAGCCAGTGTTAGCTTCAATATTTTAATTGGATTGAAGTTCATTAAATAAATTTGTGAACAAGCTCATTGGTTAATATTGGAAGGTACTAGAAATCCAGTGTAATATTTTTAAATTGGTAAGCAAAGAGAAAATTTCAAACATTATCCTGCCTATTTTTTTTAAAAAAACTGTATTGTAAAAGAGAAAAATTCAAACATTATCTTGCCTATTTAAAAAAAACCTTGTATCTCAAAATAACCAAATAGTTGATGAGGTAAAATATCCCCTAATATAAGTGCTGTGCTCCAATTATTCAATGAACAAGAGCTTAAAACAGCACTGTTACACAACCCTACTGAATTAACAAATCTAAGTGACAATTACAGATTACTGATAGCAACATGGAAAGAGAAAGAGAGAGAGAGAGAGAGAGAGAGAGAGAGAGAGAGAGAGAGAGAGAGAGAGAGACAGAGAGAGACAGAGACAGAGACAGAAAGATCATTATGTGCTTCCTGAGGGAAGTAGTCAGTATTAGGACAAGTCATGTTCTTCTTTTTGCTTAGTCTACTCTTCAGAAAAGTCCTTTCTTTCCCATGCATTTCAAAGGGGTCTCTCTGTTGAAATAATTACAAGTCACAATGATGTTAAATATGCTTATCATGTAGAGACTATCCTGTTGAAGCCTGGGATTCTGATTCTTAATACTCCAAAAGCTGCCCATGTCTTTCCATATGTATATTTTTACAAAAATGAAATCATTCAGGAACATGCTATTCTGCATCCTACTATGTTTTACTTAAAAAAGTACTGTGCACTTTCAATTTGAATAAATATGTCTTTTAAAATGATGGCTGTTATTCTACTGTATGGGTGAGACTAAAATTTATGACAAGATTACTAAAAGAACAAATTATCTATCTGTCTATATTTGTTCTTTTAGCAATCACATATATATATATATATATATATATATATATATATATATATCACAAAAAAGTAATAACCATCCCTCCAGTTGTAGGTAACGAATTCTGATGCTATTTGGTTGGAGTTCTCCAAAACTCTGTTAGCCTTACTCCATTCCACTTAGAATTATCGGACAAAAAGATCCCTGGCATGAGAACTTCTATGGTCCTATCTGTCTAAACATATTGTAGGATGATATGGTTAGCATAAGGTTTGGTAACAAAATGGCACACTACAATAGTAGCATTATGATTTCTTCATAGTTTTTTACTGTAGGATTTGGGAAAAGAGATGAAGGTATTAGACTGAGATAGTTTTGGAGTTAACATTGCACTTGTCAGGTCCAAGAAAGTGTTGATGCTACCACCATGAGGTGGAGTGCTGGAGCTGGCTCATGGCAGCTATGCAAGTCTATCACATGCATCTCTTCCCATCGCTATGTTCAGGGACATCATGTTGGAAATTTGAAATTAGCCATGGTGAGAAAATTTACAGCAGGGGAAAAGGCAATTTAAGGCTGCTATTCCACTGGAGAACCCACTTTTAAATGTTCACCAGAACGTCACAATCCTCCTGCCACTTACATCACTTGACAGAACTGGGCAAGGCCAGCACTGGGAGTCTAGGGCCAGTTTGGGCTGACAGAAGATGGAGTTTCAGAAAGTACAAATAATATACTCCCATTGTTTGCACGATTAATTTTAGACATTGCTAATAGATTCCTACTACATTAATCAAAGATTTAGTTATATTTTCACTCCATCCCCCACCTCCTCCAAATATTCTTGCATCAAATGATTTACATTATTTTACTGTGTAAATACACAGCTGAGCCAAGTGCAGTATGATGGCTACATTTCCTTATATGAACAAGATTTTTTGTTTTTTTATGAATTAATTATTAATTCCTTTTTATTTTGCTTAATTTGGATGTATATTCTTTCCACATTCAGCATATTTATAAAATAGCTTTTAGCATAAGTGTCCATATATTCAAAGGCAGCAGAGGATCTGTCAGTTCCATTTATTCTTCCAGCAGCCATTCCTACTAGAGAACTCTACTCTCCAGCTCCAGTAGAGAGTGGTTATTCTCTGTATGTGCTGCATATCACATACAGAGAATTTTTGGACTCTACTGGTTTCAAATGTTGGATTCCCTTGCCTTTCACCCATGTTTTATCTCTAGTCCTTTCTCTATTTTTAGATGTGTGTCTTATGTTCATTCCCTCTCAAAGAAGGGTTCATGTGAAATGAATTGGATTTTCATGTCTGCAAATGCTTGTTGAAACTCCCAGGTAATTTTGAAGATACGGTCCAAATGTCTTCTATTTTTCTACACTGCATTTGAGAAGTCTAGTAGTGTTCTGGTTTCAGAAAACCTTAACTTTTAATGTTACAGCATTTTCTCATGATTACCAATGTTTTGAAATTTTGTGGTGATTTGCCTGGATGATAATCTCTCCCCTATAATCATTGTACTAAAAATGGGGTTTCTTGCAGTTAGAGATTCAATATTTTCAGTGCTTGGAAATTGTCTCATTTTATTTCTTTAAATTTCATCTGCCATTTTTTTCATTAGAAACCATCTGACATATTATACTCTAGATTGTTTAAAAATTTTCTGATATTTTCTCTTGCATCTATGTTTATCTTTTTCTACTTTCTGGGATATTTTTTGCTATTATCTGAGAATCCTTCCACTGAATATTAAAATTTGACCCTAAGTTTTGAACCCTTTTAAATCATTGTTTTTTAAATAGGTATTTATTATTTCATTGCTACACTTTTTACTCCTAATTTCCGAGAGACTAGTGCCCCTTTTTTCTAAATAAATCCTCTACCTTCTTTTTCATCTATGCAATTTCTTGATCCATTGAAAGATGGATCAAGCTTTCTTTATTGTACTTTACAAGCTTTCCTTATTGTGCTTTCATGCTAAGGATAAAGGCACTAAAAAACTGGCATGGTTAAAACATTTAGTTGACATTTTCTCTACATGGACAAGACTTTTCTATATGTGGGTTTATATTAGAAAAACTGAGCAATAAGCTGACTTTCTTCTGGGAGATTTCCAATCATCATTTACTGATATCTTACCTGGAGATACTTAGTTTTACAAAGAATGTTACCATATCCCAAGGAAAGGCTGGGGTCCTATCATTCATTTTGCAGACTTGTGTTTGATCTATGTGCTAGGTAGCTTCCATTTGTCTCTCTGAATGTGAATGCACTTGCCATTTTTCTTTATTCTGCTTTCTGCCTTTGGAGGCCTTATTTATTTCTTGAGTGGTGTTAGTTATTACACCAATGGACTCTTGTCCCTGTTGGTTGAGCCAATGGGAAGCCCCTGGGGGAAGAGAGGGAAGAGAAGCTCTGTCTCCCCAGCTTCCTTGCTGCAGAGTCCTCTTGGGCTGACTATGCTTATGAAAGGCCGCTGCACCTGTGCATAATCTTTCTGGGTGCCAGGAACTACTCCATCCTCTCTTCTCTTTGGGCCCAGAGGTTGTGTCTGTTCTGTGGTTAGTATCCTTTGTAGTTTTTTCATCACATTAACATCATTTTGAATGGCTCCTTTATTAAATTCTCCTACAATTTTTCTGATATTTTTGTACCAACGTCTCCATCTTGAACCTAGACTGATAACTTTAGTTGCTTCCATATAAAATCCTCAAAATAAGATTCTAGGAGTGGTATCTACTGTATTTGAGGATTATAATAATAAATACTTCTCTGGGGAGATATGGATATGATAATCAGTGTGCAGTGCTGTTATGATGTTCAGATCATCACAGGTAGAAACCAGTTGATAAAGAACAGTAGAAAAATGGCTATGGGAGCATAATGGTATGTAGTTGCTATGGCAACAGTGGATATGTTGAAGATTGTGGAGTCACTTGACTTCTTTTGGTGCTACAGACCCTGTGTAAGGTAAAGGAAAAATTAAAGGTTTGAAAATTTAATTAAGAATGTATGTAAGGATCCAGAAATTCACCATGGCACTTTAAAGCAATCTCTATGTCCTCAATCATGCAAGGAAAAAATGTCTGAGAACCAAATCTTGGGTACAATTGAAATAAGGGTGCTATTTCAGAAATGAGAGTCTGTAATAAAGAACATGGACATGTTAACACCCTGACTGAGCCTGAGAACTTTGATTCTTAAGATTTCCCCCAAAATCCTGAATTAATGCCAGTTCTTCTCATCATTTCCTCATTCCTTCTAAGCTTGTAATAAGAGCTAGATCTCAACAACATACAGAAGGGGTAGATACAGGTTCCAAGAGAATACACTAAAAGGCTCAAGAACTTCCTAATCAGCAGAAGCTTGGGAAATACAAAGACACATTAAACCAAGAGATGAATTCAATTATCCAAAAGTTTGGACTTAATGGGTTTTAAGAAGCTAGAAGTACTTTTTGAAGAACCTTGTCTAATACACATGATGATATCTAGCATAGTTCTGGTTCCAGGCACATATATTTCCAGGAGCAAGTATAGAGCCCTAGCATCTGGTATGAAATTACCTTCTTCTCTATTTCCATCAGTAAAAAAAGAAAAAACCAGCATGCATTTATATAAAGGGGCAGTATGCTGTTATAATATTGCTCCAGGGAGGTCACAAATTGAGTTTGTGGAAGCACATTTTGATAAGAGGTTTAGTATTCAGAATGTGTATTAGGAGTCAACACTTTTGGAGGTACAGTGTATACTTCCCAGAGGGTGAGAACAAAAAATTCTGAAAGTACAAAAGTCTAGAGTATCAATGAGGGCTGTAGGGAACCCATGATCAGAGGCGTTTTGGGTCATCCATTCTAATGTGTGAGAGACGCTGTTGCAGTTTGTCCCACTCCTAATGTTTTGTGGTCTTCATTGGCTTATTGAGGCAGCACATATCAGAAGGAGGCATTCTGTACTAGTTAACTGACTAGGTAACTCTTTACCTGACAGCTTTTGGTGGGACCCCAAATTAGAAAGAAGTGTGAGATACTGTAGGCTGCAGTTTGGTGTATCTTGTCACATAGGCCCTGTGACCAAACAAAACCAATGGTGTACTCCGACTGTGGTGGATAGAAATACTATACAGATCATCTGGAAAACTTAAATAGAACAATCACAATGCAGACACCTTAGAGTTTTGGGATAAGGCTATGCTCTATTCTGCCAATCACTGTTCATTAGAAAGGAAGCTCCTGACTGGTTGCTGGTCTGGGAACAGATTGAATCTTGACCATAGGATATCCAAATTGCCAAACTTGTGTTTTCTGATCTACTGAACCATAAAATTGGATGTGCACTGTGCATTCCATTATAAAATAGGAATATATCAGGGGTCAGCAAATTTTACCTATCAAGAGCAAATAGTAAATAGTTTAGGCATTGTGGGCTATATTGCTTCTCTCACAACTAGTCAGTTCTCCTGCTGTAGCACAAAAGTGGCCATCAGCAACACATAAACGAGTGAACATGGCTGTTTCAATAAAACTTGACTTACTGACATTGAAATTTGAATTTAGATAATTTTGTGCCATGAAATATTTTGATTTTTTTCCTAACCATTTAAAAATGAAAAAATTTCTTAACTTGTAAGGATTGCAAGCTACAAAAGAAATGGCACACTAGATTTGACCCATACGCAGTGACTTGCCAATTTCTGGTATATGTGAAACAGACCCAAGCAGGTCTAGACGGGGCAATACATTGCCTGAGCAGAGCTAGTATAAGACTCCCATGGTGTCTGCTCCTACTGCTTTGCCTTTTCTCCTCCACCCTCTTTATGGTGAGTTAACAGAAGAGAAAAAGATGGAGGCTTAGTGGAGGGATAGATCTCGCTGGTATATGGCACCAGGAAGACAGGGAAGGCTCCTGTGCCACAATCCGCCATCAGTGTGCTCAACTTTGAGCAGCACATGTGGTTGTCTATTCTGTAGGAGGAGAAATAGATCTATATTTGCTAGAGAGACATTAATAATAGACTTTTACAGTCAAGGACCTTGGAAAAGACACTATTGGTCTATAAATCACAGTATGGAAGAAGGAAGGGAAATATGAACAGACTTTCTGGAAAATAGAAAGAGGATATAATGCCTGTATCTCATGTCATGCCCATCAGAGGTCGTTCATAGTGGAAGAGATGCTCAGTAGTCAAGACAAATCATTCTATCCTTGTCAGTCTCTTCTCCAGCACCTTAGTGCTTGCTTGATAGGCTACAGTTGCAGCAATCTTGGCCAAGCTTACCAACTTGGTCTGTCATCAGAGTTAATTTGACTATTATCACTTGTGGAGTCATGCTGACTTTTATCAGATTGTAGTTACCATTACAGTTGCCTGTTAATACTTAAAACTAGACAAAGGAATAACAAGAGATACTATAGTAGATCACTGAAGTGATAGATAGACTCTTTCCTGCTGAAATTTCATAGTAATAACTTTGTCCCTCACAGTATAACAACTCTTCTTGTGCTTACTGGTCTATGGACACAAAGATCCCAACATCACCAGATGCCATCTCTAAATTTTGAGACTTTTAATATAGACCCTGGTGGAATCACACTCTGTTTAAGAACCAGAGCTTCTAGACTAGACTTGAAGATCCTAACACTGCAGAGATAAGAAGCATACATTTTCTAGATGGGCTGGTTACTAGGAGCAGCATGGAAAGGGCCACTTTTGTTTTCATGCCCTGATTCTCCAACCCTTTACAGCTTACTGGGGCCATGGCATAATATAATGACATTGGTTTAGGGTACATACTGTTGAAATAGGGATGCTGTTAGGAAGTGTGTTACTCTGTATCTATCAGGCAGGAGTGCTGGTCAGAACATCATGGGCAGCAAAGTCAAACCCATGCCTGGAAAGCGTTTAAACCCTTGTCAGTGTTCCCAGTGCACAGCTGTCCAACAACTTGCTGCCATTTGGGCTCCCTGAGGGATCTGCTGGAGTGGGGTCCCACTTTTGTCTCTATTGATCCAGGTCAGATTCAGTTCTGGGAGTAGCTAGATCAGCCACAACTTATTAGACAGCCAGCTTTTGCCATTTTGTCTGCATAAAGAGTTCATTGTAGAGACATTTGAGAGGCTGGAGACAGAGGCTGGCCGACACTTCCTGTCTAATGGTTGTTGGGCCACACTTTCTGAGTGGAGGCTTTCTGGTGGGCTTCACTTGTGATACAAAGATCCTCTCCCTTTGAACCCTGTCCTATAGGCTGCCTACATATCTCTTCCCCCAGACCTCTTTGTCTCTGGTCTTTCAATCTGGCTTCTTTCAGTTTCTGACTAACTGGCCAAACCATTCAGCACTGCCACTGAATGGGTTTTTTTTTTTTTTTTTTTTTTGGTTACTTCTCTCTCAGAGCTCTGCCTACCAGGAGGATTTCCTTGTATCACTGTGTTTTAGGATCCTTCCATGGGGTTTATAGTGAAATAGCGAACAATGTTGTCTCATACAAAACTATCAAGGGGTTCCATGTACAAACCAACCCTGGGGTTTTCTTCTGTCATCATCTGGTTATTGGGAACTCCCATGAGGCCGCAGAAATAAGCTGAGGGTAAAGTGTATGTGCAATGGTCATGCATAAATGTGGGCCTGGGTCATCAATTTGTATCGCTTACTTCTTCCCTCTAGATCTGCCTGGAGTGGATACAAAATGCTTTCTTTTCATTGCTTGACAAATCACTGGTGGGCTTGCTTAATCATGACTTGGTGAGACTAACAGCACCCAGTTCGTGATGAGCAGGTCTAGTCACATAGTCTCTTGGTGACCTTTAATCATAGCTTGTTTGCAATTGGACCCAATAACATGCCAGAAGTTGCTTTTGAAATGCTGTGTAGTTCTGCTCTGCAAGTATATGGTCTGGATTCAGAGCTCTAGAAACATACACTGCAACTTCCTATTGGAGCTTAGCAAATACTCCTTATACTTTATTTGTTCAGTGATACCTGTACTACCTTGGGGTCTACCTTGTCACATGGCGTAAGAAGCACTGTGATTTGTACTGCTGCCTGGGTTATACTTGTACTGTTGTCTCATCAGGACTTGAACTGTTGTCTCATCAGGACTTGTACTGTTGTCTCACCAGTCACTCTCAAAGCCGGCAGCCTCTTGTATCACATGATGAATAGATTGGAATAGTATTCCTAAATATAGTAGTATGTTGCCTCCAAAACACACAAAGACCTCCTGAGTGATAAATTTCTTAGTGTTAGGAGAAGCTAAGAGCAGTAAATTGCACTCCTTTACCTTGGAGGCAACATCCTGGCATGCTCCAGTCTATTGGACTTCTGAAAATTTCCCTGATGAAGCATCCTCTAAATGTTTTTTTTTTCTTCCGGTACTGGAAATCGAACTCATGACCTTGCGCTTGCCAAGCAGGTGCTGTGCCACTGAGCTAAATCCCCAGCCCCTCCTCTAAATGTTACTAGGACTGAATTCCACCTTTGGGAGCAGCTAGGTGTTATAAGGCCATCTGGAGTTTTTATCACTTCTTGATCATCACAGGTCTGATTAACATGCCATCAGTAATATGAATGATCAACATGATATTCTCTGGAATGTTCAGATAGTTCAGTTGTCCACATAGGTTTATTTGCACCATGTTATAATAAAGTTCAGAAGAGCTGCAAGATAAGGCTGTAACAGTAATCTGTTGTCCATTCAGTTAAATGTGAACTGTTTCTGATTTTTCTTTCTCATGAATATTAAAAGGAATATATTTGCCGGCATGTCCAATACTACAAGCTGAGACTAGATTTGCCTTGACAATGTCAAGTTTGTGGTGGTCCAGTGTCATGTGATCTATCCTGTTTTTGCAGGGACCAGGCTGGTCAAATAAATGGGAGTGAAATGGCAATATAATCTCTACCACCCTACCCAGGATATGGCATTGTTTTTATATTACTATCTTGGCAGAACCTGAAGGTATTGGAAGCAGAAATTATTTCCTGACTTTTTTTCAGTCCCCCTGACACTGCATTGATTGGGGGGCAGGTTGGGATTGTCAGAGAGAGCTACCAAGTCAAGGTTGCCACTTAAGATCACGATCCAAACTGAAAGGAACATTTTAGTCTTTATTCACTTACTTTGACAGGATAAATAAGGGACTAATCAGGAAAGGCGGGCAGCTCCCCAGGGTTACATTTTTTTTCCCCATGGAATAGCACCGGGGAAGGTCAGGTGTCTCAGTGTGGACAGGGAACTGTCTCATGCTGGAGGCCTCTGAATAAAAGGCTCCTGGCATTATATAGCCCATAGGGCTGATGGGAAAGAGAGAAGAGGAGGTAAGAGTAGAAAATACAACGTACTGAATCACCTGGAGAAAAGGGTTCAATCCTCCCAATACGGAGCTCTTGGCAGAGGCACCTGAATAAGGTGTCGTGGAAGGGCTGTCCCAGTGGAGGCTTCCAAATGGAGCCACCAAGGCCCAGCATATAGACCTGCGTAGGAGCACAGCCTGAGTCTGTGACTGCAGCCCTCTCCAGAGACTGGGATGTACTGGCTGTGCACCAAGTCTGGTGTGGTGAGAAGACATCCCGCCTCTATCTCCAACCCCACACGTGACAGATAAAGCTTTTGTAATTTCCTCTGATCGGCCAGAAAGACCACATAGAATTTTGATCGGAGCAAGACTCCCCAGTTAGTGCACTGCCTAGATAATTGATTACTGGGGGGAACTGGGTTGCTCCCTGCTATACCATGGAATGTAGGGGAAGAGGGGAGGCTGCGGGGTGAACTGTGCAGGGTTTTCCATTGTCCCTCCAGATCCACTTCCTCCTTTCCAGCCCACTCTTGCTTAGGAGACAGTTCTGTAGGAACCACATGCCAAAAATTCCTCTTGTCTTTTGCTTTCTGATTGGGCTTGGTCAACAAGAACTTGAAGCAGAGTTCAGAGAGACAAAGGAACGAGAGGCGAGTTTTTCTCAGCTTTCCCTTTGCAGATGTGCCTTAGTTTGGTTGTCACCTGTGCTCAAGGTCGCAGCTGCTCTCATGGTGGTCTCTTTCCCACAGTGCTCTCCTCTTCCTCTTCCTCTTTCAGGCCTAGGGTGGTAACAGCCATGCTGTCACTAGCCCCGGGGTACTGAGATATTCCTTACATTGCCTAATCCGTGCGCAGGGCTTCATTTATGGTCCTTTTGCTAAACCTGCCTTCAATTATCCTAATAAGTAGGTGCCTTCTGTTTCCTGTTGCCACTCTTATTTATACAGCCTCTTCCTTTTTAAAAATATATAATTCTGAGCCTGGTGTCCTCTAGTCCAAAAAACTTCAGAGGCCTTGCTTAGTAACAAGCATCCTAACAGTGACCACTTCAATTTGATTGTTTTTTTATGACTGCTCGGCATCATTTACTACGATTCTTGCTGGGCTACCCTCCTTGATTACATTCAGCCTCAATATTAAATCAGGTGGTATTTCTGGAAGACAGGTTGTAGCAAACCGTATCTCTTCCTACCATTCCTAACAGCTCTCTGACGTCTGCAGAGTAGCATCCGTTCTTTGGCAAGCTCTCTATAAGGAGCACTCTCCGGTTTACCTGACATCACTCCTCCTGGGTCCTGTTTTCCGGCTGCACTGAACTACGCACAGTTCCAGGGTGGGAGACTCGTTCCTTGCTTCCTGGCCCAGCCCTGTGTGTGCTTCCTTGTTGACTACATCAGCCCATCTCTTCTTCCTCTGCCTGGCAACTATTTCTTCTCTGTCAAGACTTAGCCCATTTCTCTTTCGCAAAGTTGCTTTCAGCACTGCCAGCAACTTTGTTCTGTTCTTGCAGGATTACGCACAAATCTTACTTAAAAATCCCACATCACTGTAAGATTGCTTGTGTGAATTTTCTCAAGAGACTCAGGGGTCTTTAAGGAGAGGAAATATCCCTTTTGTCTAAAACATAATAAGTATCTTGTAGCTGTTGAATGGAATACTTTTTTTTTTTAAACTAAGTTAGGAGTTCTTGAATGTCTATGCTCTGCACCCTTCTTGGCCTTCAGAGCAGTTGGTCTTTTCCTAAATCTTCCTCTTCTCTCCCTTCAGATGCTTTCATTTTCTCTGAGTTTTATTTTATTTATTTTTTTATTTTCCGAGAATAATAAAAAAAGAACAATAGCAAGACAACAACAACACAGAGAAAAACAAAACAAAGCAAGAACAATAAAAATGATATAGGGTTTGAGAATAAAATGATAGGAATTATAGTGGTTGTTATATTAGATATTGGTATCTTCAATGAAGTTGCTCAGATTACCAGGTGTACGAATGCAAGATTGATCAAACCATTAAAGGGAATAAAATATAAAAACAAAAAAATCCATTAGGAATAATACTGAGTTTCCTCTGAGTTGTAGTCCTTCTTTTCCCTGCAGAAAACCTCTCTCATGAGAAGAAACAAATCTTCTGAGTTTCCAAATTCTAATTGTGTACTAGACACCTGTAGTAGTGGAATTATTCCTCCAAATCCAGTCAAACCATGAAGAAATCTCTAGGTAAATAAACTACCAGGTTGCTTTTTAAAACCATGTACTTATTTAAATAGGCAGTAAATTAATTAAAAATTATTTTTATCTAAATCTGGAATATACTGAAGGTAAACAAATAGAATTTTGCTTATCACTATCTTTTCTATGAGTTGGGCTAGTTTGCTGAAAAAAAAAAAAACCTTTAAAATGCAGAGAAACAATAATTGACTTAGGCCAAAATAAAGTTAGATGGTTACTCTGGTAATCTTTTAAATTACAAAATATTACATACATAACAGAAAAATCCACAGATTGGTTTCACTTTTAGCTCTTATAACTAAATGGTAAGGATCGTGCTGTCCTGTTACCCCAAACAGTATCCTGATTCCACACAGAAACTTCAAAAATATCCACAGCAAATGATGATGTGTGTGTGCAAAGAAAGTCTGTGTTTTCTTTTTCTTTCTTTTTATACAAAAAATGGGACCCAAAATGGATAAAGTACTATTTTTAATACTTATGTTTCAGTTTTCCATGGACAAGATTAATAAAGAAGCAAAAGAAATGATTAGTCAATTGTATGTGACTTGGAGTTTACAGGCTTTATCATAAGATCTTTCTGGCTTTTAGTCTACATTTCTAACACATGGGTAATTCTCGCCAAAAGAAAATAGACTTGCGTTCCCATCTTTTCTTGTTTCCACAAGAGTTAGGAAACGCGAGGAAGACTGAATTACTTGCTGGAATTTGGAGGAAAATATCAATTTGGCTCAGTACAATCATTCAACACAAACTCTTTATTGAGAAAACAACATATCCTGCTCTGCCATTCGATTCCAAGTAATATTTAATTGCTTCCTGAACCTCTTCCAACTTCAATTAGCGTTAATTTACTGTGTAACTAAATACATTACCCTAAAATAATTAGGAATGGTACAGTGTCCTCCATAACATATGTGATTTGTATTAGCAGCTATGGTTCAGAAGAATCTTCAGCAGGAAGCACAGAAACTATTTTCTCAGTGTGGTCTTGACTCAACCAAACATGCACTTGCTCACATGTGTATACGTGTGTGTGTGTGTGTGTGTGTGTGTGTGTGTTCACCATGGACTTGAACTTGATTTACAGTGGGGTCTTTTGGCCATTAGGGGGCACAAGCTGTTACTAATTTTATAGGTTCTGGGCCACATGTCTGGACATGATTTCCTAGGGCCTCCGGGATTGGAGTTCTACTTCATCTTTGGGTTTGTATCTTTGGCCATGCTGCAATTCCACTAAGGTGCTATGTTTTGTTTCACCTGTTCTGCACACCTCTGTGCTTTTACTTTTGTTCTGTTAGTTCCCTAAAGCGCCCTCTACCAGCAGCTGGACATGGTGGCACTTGCCTGTAATCTCAGCACTCTGGGAGGCTGAGTCAGGAGGCTCTCTAGTTTGAGCCCATCTTGGGCAACTTAGTAACTTAGCAAGGCCCTGTCTCAAAATGAAAAATAAAAAAGGATGGGGATGCAACCCAGTGCAAAGGCCCAGGTTTCAATCCCCAGTACAGAAAAACCCAACCCAACCCAACCAAACCCTCTACCATACTGAGCCACACCTCCTCAACTTTCTAGGCCCCCATCTAGTGTGCACATGCTCCCCAATCTCCATCTGCAACTGTAGTTCCCCTCTCCCTGCTCCTCCTCTGTGCCCTATGGGCTGACCGTGGAGGACCCTGCATTACCAGGCTGCTGAGCTCTGGCTGACAGTGCAGGCCGGGGGCTAGGAGGCACCAGCGGACACTGGAGGGCACGAGGAGCGCTAGGTCTGGGCGTTTCTTCCCTCATCACTCCGTGATTTCATCTCCGTTGGATGCGGCGGGGCAGCGGCTTTGCTCCATCAGCACCATCAGCACTGCGGCTCCGTGGTTATAGCTCTGCCGCGCTGCTGGAAAGAAGCCTTCCCCTTCCCCCTGGCCTGAGTGTGTAGCTTCTTCCTATTTTTGTCCCTGTGGGCCTCGCCCTCCCCCTAAGTTGCCTAAACCCTGCCCACGTCTCTGTAAATTACCCTCCCAGGGAATGTTTGTCACGCACATCTCTCTCGCCGGGACCCTGACTACATTTAGGTTTCCTATAATACTACCTTTCCTCCTCCAGTAGCGCTGAAGTTTCAGGCTTTCACTGAACATATTGTAGACTTGATGGTATAAGCAGGCATAGAGGATTGCACCACTTAATTACATGCTTGCTTTCTTGAGTCAAAGGGACTCCTCTCGGCGTCATCTGAACACACGGTGACTGTGGATTCATGTGCCTCATCAGCCTGTCACTCATGTGGTCCTTGGTAAATAGTTCCTTTAGTAAATTGATGGATAGCATGAGTAGTGAGTTTTATTAAAACAACATGCTTCTCAAACTTTTCATGTGGTAGAATTCCTACATTATCTCATTTAACTGCCACAATAAAACTACAAGGTCAGATAAACACCTTCTTTTTACAGGACAGACTGAAACCTAAGCATATCAATATTTGGTGTAAGTCAGAGTAAATGAAAGAGTTTTGAAGAATTATTCCACAGCCTGTTCTCCACCAATTATTCTACAGAAGCTCAGGGTTTAGCCCAAGCATTTTAAATATTTTAAGTAGCTTCCTGATATTTTCTAAGTTGCCCCATTTCCCATCTTAACCCCTGTTTAGGGACAAACATCTGAGTGTTACCGATGTTAATATGGTCATTCACACACCATATAATGCTAATTTTGTGGTTTTATATGTGAATTTTGAAAGCTTCAATTTGAGAAACTCCAAACAGTTTATACACTGGGTTTTTGCATGTTGAACTGATTAATATTTATTTGGAAGTGAATAAATCCTTTTCCCCGGGGGAGAGTTAAGCATCATATCCATCAAGGAATGGGAGGAGTTGGACAGCAGTAATAATCCAGTTTGAACAGATTTCAATCATGGACTCTCAATAGAAAATCCACATGTCTTAGACTCATGCCAAGATCTACTAAGCCATCAATACAATTAAATGGGAAGGTGATCAAGGGATGTGGGGGAGGAAGGGAAAGTAAAAGAGGAATGCAGATGTATCATGTACATGTACTAACTCTCCACGAGGAGTGTGGTCATTATGTACTCTAAGCACATACTAATAAAGTACGAAATTGAAAAAGTTTCCTTCTTGATGTCTTGATAGTAGTCACATGGTTTGTAGGATTCAGATTGTTAATCTCCTTGAGAGATCAGATCGTAAATTTACTTGCTGTAAGCCAATTCCACACTTGGTTTGTATTTCATAATGTGTGCCTGCCCTCCCTAAGACTCACCCTGATGTCTAAAATACCACCATGAAGGAAGTGTCACAGATGCTTTGATGAGAGATCATTTCTAGTGCAGATTTTTGAAGAAGCCAACCAAGGAAAAATTAGGCACATTTCCTTCCATTGGACATGTTTTTGAATGTCCTGGTTATGACAAACAAGGCCTTCATTTTTGATTACATGAAATTATCATGATAGAATCTTTCCAAATATATCTATTTGGTCTTCAAAATGTGAGGCAATGGGATTTTTCATTATTTATTCCATACATATTTAATGACCATCTAATATAAGCTGAGTGATCCGAATAATTAAGACTCATGAGGGAACAAGCCAAAGATTCCTGTCCTTGCACTTCTGTCATTTTCATGAAAATATATTCCATCTATAGGGGCAAATGAAAGAAGCAGCTATAGCCGATCCACAATTTTACTCTATAATCCAAATTAATTTTAAAAATCATAGAAGATAATGCATGCAAAACAGCCTAATGTTTGTGTAGCTAACACATAAGTTGTATAAATTGTCAGGAAGACTTTTATACACTTTAGTTAATTTAATCCTTACAAAAACCTCATGACACTACTTTAAATCTGCTTTTGCAGATGAACAAACTTAGGCAAAGCAAGGTTACAAACCTCACCCAACTCGTACAACTTTGCATGCGGTAGAGTGAGGACTTCAACCCAGATCATTTATCCTCATTTTACCCATTCTCTCACCCTTTATTTCTGCCTTTCTCCCTTTGTCTTGGTCTCTCTCTCTCTCTCTCTCTCTCTCTCCTTTTCCTCCCTTCCTCCCTCCTTTCCTTTCTTCTTTCCTTCCCTCCTTTCTTCCTTCCTTCCTCCACCCTCCGTCTCTCTCTCTCTTTCTTTCTGGTGGTGGGCATTGAACCTAGAGCCCCAAGCATGCTGAGTACATCCATATTCTACCACTGAGCTGGGACTTCGGCACTGTCCTTAACTTTCTTTAATGAAAAAAAGCCATTACACAATTGTGCTTTGCTACAATTGCCCTCAGCTAAAGGGTCTCAGAAGTTTGATATGGATACAAATTTGAATATTAATTAGGTAACATATGTTTTCCCTTTTAAGAATTCCCTAAGTAGAATACTTCGGGGAGGGAAGAGCTTACCTCTTCTACAACAGCCTGACTGATTCTGCAGAACTGATTGCATCTGATCCTGGTTCTCTCTGGAAAACTGGACGTAAAAATATCTTCCGGTTTCACATGACCAGCCTCTTTGATGCAGGAGAGAGCTGCCATCACCCTGCCCTCTTCCTACCCCAACACTTTGAGCAATGTTCTCCTTTTTAATTTGAAGCCACTTTTTATTTCACAATTATCTAGAAGTTAAAAAAAATGAAATGGTGAAAACTTCAGGTCGGTCCTTTCAAAGTCATTTCCAATGCTGTGTTAAAAAAAGAAAAAAGCAGTGCACAACCGCAACAATAAATGAGGTATGCAATTTAATTCTGGATATTACAGGGAGGCTTAATGAAGCGAAGAAGCGGGTTTCCGGAGAAGAAGAGATTAAAGTCTGGAAAAGCAGCATAGCTGTCTGAGGATTAAAAAACAAACACCTTTCAAAGGTCAAGGAACCTAGAAACCCACCTCAGGAAGCTACCATACCGACTCCTAACGGCAGGTGAGAAAATTTAGCTGAGACTGGAATGCTTTTAAATAAAATGTTGCCATAAAAAATAATTTGCCTTGAGAAAATAATTTTCATACTGAGGATCAAAGGACTAATTATTAGGGAAATGATAGTAGATCTGGTTTGTATTTCAGGCTCTCCAGAGAGCGGTTATTTCCAGTAAAATCATAGGTGTGAAAACACATTAAAAATTTAAAAATAACTCTATAACAATTTTACTTTTGTTTCAGGTAAGATTCTAATTTAAGTAGAATAAAAATTGTTAGCTTTTGTATAACAGGACCATGGAAATGTTGAAGCTTCTTGTTTCAACTCCATCTTAGGGTTTGAAAGTTACTTGGACAAGACACAGATTATGGGTTAAAATAGGGTACAAATGTGTCTCTAAATATTTTTCAAACATTTTTTTAAAAGACCCAAACTGAACACACACGAACTCCCAAGGAGAAAACTTTAGTGGTTACCTTGTTCTCCCAAACCTAATCGTAAAATATATGTCCTGGCTGCAGTGAACTAATAAGTCTTCATATAATAAAGTTTTCATCTTTGAGTAGGTATTTATAAACGATTAAAATTTATTTATTTATTTATTTATTTTTGAGACAGGGTCTTGCTATGTGGTTCAGTCTGGTCTGGACTCTTTATATAGCCCAGGCTGGCCTCAAACTCATAGAAATCCTCCTGCCTCAGCCTTCCAAGTGCTAGAATTACATGTATGTCCACCACACTGAGCTTAAAATGATTAAAATTTAGTACTAATCTCTTTCCTGAATTTTTTTCTCACTTATCCAGAAGGAGTGGGGAAACATAATTGCTTTAGGTTTAATTTGTTTGGTTACACTTTTCTGAAGTCAGAATTAAAAGATGGGTAAATACAGAAATGGTGCCAGTCAAATGGCCGGTCTCCATGGTTTATAAAATTTCCTGGCATATTAATGCTTTGTGCTCCCGAGTCATAGCAGCTGAACACAAGGTCAGTAACTAGGTCGAAAGTAGCAAGTTGTGGAGGAGCCCAGGTTTGCATTTTCACTCCAAGATTCCCTCTCACTTGTTGGCTTTGGGAGCGCTTACCGAGAGCCTTGCTTAGATAATTCTGTGGTTTTCTCCTGTTTCTATAATTTAACAGCTCAGCCTTTCCTTAGCCTACGGATGGTGAACCTGTTAGAGCTCTCAACAACAAACAGTCCACTGCAGCACCCCGCCATAGGTTCGCTACCACAGCCTTAGACCCACACCCATCTCCCCTCTTTTTCTTAATGTAATACCCTATACATTCTGTAGTAGTTTAATTTACTTAAAAACTTTGCAAGTCTTCTTAATTGCATAATATTTTCTTAGAGACGTATTGATCAGGTTAGTTCTCCGGCAATAATCTTCTGAGCTGTTGGTTCCTGTTATGGCTGATACATTGTGTCAACTTAAGTTTAAAAGTTTAACTAAAGTGACTGAGCAGGGGGCCAGGGTCCTCACTTTGTAAACATCCTGAGCTTGTGGAAGAGGAGGACACCAGATGGTGCGGGCGGAGGCGGAGAGCCGCATACAGTATGAGGGAGGAGAAGAGGCTTTCTCTCCCCTTTTTTGCTCTTGTTGTTTTTGTTGCCTTCCACACCATGAACTGTTGTCCCTGTGCCATGCCACCCTGCCTTGGAGCCAGCTGATTACAGACTGAAACCTCCACAAACTGTGAGCTAAGTAAACCTTTCTTTCCTTAATTTTGGACGTTGGGTATTTTGTCCCAGCAAGGCGAGAAAAGCTCTAATCCCATTTCCCCCGTGTACCTCATTATATACAGTTTTAGAGGATGTAAGATTTTCTTCAGGCAGTACCTATGTTTTCCAGTAGTATGCCGAATACATGAACTTATGACCCTACTCACGTAGAATTTGTCACTGATACAGTAAACCTTCCTGAGAAGTCTCAAGGACTTGGTGATGCCCCAAACTCAGTACAAAATCTCCAGAAATGCAAATCTGGACATAAAAAATAGAGTGTCAGGGCAAACAGAAAACAAATTACCAGAGTGCAAATATATCATTACTGTGGTATGGGCAGAATCACTGCTTTGATATAAATAATAGTTGGTATAAGTAATATTTTGTTGATAAATACACTGAAAATATAATACAGCAACTATTTCAGGATATATAATTCTACAACTTAGAAAGAGCACAAACATTTGTTACAAATTAATCATGCCTTTGTAAAGGCAGAAACAATTTCAAGATATACATACATATTAAAGCATTAAATGACACTATATGTAATAAAACAACTGAATTTACAGTTCTTGGCTAACTTTCTAATAGAAAAATATTGACTGATTATTAAAAGAAGGAGTAGTAGTAATTTAAGAAAACATATTCAGAAAAACACAAAGCATTTAAAATTTTCGATAATCTTCTAATTCTTAGCAAAGTAGAGATTATAGTTAAAATAAACTTGTAGGCTTTATGATAACAGCAAAGAATGAACTAATAAAATGTAATTACTAATTATTTCACAGTTAACTTCCTTAAGCCTGTTTCCTCATCTGTATAGTGAAGTTAATGATAATAGGTACCCAAGGCATTGTTGGGAGCATTACATGAGATGATATTGCACATTGTAAAGCACTTAACGCAGTGGCGAGTCACAGTAATTCCTCATTAAATGCTGCAATTATTCCAACTGGCAATTACAAAGCCTATTGTTTAGAACAGAGGTGTGTAGACTGGTCCCACCATTTTAATGTTTTAGTCGTATATGTTATACATTTTTTGCTATGACAAGGTGTCACTCCCTTGAACTTGCTCTTTGAAAATAATGACGCTTTTATGAAGTCTAGACCAGCATCAATGCATTGAGCTCCCTCTCTAGTTCAGGCAGTGAGCCAAGTGTTACTATGCATACAAATAAATGTAAAACAAGTCCCTAGGATCAAAATCTACAATCTAATCTGGTAAAGAAGATTTAGGAAAGTGCATGGTTTTGTTTCCTGCAATGTAATAGTTACTTATATAGTACTTAAACTCACAGAAGAGTTTTTACCCTTTTTTCAAGTAAAAATTAACTTTCTTTGAAGAAAGGGCTCTTTATCAAGCTTAGCTTACATATTAGTCAATGCTGCATGGGCCCGTATCTGAGTAATTCAGCAAGTCTTGGATGAGAAGATAGGAAAAAGGCTTGGAAGCTATGGCTGCCGTTATAGTGCGTGAGATGACAAAAGACAGGACATGAAAGGCTTCAGGCAAGAACGGTTTCATATGTGTTCTAATGTTTCACCTGCATTATTGTTAATTCTGAGTTAATTTTATTAATCAGAATCTCTTCTATCTCTGTCTTACACACAGCAGCTTAGATTAGGTACTTTTCTCCTTTGCAAGAACACGAAGCAACTCTCTGGTTAGAATCATATTCCATCTCAGGTCATGAGGTTTATAATCATGGCATTTTATTAAACAGTAAACCACTCCCACATTTCATTTAGCTTTCTCTGCACTTGAGCAAATATCAGCTCAGTGCTATTTCCTACTAAACAGTAAAAGAATATCTTAAAAGCGTGAAAGAAGGACAGACAGAGACAAAAAGAGAAAGGGTATGGGGAGATGGAAAGAGAAGTAAAAAGAAAGAGAAAGAAATATTTTGTGTTTCTTTATGAGTTCTTCTTCCCATTTTTTTATTGTTCTGCTTATCTTCACTTCTGGACAATTCAGGTTTGTGAGTCTGTCTGTAGTTCCCTATTCTAACACCTGGGAAAGAAAATCCGTCCAATCAATAGGTTGCCATTAAACATAGGTCTATCCTATCTGAAGCTCATTAAAAATTAAAGGGCAAACAAACATGCAGATCAATGAAATAATGTCACATAGTACAAATTACAGAGTGCTATGTGTAAGGAAGGTACTTCAAAAATTAAACTTTTAATTTTAGAAACATTTTAAATTTACACAAAAATTGCAAAGATTGTATAAAGAGTTCCCATGTGCTCTTACCCAGTTCCCCTTATCAGAATATTCTATTAGTTTAGTTCTAATATTTGCTGTAATTAATGAACCAGTGTTGATATATTATTATCAACCAAAGTCCACACTGTTTTGTTTTTACCCAATGTCTTTTTCCTGCCCCAGCACCCCACTCAGAATACCAGATTACCTTTAGTTGTCATGTCTCCTTACGTTCCATGTAGCTGTGATAGTTTCTCCTTGTTGGTGATGACCTTGACAGTTTTGAGGATTACTGGACACGTGTTCCGGAGACTGTCTCACTGCTGGGATTTACAGGATGTCTTTCTCCTGATTGGATTTGCATTGTGTGTGTGTGTGAGAGGAAGACCATGGCATAAGGACCATTTTCACCATGTCACATCAAGGGTACATATTATCAGCACAACTTGCTACTGTTAAAATTGACCTCAAGCACCTGGCTAAGGGAGAATTTTGTTTTGGTTTCTGTATTGTAAAGTTACTCCTTTCCCCCCTGTTTCCACATTGTGTTCTTTCAAAGGAAGTCAGCACACAGATAGGACCTTTAAGGAGCAGATACGACATTTAAGGAGCAGGGAGTTATGGTCCATCTTTTGCAGGGCCAAATATTTACATAAGTTACATGAATTTTGTATAGGAAATTTGTCGCTTTTTTTATTCAGTAACATTTATGTCACTATGAACTCATGAACTTTTATTTTGTACTTTAAGGATGCTATGGGGCTTTATTTTGTCACTCAAATCGTTCCATCAGGTGCTCTTTCAGTTGGCTCCTTTACACTTTCACATGTTGCCATCGTTGTGGGGTGGTTAATTTTAAGAACCTCTTGGCTTTTTTGTGTGACAAGATGTTCCAGGGTCATCTTGTATATTTTCTAGCCCAGCCTTAAAATCAGACATTATTCCAAGAGCCTTAGCTCCTTATACTGGGGAATGGTATTAGAAACCAAGATTTGGGTTCACGGCGTGCTTATTACTACTGGAGTGTCATTGCTTCCATATCCCCTCAGTTGACAGAACAAGGAAATATATGTGTATATTACTTTTTGATATTAAAATAACTATAGACACAGGAAATTGAAGAAAAGTACAGAGATATCTTTACCCAGATTCATTGGATGATTACATTTTAGATAGCCACAGTATTATATGAAAATACAGAAGTTGATATTAGTAAAATGTATATGAATAGCTCTACGCCATTTTAGCATCAGTTGATTCATGTTATCACCACTCAGTGAAGATGCAAAACTGATCTCAAAACACAGAAATCTCCCCCTGGATTTTCCTTTATTGACACACTTGTCTCCTCATTGCTTTTCTTGCAAGTGCTGGCAACTGTGAATCTCTTTAATCTTACTGTTTTGAGAAAATGATATGAGTGGATTGTACAATACGTAAACTTCTGAGACTGGATTTTTCTACACAGAGATATATCAAAATTGTGTGTATCAATAGTTTGTTCCTTTGTCATTTCTATGTAATATTCGTTGTTGTGGATATACCATAATTGAATTGACCTGTTCACCTATTAAAAGACATTTTGCTTACTTTTAGTATTGAGAAATTTTAAATAAACCCACCATGAACATTTATGTTCAGGTTTCTGAGTGGATATAAAATTTGATTTCTCTGTGGTAAATTCCAAGAACTATGATATTATTTCAAACGTAAGCCACAAAAAAAGCTATATCACTCAACAGTCTGACCAGTAGAGTGACTGGGACATTCACAAGTGTGTTAGCGTGACTCCAAATGGCATTTTCTCTGTATGCTTCTGATTTCTGGCTCTTTCAAAGCTATGTGTGATTGAGAATGTGCACATATTATTTCACTGGAGGTTCCTAGAATGTGGGTCTGGGGACCCATGTGTGTTTCCATGATCTTTTCAGGGAGTCTTTGAAGTCAAAATAATTTTCATAACCTTAAAGACATTATTGGTCTTTTCACTCTCATTCTTTCCAAAGGCCACATGACAGGCAGCAACATCAGAACTACTGGAATATGTGCTTGAGTATTAAAATTTACGGTCTTAATTCCTATACTATATATCAATGGTATAACCCACATTAACAGAAGCTCTTGGGGTCCTTAATAATAGTAAGAGTGTAAAGGAGTTTGAGATCAAACAGTTTGAAATCAGTAGTTTCCACTTATGGTATTTGTTTTTTATATCTCCTTATACTATTTAAGTTCTTTAATGTCAAAAATGATATTTTTGCAATTCTTTAAAGCTATCCATAGTGCCTTTTTTTGTTTGTTTTTTGGTACTGGGAATCAAACTCAGGACCTTCCATTTGCCAGGCAGGTGCTATGTTGCTGAGCTATCTTCCTGGCCCTATAGTGCCTTTAACAGTGACATGATAACAAAATAAACAGTGACAAATAGATAACAGAATGGACTTGTAATGATGGTATCCTGTCTATCTGGGACTCATTCATGAGATATAGTCTACAAAAGAAGTGACTGGTTATACCATAAGACCACAAGACCTAAGTCAACATATGAATAGGATTAGAGGTAGATTTATCTGAGGGAGGGAGGAAGAACTGCCCAAATCATTTTCTCATTTGCTCAAATAACATCCGTTAGTGAAAAAATAATAAAAATGTAACTTCTAATGGTTTCTTCCCAGTTACCTCCACGACATACACACAAAAAAGACTTATTTTCATACAAATAGTATCTGAAAAATTTTTGCAATAGTTTTCATGTGTAGAATTACACAAATGCATAGAAGATAGAACCTCTCTTCTCACCTCAAAGTTTCCCTAGGCTGTCCTTTTACTATAGCAAGGCAAATTGCCGTGAGCTAAATGGTAACTTTGAAAGAATAATTTACTCATTCCAAAAAATTAGAGATATATTAATTTATCTCTTATTTTGCACTAGGTGCTATACTACGTTTTTGGAACATAGAGACAAAGCCATTTGCTCTAATCATAGATTCAGAGTTTAATACTGTTTTAATTTTGGAATCCCCAAATGATGTCTCAACTCCTAGGAATCCTCTGGCTCTCCCCTCAAAAGAAGGTGTTTGGGACACTAATTCCTTTTCTTTTCTTTTTTTTTTTTTCCAGTACCGGGAATTGAACTCATGACCTTGAGCTTGCCAGGCAGGCGCTGTGCCGCTGAGCTAAATCCCCAGCCACTCCTTTTCTAATTTGACCTAATAGTGGACTCTAGTTCCCTTATCTTCCAAAACAACTGAATTTGTAGACCACAAATGGCCAAATGTTCTGAATAAGAGCTTTGGGATGAGTCTATTCCAGTTACCAAGAACCAAGGATATATGCAGTGCTAAGACACTGTGGTCTTTGCCTATTTGAAGGTTTCAGCTTGACAAAAGAATGTTTCCCATTATTTAAAATGGTATTTTTCTCTATTAAGAGAAAAATATATTACATGTGATTTTTTAAATGATACATTTCCAATCTTGTAACTAGCACCCCAAGTGGAAAAACTAGTTTGACAATGTTCATTTGACCTTTATGAGATAGAATGTCTCCTCGTTATTGTACGATTTAGTTCTTTTATTTCCTTGCAGTTCTTGTATGGCCCATCTCCTTTCTCCTGTTACAGTTCTTGCTTTTTAATTAGGTTAGTGTATGCTAATGCACAGCTGATTGTAGGGGAATATTTTAAGTTTTATTTTAACTGCAATAAAATAGTCTTGTGCTAAATATTTGCAAAGGTCAAAATTTTTACATGAGAAAAGTGCTCCTGCAGAGAATAAAAGGGTATAATTGAATAACTTTTTATATACTGAGCACTTGGTAGATGCTCAATGAATGAGTGATGTAAATTTAATAAATGTTGAAATCCTCTTACAATGTCTTCAGTTAATTCAGTTAAATATTTATCATGTACCATCTTTGTGTCAGGCATTGTGCAGAGAGTAAAGAAACCAACTGAATGAGTTTGTCCTTAAATACCTTAGACTTCAGGGGAGGAGACCTACTTTTTCTAAAGAGATGCTTTAGAAATAATATGATGGTCAGAATGACAGTGGTATGTATAAATAAATAGAGAACAAAATTTGAGGCGATCTAACTAAGCCTCAGAGAATCAGAGGTGGTTGCAAAAACACATTAACACCTACTTTAGTAACAAAAAAATTCATGTGTATGATTCTGAAGAAAAAGGTGAGCCAAAGAGTAGCGTGGGCATAGAGAAGGCAAGAGCAGAGCTGCCAGGACACAGAGAAAATGGAGGCCTGGAAGGAGATACCTGGAGAAAGGAAGGCTGTGAGGAGACTTGAGGAACTGAAAATCTAATTCATTGGTCCAGGATGGAACCATAAGGACAATGCAAGAAAAGAGCAGGACTTACCTAACACTGTGATGCGTTTCTCTTGGAAGAAACTTCAACTTCTACAGTTGATTCCAGGGAGTGCTACCAAGTCTACAGAGTTGTGGAAGGAAGAACAATGTTCAGTGGAAGTATTAGCGATACCCTTGAGCTCCAGGAGGCAGAAGCCCTTCTTATCTGTGCCAGTCTACCCCCACGTAGTGCCATATTTACATCAAGATCAAGGAGCCAAATAGAACTTGCTTTTTCCAGGACGGAGGGAACCATCTTGAATGACTGCTTCCCTTTTGAAATGTCTCCCTCTGCTGATGGGCTTTCTGCCATCCCTGATGTCAGTCCTGCCCCTCTCACATGCTCCTGGTATATCAAGAAGCACTTAGGGAGACACATCTTCCTGAGGTACAGCAACCTGGGGAGTCTGAGGGGACAAGAGGTGGAACAATCTGTTTAAACTTCTTTTATTCTAGTCTTAAATGTGAATGGACAAACTCATTCTTTCTTACTTGCTCTCCATCCCCTATCCCTCGTTCTAGACACTTTTGAAAGCTTTATTTTTATCCTAAATTTTCCCTTCTTTCTCCAGAGGAGGTTAATTCAGGCCTCTGTTCATTATGGGAATTAGAAAAGGGGTAAGGGAGTCATGTGGTTTGCATGGTGACTTGGTTCAAGGACTCATTAGGATTAAGTAGTTGAAGTAAAGAGAGAGTAAAGGTCATTACTGCAGAGGAGGTCAAGAAACTACACCTAGTGAAGGTGTGGAATGGGTATCTCATGTGCAGGAACTGGAGTCAAGATGACATCTAGGTTCCAACGGCCAGAGACCTCTTTAGATTTGTTAAAATAATCTGGCGAAGAGTTCTAAGCAGTGTTAGAGGGTAGTGAAACAGTGTAAATGTTAGAAATTTTTCTTGCTGATACATAGAAAATATTTAGAAGGAGCTTGCATATATTTGTTCGCTTACAACTGTGTTTAATAAGGATACCTTATGTCCTGGATGAATTACTTTTCTAGGGTTGCTAAAACAAAGTATATCAGAGTGACAAGCAAAGACATTTATGGTTTCACAGTTCTGGTAGCTAAGAGTGCAAGAATAAGGTGGCTGCGAGGTTGGTTTCTTCTGAGGGTCATGAGGAAGCCTCTTGCATGCATCTCCCTTAGCACTGGGGGGTTTCTGGCACTCTTCAACACTTTTTGAGTTTTTGGAACATCATTTAATGATGCTTGTCTGTTTCTATGTGTGTGTCTGAACTTTCTGCTTTATGTACACTAGTGGATTGAGGACTATGCTAATGATCTCAACTAGTTACATCAGCAATGACCCTGCTTCTAAATAAGGTCATATTCTAAAGTACTAGAGTTTAGGATTTTAACATATCTTTTTTGGAGGGAGCACAATTCAACCATAACGCAAGGTAAGTTTTGAAGAGCTATGTGTTGGTTACTTTTCTCTCATTGCTGGGACAAAATACCCAATACCCAAAATTAAGAAAGAAAAGGTTTAGGGGCTGGGGATTTAGCTCAGCGGCAAAAGCGCCTGCCTGGCAAGCACAAGGTTGTGAGTTCGGTTCCTGGTACCGGAGAAAAACCAAAAAAAAAAAAAAAAGAAAAGGTTTATTTAGTTCACAGTTTGTGGAAGTTTCAGTCCATAATCAGCTGGCTCCAAGGCAGGGTGGCACATGGCAGAGGGCAACAAACCAAGGTGGCAGAAGACAGCAAAAGCAGCAAGAGCAAAAAAGGCAGGGAAACAAGCCTGTTTTCCTTCCTTATATTATAAGCAGGCTCCCCCACCAAGGGTGGATGTAGCACTCACTCAGTCTCCATGTCCTCCTCTTACATAGGATGAAGATGTTTACAAGTAAGGACCCTAGCCCTCTGCTGGGTTAAATTTCTACACTTCTCAAGCTGACACAGTGTATCAGCCCTTACAATCTAGATTTTAGCTTTTGTTTAAAAAAACTTGACCATGAAGCTGAATATGGTAATTCCTTTCTATAATCTGAGCTAAGAGGCTGAACCAGGAACATTGTAAATCTGGCCCTAATCTGACCATTTAGTAAGGACTATCTCAAAAAAAACAAAAACAGCAAACAAACAACAACAAAAACAGAAGAAGGAGACTAGAATTGTAGCTCAGTGATAGAGCACCTGCCCAGGTGTGTGAAGCCCTGGACCTACTACTGCAAAACACAAATTTTTTACCAGGAAAACAAGAATACTGTCACTGGCAAATGTAGCACAGAATAACTTTTTTTAAAAAAGAAATGACCAATAAAGTCAAATTGTTTGAAGAAACTTCTTTTAGACTAAACTAGCATCAATTGTCCACACCCTACCCACCTATCCTTTGAAGCATATAAATTTGCTCATCTACTGTATAAGCTTTAAATAACTAAGGTATAGCTCATGTTCCTAAGAAATTCACAATTTCAGGGAGAAAACATGTAAATAGTCATAGGATATCTGTGATAACTGCTGTTACAGCCTTTATTCCTTCCTTACTACACTTTTTTTTTTTTTTTTTTCCTCCGGTACGGGAACCGAACTCATGACCTTGTGCTTGCCAGGCAGGCGCTTTTGCCGCTGAGCTAAATCCCCAGCACCCCTCCTTACTACACTTTTATCTCTTAAGAAACTAGGTAAATTTTCATTGTGAAACTTACAGATGGAAGCTGCTGAGCAATGAGAACAGAGACGATGGAGGTTTTTCTATAAATCTATTCAAATTCTGTACAATTAAATTTCCCATATTTTATTTTAAAACTGGACAGGCTCTTAAAAAGGAATAGTCATTATGCATAAAGGAGTGGCTATTTTGTTGAGCCAAGATAATAAAGAGTTAGGCATGATGATTATAAGCTTTTGTGAATGTATGTACACCCAGGGTTTGTCAGCCTTGTCACTACTGGTATTTGGGGCTGGATATTTTATTGTAGGTGTTTGCTCTGTGCAGGTGAGGGATATTTCAGCAGCATCCCATTCTTCTCCTCAGAGATGCCAGTAGCCTTTCCCTGTCCCTTGTTTGTGGCAACAGCCTTCATTTGTGACAACTGGACAGCATGGCTTCAGTTGAAAGCCACTAATTTCTACCTGAGTGTTACGCTCCCGTTGCACAATATCCAATTGAATGTGTGCTGTACTGCTCTGGTTTGAAGCAAGGAAATCTACTTCAGTTATTTGTTAGCTTTTGAGGATCAAAACATGGGCAGTTAACATCTGTACTTAAAAGCTTAAGACATTGTATTAATAACTTGCAACTTGAGCTAGCTGTCTAAACTTCTGTATGTTGGGTTACCATTTAATAAAGAGAATGGAAGTGAATAAAGGAAACCAAGAAAGGAAGGAACCATATTAGATTAGAACGGTTTAAGTTCTCTCTCTTAAGTCTAGGTTCAAATGTTGGGGCTTGTAGGGAATAAATGACAGAAGGAGAGATCTCAGTCCTAGGCCAGTTCCTCCCGAGGGCCTATTTTCCTACTCCCTACATCACTGCTGCTAGTCTGTCAGCTTTGTCCTGAGCTCCTGCGGGGGTATTCTGGTACCACCAAGGTCTTCGGTCATCCCTGCATTTCAGCATATACTACCATGGTCGGGGACATGAATATCAGATTACAGACCCACCCCAGGCCTACTGGGGTGTAAGTTTTCTACGAAGATGCCAAGCATTCCTAGCTTTGAGAATTGCAAAAACCCAAGACTATCAGAACTTGAGTGATTTGCTGACAACAGCCCTGGCACAAATAGTTCTCAACAGCACTTATTTTACTGAGCTGAACTTTCTTAACATATCAGATCATTACTCTTAAGTACAAATACGTAGTCTTAGTGAAGTAACGGGGCATAGCCTGTATTGGATTTTGATAGTTCTGGCATTTGGTTCAGCAGCAGCTTGACCCTGAGTTAATTAGTCTGACAATTCCTGCTGGCTGTTTAATCAAAATACTGCAACTTTCAACTTCATCAGTAATTTAGTTCATTTGTCTTTATTATGATTCCATGATTACTTCTGGTTGGGAGACTAGAATTTTTGATAATTGTAATGTTAGTGATGAAGAGCAACAATAATGCCTATGTGAAAGATATGTATTAGTATATCTATAATAACATCGTGAGCTTTGAAAATACATTTCCTTGAAGCAAAGAAGACAGCAACTGTTTCCCTAACACATAAACTATTTTTTTTTATTTTTCATAATCTAAATTATCCATGATAGGAAAACATTCGATCTAAGAGGAGAAAAAGCAACTTCTTCCCCAAAATACATTTAATATTTTTGAGAATTGTACAAATAACTACAAATAGAATAGGATCTCAAAAAGCAACTCTTCCAATTTACTTCCTTAACAAATCGCTTACATTTTCCATGTTTCCCCCCAATCTTGTTGGTATGCATAACCAATTTTATATAGTTGCAATTACAGTGTAGATTCAATTTTGTATTCTGCTTTTTTCACTTAGCATTATTCTTCCATAATAATTTAAAGAGAGTTTTATTTACGGTTATTTCAAATGTAGAGAATATAATTTTCTAAACTGTACTTAAGTGCTCAATTTAAATATTTTAATGACCAACCCCAACCATCAAATGTAGTCTAGATAAGGGTGCGTTATAGCTAATGCTTAACATTTCAGGAAGCAACTTGCATATACATTAGATTAAAGTCAGATGTTATATGCAAGTGGAAATGAGGACATTAAAGGCTGGTGTCTTTATGTATTTAAAAAATTTTCATCAGTCAGATGTACTTCCAGAATTGGTTAGTATAGCTGCTAAATTTTCATGCCCTGAACTAATTCAGCCAGTTGTAAAATTGTACCTTTCTGCAGATGACTTAACATGTGCACCTCATTTATACTTGAACTTGCTATGATTCAGATAGCATTATCCTAAATGATGTTAAGAAATTGTTCATTTTCTGTGTCAGCGAAAAATGAGGAAAGGCCAACCACATTTCGCCTGAAGAGAGTCATGTCAGAAGTGACATCTTGGCAGATACAAAAATGCAAGTGCGATATTTTAACAGGGCATACTAAAACTAATGAACTGAGGATGAATATACACTTCTACATTGTATTAAAGTAGCATCTACTGAATTTACAAATGTTAGAAGACATGCTTTACTAGTTGCCATAGGAGTCCTATTTCATTAAGTTTATCAGCTAAAAAGTAAATTTGCTTCCCTTTTGTGTGGTTTTTAACCCTTGTTTTAAAATATGGTATGGGAAGATGGATTTTAAAACTTAGCCATTCTGAATATAAAATATTAAAAGAAAAATTGACTTTTCATCTCTATGGAGATATTACAGAAAAAAAATCTAAACAAGTGACTTTCTTGCTTGACAAACTAAGCAGCCAATAAAGCCTCTCATAAGCAAAATTGTACATTAACCTGACAAGATTATATGATACTGGGATTATGGGGTTACTTGCAGCATCTAGAGAAGACTACTTCTTCCAAACTCACTATGTATTGAGCCTTATTAACCTATGGGGTCCAATTTTATTTTTTGCATTTTTAGAGTGATTTTTCTTACCCAGAAAATTTACAGAATAGTAGTAGAACTGATTAAAGGTATATTTACTGGAATATTAAATTTGAATGGGTTGTATTTCCTGGTAAAACTAAGATGGTTATTGACTACTCTCTTTTGGTGTATTGGTTACTCTAATATGCAATAAAAGCAATTTCAACCAATCTTCGATCTCTTCAATGTTATCTGGAACAGAGATTCTCAAAGTATGGACCCCAAATCAGCAGCATCAGCATCACCTGGGAAACTGTTACAAATGCAAATTTTCTTTCCCTACCCATGACCTACTTCATTGGAAAACTCTGTGAATGCAGCCGAACAATTAGCTTTAATAAGGCATGGTGTTAATTCTAGTGAAAATAATAAAGCTAACATTTGAGAAATAATATTTTAGGAGAAACACTTGAGAAATAATTTAGGAGAAACAATAGCTTAGGAGAAAGAAGATAAAAATTGGGATTTTTTTAAGGAATGGGTAAACAAATTTGCTCTGACCTCAGGAAGAAGCTTCCAAAATGCTGTAGGTACATTGTACCAGTTTCCCCAAACAAGTTTCAGTATTTCTAGTCTTACTGTAAAGACTTAGCAGAGACCCAAGAATTTCTTCAGTGTGTCAGACTCATTGTATAGCCAAACAAGACTGTTTTGTGATCTGCATTTATAGTCATGTGTACAGACAGGAGACTAGGCAAGCTGGTTTTTTTCTTTATTGACACATAATAATTGCACATATTTAGGAGGAATAGTGTGATATTTCAATATGTGCATGTCATCAGTGTAATTGGCATATCTATTGCCGTAAACATTCATCAGTTCTTTGTGGTTGGAATATTCAAAATCTTCCCTGCTGGCTATTTTAAAATACACAGTTAACATGTTGGCAATAGTTATGTTACTGTGCAATAGAACATTAGAAGTTATTCCTTCTGTAGCAAGTTCATGACTGAGGCTGCCTAAAATAGAAGGATGCATCTCCCAAAAGTTTCAGTTAGCTCAATCACTATTTTATTTAAACAGTAAAATTTTGTATCTTACTTTGTATATTCTCCTTAATTCCCTCCCTTAGAATGTCTGAGGGTATGTATAACTCACATCCACTTGTTTTAGAAGAATGAGTATTCAGCCTGGAGTTGTGAAGTTG
Organism: Chinchilla lanigera; assembly: GCF_000276665.1. Classification (NCBI taxonomy): domain Eukaryota; kingdom Metazoa; phylum Chordata; class Mammalia; order Rodentia; family Chinchillidae; genus Chinchilla; species Chinchilla lanigera. The sequence goes on from NW_004955402.1 coordinate 19,717,726, forward strand.
AACCAGTTCTTTAAATTCCTCTCCTGTTTTTATCCTGTAAGATAACATAAAGAAGAGCTTTGAAAATTAAAAAAAAGTGTTAACTGTAAAGTAAAAACATGAAAAACATTATTACCCTCTTTTTCAGTTCTGATTTTAAAGCCTGAAAAGTATTAGCTCAAAGGTTAGAAAGGAGATGATTTCTCCACTGGCTTCTCAATGCCCTAGGATTTGCTGTTAAAGAGTTTGAAGTGTTATCTGCCGCTGCAAGTAGGTTCTTTTTTTTTTTTTTATTTACTTTTTTTGGGGGTACCAGGAATTGAACTCATGACTTCACACTTGCAAGGCAGGCACTGTGCCACTGAGCTGTATCCCCACCCCCTGCAGGTAGGTTCTTGAGGGGCATCCCTGGCAGGCATCAGGCAGTTCCATCCCTTCTGTTGGGCCTGCAGGTTGTAACTCCTGGAAGACAAAGGCCAAATGCTTCCTTTCTGTACCTGCACTGTTCTGGTATTCAGGTCAAACTGCAGCAGCCAAGAGCTCAGTGAACGTTGCTGTGGTTTGAGTTGTGCCTCCAAAATTCAAGCTTTGCCAATGTAATGGTCTTAAGAAGTAGACCTTTAAAGAGGTGATTACCGTAGATTGTGAGGGTTCCTCCTCACGAATGGGATTAAAACCATTCTACAAAAGAGATTTCACCTGACTCTTCTACGCTTTACCATATCAGGGTGTGTAAGAAAGCCCCCATCAATGCGGATGCAGCTGGTTGGACCTCTCAGGTTCCCAGACCGTGAGGAAATAAGTTTCCATTCTTTATAAATTACCCAGTGCAAGTGCCTGCCTGGCAAGTGCAATGTCCTGAGTTCGATTCCTGATTAAACACACACACACATACACACACACACAAAATTACCCAGACTCAGGAACTCTGTTATAGCAGTACAAAACAGACTGAGACATATATTCATACTGAATGAGTTTTGCAGTGCTTGAGGGGAATTAGGAAGGTCTATTTTGATCACATCATTTAAATTTCTGTTCAGCTCTGTCTTGGTTACTTTTCTCTCGTTGCTGAGACAAAACACCTGATGCCCAAAATTAAGGAAAGAAAGGTTTATTTACTTACAGTCTGTGGAGGTTTCAGTCCAAACTCAGCTGGCTCCAAGGTGGGGTGGCACATGGCAGAGGGCAACAGTTCATGGCAGCAGAAAACAGCAAAAGCAACAAGAACACAAGGGGAGGAGTGGCGGCAAGCAGCCTCTTTCCCTCCCTTTCATATACGAACTACCTGCCCTGGGCAGATGTAGCACTCACACCCATGAATCAATCATAAATTCTAGAAGCCTGCCCCATGACTGCATAAGGCTTTGGGACATCCAGACACAAACCATAACAACTTCCCTAATTCTGATACTCTTCCATGTTTTTTTTTTTTTTTTTTTTTTTGCCTCATAGCAATCATTACTTACTAACATTCTGTATAATAAATTTTATTATCTCTGTTAATCCTCCTCAGGAGAAAGATTTTTGCTTGTTTGGGTCTCCGTTTTGTTTTTCAACAAAAAACCCCTCTAAAATAGTGCCTGGTGTAAGGAGACAAGTCAGTAGTGATAGACTGACTGAATAAATGAAGACCCGATGTCACAGTGATTCATTTATACATCGTTCAGGAACCATTCACAAAGCACTATTTTCTGCTAAGTGCTGTGTACTGTTGTGGTAAACAGTCAGTAGCAGATTTTCCCTACTTTCTAACAGTTCAGTGTCATCTGCTATTCATTTTAAGCCCTACTTGTTTTCCTCACCTGGAGAGGAAAGATGTCTGTTACGGGTGTGCTTCTCTTCTGCACCACAGCGTTCTCAGCAAACAATGGAATGATGTTTCTCAAAATGTGTTCCTACAGCAAAATATCCCCGAGAAGTTGTTAGAAATACAGCCTCTGAGCCGCAGCCTGCAACTGTTGAATCGGCAACTCTGAGCGTCCAATCATCCGTGCCTTGTGAGCTCTGTAGGTGATTCTGATGCACCAGTTTGAGAACTACTGTGACAGAGGACCAAATCCCAAAGCTGCTTCGTGAAACCTTTTCTTTCTGGTTTATTTAATTTATTTATTTATTGACATATTGAATCCAAAATGGCTCCACCTCTGTGCTACATCCTCAGCCCTTTTTATTGATCGATTTATTTTTATTTTGAGACAGAGTTTCACTAAGCTGCCTAGGCTGGGCTTGAATTTGGGAGTTTCTTGCCTCAGCCCCCTAAAGTGCTGGGATTACAAGCTTGTGCCACTATGGCTGGCTCGGTGAGAACTTTTTTTTTTTTTTTCCTCCGGTACTGGGAATCGAACTCACGACCTTGCGCTTGCCAGGCAGGCGCTGTGCCGCTGAGCTAAATCCCCCGCCCCTCAGTGAGAACTTTTGACAAAAAACTTGGGGTCACAGATGCAGTGGAAGTTCAGTTGCCTGGTTCATCTTCTGTGGAGTGTAGTATTCTGAGAAACAAGGTGTTAAAAACAGAAAAAGAGGTAAGGGTACTGGAATTTATTTCCCACCGTTGCTGAATCAAGCCACCCACAATATAGGGGTTTAAAAGGATGCAAATTTATCTTACTGTTCTGGAGGCCAGATCTGAGCTGTACCTCACTAGGTCACTTCAAGGTGTGGGCAGGTTTCCTTGCCGGGCTCTAGAAGCTGCCTGAGTTTTGGCTGTGTCGCTTTCCTTCACTTTCAGAGCCAGCAGCACGGTCTCTTCTCTCTGACGCTAACCCTCTTGCTTCTCCATTTCCCTTATAAGCACCTTCTGATTACATTGCTCCTGCCCAGCCAATCCAGCGTAATCTGCCCATTTTTAGATCCATAGTTTGATCACACCTGTGAAGTCCCCTTTGCTATAAAAGGCACCACATTCACAGGTTCCATGGAATAAGATGGGCCATAATTTGGGGGTGATGCAAGATGTGCCCATCTTTGGGGGCGACTCAGCCAAGCACTGTATTCATTAGATGAGTAAAACAGGAAGCGGCTCATGTTTTAAGAATAGATGACTTCAGAATGTCAAAGCCATTGCTTGTGGAGTCACCAAAGCAACAATTATAGACAGCAAAACCAAAGGCAGGCCTTTAAGATCTATTAAAAGTCCATTAAAAATGAAACATTTTATGTGGTTAGTCATAATGAAGGTACTTGTGTGTATTACATTGATGGTGACTGAAACTCATGTTCATGGGTTGATTCCCAGGGTGGGTGGGATGGCCAATTCCATCCGGATTACTTGAAGGGTTCTAGGAAGATCTTTCCTATCTAAAATACAGTCCTGTACCTCTATTGATAACATTAGCAAGCCCTGTTCAGAACACCTTTATCTCTAAAGTGGAGAAACATCTAGAGAGGCCATTTCTAAACAAAGCTTGAGCCAGTCCTTCACTCAGAAACAATTCATATGCAAAATTCAGCTAAAATGGACTTGATTGGACAATGAAAAGCCATAAAAATGGAAGTCTAAGGCACTCTTTACCAGCATTCTGAGGCTTAATTTCCTTTTCTGTAAGACCCAAGGTAATTATTCTTGCATCATAGAGTTAGGGTGTGAATGAAAAGACATTATGCATCTAAAACACTTATCACAAAGCTTAGAACATGGTTAATTGTTCCTTAAGTGTTGCACTTATTAGTGTGTTATTGTCATTATTTTTATTATTATAATTTTTTTAACTTTGAGGAAGATAAATGGGAATGCTGTGGCTCTGGTGTTGAGAGGGCGCATAGTCATATTCAGCAGTATCTTATGTGACTGTATTTTCTTCTCCTAATGTACTTCCTGAGTTGAAGTGAAAAAGAAGGGCTCTGTGAATGAGGCAGCTAAAAGATTCAGAAACAGAGGCTGTGATAGAGAAACTTAGGATATATTGAGGCCGACACTGTGATTCAGTAACAGAGTATCTCCCTAGCATGCACCAGTCCTGAAGTTCAGTTCCCCAGTACTGTAAAAAATCTGGAGCAAAATAAAAGACACATAACAAGAGACAGGGTGATAGAACTTTTGCAAATGGTAAGGGATCCAAGAGGTGGAGGGAAGCGGAAGGAGGAGAGAGGGAAGAGAAGTAAAAATAATTAAAATGTATTATGTACATGTACCAGCTCCCCATGATGAAAGTAATTATTATGTACTGTAAACATGTACTAACAAAAATGGGATGAAATAAAATTTAAAAATGCACCAAAGCTTTGCTGAGGGTCAGTCAAGGTAAAATGTCCATCTGCTGTGACTGAACACGTCTCTGCCACATGTCGGTGCTCAGTAAATGTCTATTGAATGAATTCTCCTCCTTCTGGTGACCCCTCGTTAGGGTCTCAGGTCACAGTCCCCTTCTGACTTCACTAGAACCTGGGCTGACCACAACTTCCGCCTTCAGGTCTCTGGGACTAAACTCAGAGCTCGTGCCGCTGTCTTTGTGAAGTCTTTCCCGACACCTCCAAGATAAAATTTGCTTCTCTACCTCTGGACTCCTGGTCTATGCCCTTCCTTGTTATCTGTACTGCTTTCCTTCACCACATTCCAAGTATTTAATTTTAAACTTACTGAAGAAAGGAACTCTATTTTATTCATCTTAGTATTGCTTAAACCCTAGCACAAAGCCTAGAGCAGAGTGGGGACTTAGCAATATTTTTTACTGAATGAAAAGAAGTGGTAAAGATTCAGTGGAGGCTTGAGTTGGGGAAGGGTTAGTCTACTATTGGAAGTATCATTACCACCGACGGTGAGGCATGTTGTTGGAGGCAAAGTTGTTGGAGGCAGTGAAACAGGGCTTAAGTCTTGGAAGGTAGACGAGTTAACCTGTTAGTTAGAAGTGATCAAGAGAACAGCCTTTGAAAGAAAAGAGGCAAAGCAAAGGATATGATGGTCAAAATGAGAATGCCGTGTCTTATGGGCTGTTATTCTATCCCTAAGGAATGACAAAGAGCATACGCTGGAAGCAGGGTGAGGGAGGGACCTTGAGAGAGGCTGCTATGGTTTGGCTAAGTGTCCCTAAAAGGTCTCTGTGTTAAAGGCTTTGCTCCCAGCCCACGGTGCTAGTGGAAAGTGAGAGAATCTTTAGGAGGTGGGTCCTACTGACAGGTCTTCCAGCCCCTGAGAGTGTGCAGAATCCTGGGACCCAGCTCCTTCCTGTCTCTCTTTTCTTTGTTTCCCAGCTATGATGAGGTGAATGGTTTCCTCTGTTGTGTGTGCTCCCGACAGGATGTGCCCTCTCCCCACAGGCGCAAAAGCAACAGGGCCAACCAACCATGAGCCTAAAGCTCTAAAACTCTGGGGCAAAAGAAATATTTCCTCTGTTTAAAGTATCTCAGGTACAGGGCTACCTCAGTTCAGGAACTTAATTTGTTTTATGATTTTGGGGGGAATGGCTGTGTTTGTGTTTGTCACTCCATGTGGAGTTTGTGAATGGAAGCAAAATTTTGTCCAACACTTGTTTGAGAACCAAATTGTTTGTGAACAGAAGCCTTTGTGAACTGAGGCTTTACTATATTTTGTTAAAGCAATGGAAACTTGGCTAACACAGAGACTCTTCAAGATCCTCCATTTTCTCAAACTTGCAATTTCCATACTGTTAGCCAGCTACCTCTTTCCCTCTTGTTTGAAAGAAAGATGTACTACTCCTTCTTCCACCAGTTCAATGATGTATCTTCCTTTCCCATTTCAATCTTTTGTTCTATTTTTGCTTCATTGTCTGGCTTCCTTTCTTTAAAGTTAGCCCTTCCTTTGACTTTGCTACCTCTTTGGAGCTTCTCTCTATCTTCTTTTCTTCATCATTGCTAATCAAAGTATCTACATTCCTGCCTCCTTCTCTTCATCGTTTAATTATTCAACTTAGTGCTGTGCGGCTCACCTACTTGGCTTATCAGTGGTCTTCTAATCACAAAATACACTGTCATATCTTAGATTTCACCCTGCCAGACTTCTCTGAGGCATCTCATGATGCTCTTTTTGTCAAAGTCTGACCAGCAGCACTTCTGTCTAGAAACATTGCATCATAATTAACTGCTTGGTTAAGTAATATTTTGTCAAAATATGACTTTTGTCAAAAATGTGGCCATCAGAATTTCTATCTAGAAATCTTTCATAGTAATGAACTGATTGGTTAAGCAATTTTTATTGAGTGGTTGCTATGGACCAGCACCATTGCAAAGAGAAAAATGGAGAGCAATACAGTCTTGGCCCTGGTGGAAATTGAACCTTAACTCGTGGGTGAGACAGTCAGTTCATCATGTAAGTAATGCAACAATAGTCATAGTGAAGGACCACCATGCGTACTTTCCCTAGGAAGATGTGACCTCTAGGAAGTCAGGCATGGCTGCTGGAGTAGAAGGCCATTTAGCTGAGATCTGAGGCATGTGCAGGTGCTCACTGCACTAAGGGAAAAGTGAAGAGTGTGTAAGCAAAGAGAGCTACAACTCCATCTTTTCTAGGCATAGGTGGAAGCATGAAGCATGAGGGAATGAGGAAAAGTCATTGGTTGGATGGAAGAGCACAGGGCTATCAGGAGGGAGCTGAAGCAGGAGCTGGTTCAGGCAGGCTTCATAAAACATGTTAAGCAGCGACGCAATAGGGGAGATATTGAAGAATTTTAAGCAGGTGGATGGCAAAATAAAATTCATTTTATATTAATAAAATTCAAGATTGTTCTGGCTGCAGCTGAATAGACTAGAGGGGGGCAGAATGGATGGGGCTATTGTATAGTGCAAGCAAGAAATGAGGTAGCTTAAACCAAAGGAGTGGTGGTGAAAGATTAAGTCAAACACTGACCTAACAGGGCTTGGTACACAAAGGCAATCAAGAAAAATCAGCCCTCTTTCTATTTGCTGAGAAACAGCTTCAAACAGTCAGACTATGCTTTGCCACCTGTGTGGAACACTTGGGATATAAGTGTGCAACTGCATTCTTCTCCCACTCCTTGACATTTTCACCTTATTTGCTTTGCTTATCTCAGTATGCTGCCCTGTTTTTATCTCTCACAACACTTATCACACTGCATTGCATTTACTGGCTTGCTTGTTCATCACCACTCCGATAAACTTTAGGCTCCTTGAATATGGACAATTATTAATCAGGTAGTTCAAAAACTTCAGGTGCATAGGAATTGCCTTGGATTTTATTAACAAGCACGTCCTGACTCATCAGCTATAAGGTAGGGTCTGCGATGATTCATTACTAATGAGACCCAAGTGTTGCCAGTTGGGTGCCCTACGGGGATCACTGTGGGTGGGAAAGTCTTTATCCAGCTTTGGACCCAGATGCCTAGCATAGTGTCAGATACATCACAGAGTCTTGACGAGTATTTGTTAAGTGAGTAGCCTGGTCTACTTTTCCAAGCTCATCTGCTATTTCCCTCCATGTCCTTAAATCCCCAATCATGTAGTATCACCCCATATTTCCAGTTTTTCAATCAGTTTTCTTGCTTACTGTGTTACTCTCACATGGAGAGTTTACTTTTTTCTCATCCTGCAAATAGCTCCCTCCTCAACTCCCACTTCTAAAGGCTTTCGCGATTCTTCCTCTGGAGAAATAATTTTTGTCTTTCTCTGTCCAATTTTTCTTCCTCATCAAAGAAGTGGAACACGGCCATGTATGTTTTCCTGTCTTTTAAAGAATGTACTCTCTTGTGTTACATGTGCTCCTCTTCAGATCTTGTTCTGGTTGCCACACCCAGCATGAGAACCCCCGCACTACCTGTGCCTTACTGGGAACAGAGTCTAGCCATTTAATTTCTAGTTATTGTTTATGTAATAGGACCCCAAAGTGTTTGTGTAACAAATGAATCAATGGACATAGGTGAAGGAGTTAAGGCAAACTTTGTAAAAAAAGAGCTAAGATTTCAACATTTCTTCCTAAATTCTCCATGTTGGAGTAGCTTAGGAGAATTTATAAGTATCAGACGTATCTTGTAGACTCTAGATAAGCCAGTGGGTGGCTAGGGAATTCATACAGAGAAGAGTGAATGCCAAGTTTATCAGTGATGTGGAGGATTTTGTTGTGGATATTTAGAGCGTAAAGATGGAGTAAGGAATGTCCTGCTGTCACATCTCTGTCCTCTGTGTTCTTCCTACTCAGGAGATATAATCACCCTGAATCATCTTGACACCTGTTTTTGGGAAAATACTCCTTGTGAATATAAAACCAGTGTTCCAGAGGATGATTCAGTGTTCTAATCTGCAGTCCTCCAACCAAAGGTCAGGGAACTTGGGAGTTTACAGAACAAAGTGACTTTGTTCCTCAGGATACAGTGTCCCAGGTTCCAGAAATACAGCAATGTTCTACAGGCTGAGTACAAATTTAATCTCAAAATACAATAACATGCTTATTATATAAATTGAGAGTATGCTTCTAAATCAGCAAAGAATTCTATCTACTCTGTTTTTAAATTTTGCTTTATAAATGAAAGATCAATGGGCCAGATTTAAAAAGAATCTACACTGGCATATTTCATGGTTGTTCATGGAAAATAGGATACAACTTTCCCATTTGAAACATATATGTGTACAGTATTTTATATCTGAACAACGTGAGGTACTATTGACTTTGGTAGGTCAAATTGTTTTCTTCAACTCTTTTTGTATTATCAATTTGCATCCCATTGAAAAGATAATTTTTCTTAAGTTCGGATTTACCAACTACAGTATTTCAGAGTCACTGGGATCCAACTTAGTAGGTTTTCCATCCACATTTATCTACCCTATTTCTTTTCCAGTTTGGTTCTCTGGGCTCATGTCACTAGCAAGATCAACACAGTAAGATTGTATTTGTGTAGTACAGTTTGTATTTATGTAATATCATTCTTTGCCTTTGCCTCTAGAGAGAGTATTTAAAGAAAACTGAGAATAGATAAATAATTCAGATCATTTTTTCTTTGAAACAGGAAAAAGTATTTACTTTATCTTCTCCATTTGGACAAAAATGTTGAGTCATAAGCAATCAAGGCTTGCCAATGTTTTGAAAAATACATTTATCAAAACATTAAGCTGGGCAGGACTTGAAGCATTGAGAAATACTGAAGAGGCTGGCTGGGAAGGGATGGAGAGTTATTAACCAGAGTACTCACTCTGGGCAGAATTTCTCCTGGAAAGCTTATTTTAGGATTGTACGTAGGTCAACTATTGCTCCTCCTCTCTCCTCATCACCCTCTTCCAATTTGCCTTTACTTTTTGAGGTGCTATTTAGTAAATTGTCTTGATAAAGATCTTCACCCTCTCTTGGCACTGTGGGTTTGGTTGCTGAGTCCGCTCCTGTACCACTCCCTCCTGCCCTTCCACCCACCACTTCCTGTCCTTGCTTCTCTCCCTGCTGGCGATTTCAGTCCTTCCCACCCACTCTTTGTCTCCCACAGAGTGGCTCTGCCCGGTTCACTAGGACCTTATGAGCCAGTGGAGCCTTTAGCAATCATTCAAGTGACAGGTGCTGCTGCGTGCGTGATATTGGGCTTCCTGTGTTCCAGCCCCCTTTGTCACCTAAAGGAAACTATTGTTCTTTCAAAAAGTTTGAGTATTTTTTGACAGATTACCAAAAAAGTGCTGCTACAGCCTATGAGGTTAAACTGCCATCTTAGTTGATACAATTTTGGGAGCATGTTTACTATAGAGAAAAATGTCTTTTCTGTCTAACAATTGGCTGATCTGTTCCTTAGTCTTTCACCCCGACATTTCTCTTCCCTGTTTGCAGGTATTTTTGTGTGCTTTTTGTCTACTTCCCCCAAACTTTGATTTGACTTTCAAAGTCTAGTTTTCAGTGAGGCAAATAAATAAATAAAAAACTCGCTTATTATTCTGTCATTATTGCTTTATCATCCTGGCATGAAATACTGAATAATGAGGATGCAAACACCCATTTTATGGGCCTATTGCAATCTTCCCTGTATAATTAATATCTATCATTAGATGAAAGTCATATCATTTGCAATTTGATGCAGCTTTCTTTAGAATTTCTTGATGACTCCAAGGTAGCTTATGTGCTAGTGCACCTGTTGCTTGTAATCAGGTTTTATTAGATAAAGGGTGACTAGGCTTTTGTGTGTGATCCTTCACTGCTCATCTCCTCAAAGAGACACTTGCAGTGGGAAGAAGCAGCCTTATTATAGCTTCTTTGCATAATAAGGCCACCTCTCCCTCTCTCTGCTTCCTTACCTCCCACCAGAAGGAAATATTACCTCTGTCTCACTGATTAGTGCATTCATGTTGGATGGCCTTGGCATAAAGCACAGAGAAGTTGGAGGTGTATAAATCTAACACGTACCCATAAAAAGAACTTGACTCAGACTAAGCTTAGGGTATTCTGTTTGAGCTCTCTGTTTTATCTTATTCCTGGAAACATGAGCTGTTGCTGACATTCAAAACACAGCTCCTTGTAATACTTTCTTATCTTGTTGCTTAATTACACAGACAAAGCCAAAGAGAAATTGGGTCACACATTCACAGGGTTTACATTTGGTTAGGATTCTCGAGTCTTTTTGTTTTTGCTTCAAGGTACCTGAGGTTGTTGCTGATCTCAAGTGTTGTGACAGCACCCCCTTTGACTCCCAGTACTCTGAAACACTATCACTGCTTGTGATGGGCCAGCGGAGCCTGCCTGCACATCCATCACCACTACAGCACTGGCAATTCAAATGTCATGCTCTTCTAGTGGTGGGTCACTGGCCCTACTCTCACCTATGAAGAATGTCCCATTCTTTCATTTGGCATAGCTGTCCTCTGACCCAGAACATCAAGGATGAATGAGCACATCCTAAAATGTAGAAAGACCTGGAAACTAAATGCCTTCCCACCATCCACACAATGCATTGCACCATTTTATTCATACAATTGATAGTCCTCCTCCTGTTCCTCTGATTGCAAGGTTTCACTAAGGCAATACTTGAGAGGAATGAGACAGCATGCTAATGGCTCTGCCTGTGAACACCAACAAATGGAGGTGTGATCAACACGTATGCTTAATGTTTATATAAAATTTTATTACAATAAAAGACACATTGTCATTAATCCTCATCAAAACATTACCCCTCACTTCAGACACATGTTATGGTTTGTGTTTGAACATAGTCCCCAAATCCTCATGCCGTCTTGCAGCAGGCTTCTAGAGTTTATGATTGATTCATGGTCCAATGTTGGGATTATGGGTGTGAGTGCTACACCCACCCTGGGGCAGGTAGTTTGCATACAATGTAAGGAAGAGAAAGAGGCTTGCTCTTTCCGCCTGCTCCTTCCTTTTCGGCTCTTGTTGCTTTTGCTGCTTTCGGCCACCATGAACTGTTGCCCTTTGCCATGTGCCACTCTGCCTTGGAACCAGGTGATTATAGACTGAAACCTCCCAAAACTATAAGCTAAATAAACCTTTCTTTCCTTAATTTTGGATGTCTGGTATTTTGTCTCAGCAACGAGAAAAAAGTAATTAAGATAGGCCTTATTCTTTTCTCAAAAAAAAGTTACAAGAAATTATAGATAGAGCTTATACAACTAGGGATTGATAGTAAACAAACTTAATTAAGAAAAAGAGCCCACCATAAATTCTCACCCCAAAATACAGGATGATCAAAAAGAAAAAAACAAATCAGTAAATCCAGAGCATGGGTTTGAGGAGCTGAGGTTGATTTTGTTAAACTCTGATGGTTCTCAGCTTCCACCTCATGAATAAATTCTAAACAGTAAAGACCAAGTGTCTTTGGAGTCACACCAAACACCCAGTGGAATTTACTTCCCTAAACTGTACTCTTTATGAAAGTGATGGAATATCCAGGTTGTTCTATTGCAGAGAAAAATGAGAGGCTCAAAGCTCAGTGGAGTGCTCAGAATCTAGACACATTGGTTTTGAAAACAAGGCCTAGACATAGGGAGGCTTTGCACTCTGATCAGTACTCAGTGGTATTTTGGGGAGGGAAAATGTCAGGCAGTGATAGGTAGCTCTTAAATAAAAGTAAAGTTTTTAAATGATAAAAGTGATCAGTTCGTTTTAAAAAAAGGTAGAATGTGGAGAATGGAAAATCTCATAGAGTCTCACCATCTAGTATCCATTATCATTCTTAACATTTTGGTTTGCTTTTCTCCTTTTTGGAGGTTAGGGGAAGGTGTTTATTTCTTTTTCTTATGATGATCAGACTAATTAGACATCTTTGAATTCTTTCCTTTTTCTTACCAACACTTCAACATGTTCTAAATTCCTCCACAAAATTTTTTTTTTTGTCTTTTTGAGACAGGGTCTTGCTATGCAGTTCAGGCTGGACTTGAGCTCACTTTGTAGCCCAGGTTGGTCTCGAACTCACAACGATGCCCCTGCCTCAGCCTCCCGAGTGCTGGGATTACAGGTGCGCGCCACCACGCCCGGCTCCTCCACAAAAATTTGATGGCTGCTTTTTATTTGGATAAGTTTCTAATTTCCTCTTGCACCCCTTTTCTTCTCTTGCCCCTTTTTTATCTCTCTGTCTCTGTTGCCTCTATGTAGGTTTTATACAGAAGGCCAAGTACCAGGAGAGAAAGAGGGTGGGGAAAAGAAAGGGGCTGCTTCAAATTCAAGTGCGAACTGTCACAAAGCAAGCACCAACAGTACAGTAGGTGGAAACACCAAGCTGAATTCACTATTACTCTCCTGTTCGTAGGAGCTAACATTTTAAAAACGTTCATTTGGTTTTTTCTCTGTAGTAAGTCAAACTAAGTGAAAGAATTTCAAAGAGTATGAAGATCCCTTTCTCCTAAATTCCACGCCCTAGGGGAAACCTTCTTTAAGCTATTTGTATAAACTTCTAGACTTTAAATAATGCAATAATGAACATATATATGAACATCTTATTTTTAAAAAATGAAGTCACTGTAGGTAGGCTGATCTGCAACTGAACGATTTTATCATGGGTTTCTTTCCATTCAGTCTATATAGTTCTACTTCACGGTTTTTTGGCAAGTTCGGGATAAGCAATTGTATACATGAACCATAATTAATCATTCTCTGTGGGACCTTTGGGTTAGCTGTTTCTTTATGTCATATTAAATACTGCTGCAGTTGACATTCTTCTGGATATATCTTTCCCTTTTTGTATGGCTAAAAGAAATGCTCCAGAAATGGAATGACTCGGTCAAAAGTTATGGATACTTTTGTTCTGTTGGAAGGTGTCAGGTCACTGTTTTTAAGTTCCCTCATCCCATTAAGAATGGATGAGGATATATAACTCCTTATACTTTCTTTTCAAAAGATGAGGATTAATGAGTACATCAGATACAAATTCTTTCAAGGTACAATTCTTTATTGTGTGATTTATCTCTACATGTCCAAGTTTCTGTTACACACCAAGCAAAAGGACAAGTTAGAGAAAACCAATAAGAAAGAGAAGACCGATAACAGAGGAACCAGATGCACATAGGCTCTGATGGCCTTCTGCCTGGTTTGCCATCTCTGCCTTGAGAATAAATAGATCAGCGCCCCTGTCACCTTAGAGACACTCACAGTACTCATGCCTGGGGTATCTGGTCTTAAGGTCCTGATCTGAATAGGCTGAGGGTTATGGGGAGGGGGACAGAGCAACACCCACCACACTAACCACTCAGCACGGCGCTGTAGGCGACGAGAGAAAATGAGCGCCCAGGTGCTCCCTGGGAGCTACTCAGAGCATCTTCTCCTTGTGTGTCACAGCAAAATTAAGTGATTATTGGGTAACTTAGTTCAATCTTTCCCTTTCAACTGAAGGATTCCCGAGGCCAGGGCCAAATGTGTGTGGGTTCGCTCCTGTGTGTGCTGCCCAGGAACGGGCACCAGGTGGGAGCTGATAAGCAACTATAGGAGCGCTCTGCTTGTTTTCTTTTCCACAGGTGCCTTAAGGACCCTATTCACAGCGTAGAAACCGAGGGGACAGTAGCACACTCCCCTATAGCAACCTTATTTTTCAGACCACCTTTAGGTTCACAGCAAAATTGAGGGGTCGGTAGAGAGGGCTGCCACGTACCCTCAGCCTCAGCTGCAGAATCTGCCTTCCCAACTTTCTGCAATCCCTGATGAAGCTGCACCCTCACTTCATTACTCTAAGGCCACAGTGAACACTAAGGTTCACTCTCGGTGTGAGTATTCTGTTTAGACGAGTGTATGAGAAGTATTCACCTTTCTAACACCATACAGAGTAGTGTCACTGCCATAAAAAAATTCACTCTTTGCAGTATTTTCAAAAAAATTCTTTGGTTGTAGCATTCTGAATTGCTTAAGTTTGCAAAGAAGAAAGAACATGGTTGGTGTCCATCAGCAGAGAGCTTGCATGGGCACAGACTATGGCCAGCTGCACGACGCAAAGGAGGCCCAGATCTGACCCTGTCACCATTCAAAAGGCAGGAGGGGGCCGGGGCATGGCTCAGTGGTAAACCATTTGCCTAGCTTGCTTGAGGCCCTGGGTTCCACTGCCGGCAGGAGGCGGAGACTGGGATGGGCTCTGGAGTTTTGGGGGAGGGACAGGGAAGCAGAGCACTAGCTGGTGAAGTTCTGTGGAGGCAAGCACAGAGGAGCAGGGCTCCTGCAGGAGCCAGGTAACTTGGGGAACTGGGTTTTGATCAAAAGTCATGGGGCCCAGAGAGCCCAGTGACTACTCTGTGTTTCAGAGTGGGTAAAGGCAGGAAGCAGAAAGCAGGTCAAAGTCAGAGAAGGCACGCAGAGGCCAAGATTTCCCTGTGAGCACTGGCTGAAGAGACTCCCTAAGCCTGCTAATGAGCAGATTTGCTCCCCAGGCAGGTGAAAGGGACAGAGAGCCTTTTCCACACAGTGCTTTGCCAAACTGAGCTTCAGCACAGTTCAGAGGCTATTAGCATTCCGCTAGCATCAGGATGAATTGCAATTAATGTGAGGAAATTTAAAGGAAGGTTAGATTAAGTTAAGAATAATTAAAAACAGTTTAAGGGAAATCAAGGAGTTATGTGATGTGTACCTAAGTAGTTCTTTTTCATTAAGTCTCATTTTAAATGATATATTCTCCTATTGTTAATATCCACATGTTGGGGTGGTTTGCATTTAATCTGCAGACATGGTTGTTATAGTAAGGTTTTCATACTACAGAAGGAAACATGCTTGGTGTTAGCCCTGAGAAGTGAGTTATCTCCCCCGATAGGAAGGACTCCTGACCTGGGGTCCCCTAATAGGCACCACCACCACCTGGTGGCCCTTGATGATGTTGCAGGTCCAAAGCCTCAAAGAAAGGCTTTGACTTCTGAGGAGTCCTTCTTGCAAATTCAGACTTCCAGTGAAAGTGATTCAGTTGCAATACTGCTAAAGAGGAAAAAGGATCTAAAATTTACTGGACATGTATGTTACAACAGCTTCACTCCAAGGATCTCATCCTCCCAGCTGCCCAATGCTGTTCATAATATAACCTTTTTACAGATGAGAAAACTGAAACTTAGGTTAATGGACCACCCTGAAGTCAGAGAATCAGGCCTGCTGGACCCATAGGTTGAAGTCATAGTTGCCTGACTCCAGAGCCATGGTTTTTGCAACATTGAATTTTGCATAAGTAAAGGTGGTAAGATGCTGGAGTATTATTTTTTAGGAGGTGATCTAGAATTTAGATACATGGCTAATGTGATCATTAGAAAACAGTTAAGATTAAGTATTTTTGCCAGTATGGTGCTGTACTCCTGTAATCCCGGCACTCTGGGAGGCGGAGGCAAGAGGATTACAAGTTCTAGCACAGCCTTCCTAGGCAATGTAGCAACCTAGTGAGAACTTGTCTCAAAAAAACAAAAGCAAGCAAAGTAACAAATACATATATATATACCTCAGTATGAAAGCCCTGAGTTCAATCCCCAGTACCACAAAACAAACAAACAAGCACTAAGTATTGTGACATGCCAAATCAAGATACTTTTGGTTTTGTGTTTTGGAAAACTGAATCATCTGAATGAGACCATTTGCCAAGGAGATGTATATACCCCAAAGAACTGAGGGCGATAAATCCTACAGAGTTCACACATTCAGAAGGTTTTATTTACCAAAGGTCTGTTTTAGTCTAGCATGGCAATATACAAATGAATTGGACATGGTACCTGCCACAAACATTATAAGGCTAATTACAGACAGACAATATCACAGGTTATACCTGTCTTCTAACACCAAACCAAATGTCCTGGAAACAAAGGAAAATATTAAATAATTTAAAAGTGATAGCATTGTATCTGGCATTCCTCCTGCCTTAGATAGTCTCATCTTCAATTTTTCTTCTGGTTCAATATTGAGGTTCTCATTTAAACTCTCTTCTTTATTTACCCACACTTGCCCAATAACTCTGCTTACTTCTTTTACTTTAACCACCATCTGCTCTAATAATTTCCATATTGATATTCAGACCCTGCATTCTCAATGGCCTACTATAGTTCTAACTCAGGAATTCTTCTACTTTCAATTGCAGTTAAAGTCATTGTCATCCACCCAGTCCTCTACCCCAGAAATCGGAGAATTTTTTTTTTTTTTTTTTTTAAGGTACTGGAAATTGAACTCACGACCTTGCACTTGCCAGGCAGGCACTGTGCCGCTGAGCTAAATCCCCAGCCCCCTGAGGATCATTTTAGGTTTCCCTTGCTCTTTCACTGTTACATTCAGTGATCCCTGGGACCGGAAAGAACACCACACTTGTTAAACATCCTGGAAATTGCTCTTTAAGGTTCCCACTGCTTTGGCCTGAGCACGTGCCTTCTTACTTGAAACAGTCCACAGCACCCCTTCCTCCAGTGCCGCCCCTCTCTAACCTGGCCCTTTCATCTCTGCCAGGGGACTTCTCTAAAATGCAACTTAGGTCCTTTAAAAATCTAACTGGCTCACCCTTCCTGCAGCATAAGGCATGGCTGACATCAGGAGTGTGGGATCCAGAGAGCCTCTGATGGAACCTTAGATCCAGCATCACTCAGTAGGCTAGGGACCATACAGAAGCTACTGACTCAACCTCTGAGGAGCGTCCTCACTGAAATGGGCGTGTAGTAGCACTTACTGCATAGGATTTTTGCAAGGGTTAAAGAAGCTTACATTCATCATGCATATAGGACAATGCCAGCACATATAGCACTCTCTCTAGAAGTGTTTGTTAATTAAATAAGTTGTGAACATATATTAAGATGTGCAGTGAATTCGTACCTGCTTTTCCAAATGTGTCTTTCTCTCCATGCAGTATAGCCATAGTAAACTAAATTCTCAGTGCTTTCTTTGCTATACTATGAGGCACTTGCACAGCCTGTCGAAATCATTTCCCCCACAATCTCTTGAAGACTCCTACTCAAGAGGTAAAGACGTTCAGTGGTCACCTCGTCTGTGAAGCCTGGAGAGCACCTAGGCTTTAATCTGCTTCCATCATAGCGTGTACATTCATCACAGCACCTGTCACATTGCTATGGCTCTTAGTTTACAAGAATGCTGAGCCTGCTGGGATGCTGGACCACTTTGGTTTATTCTTTTTTTGTTTCTCCAGCATGTAACATAGCAGCAGGTGCAGCCACTTGCTATGTATTTGTTTGTTACTGTTATTTACTTTGATCATATTACAATTGGAAGACATTTAAAAAGGCACTCTAGCCTCCTTGTTTTGAATATAGAGTAGATATGAGGAAGGGAGATAGAAAGGTTTGCCTTAGGTTTTCTTGCTGTAGAATGGCAAAGGTAGTGCTAGAACCTAGTTTCCCTTTTTTTCCTACCAGTGCTCTGTTCTGTACAGTATACATGGTCATCTGGTTCCTTGGATTTATGTGGAGTACTTCTTGCAAATTCATATTCTTTCAGTTATGAAGCAAATAGCCTAGATGTACGATAATCTGTTTACCAGTTTAATACACTTGGAATGTGAGCGAATTCTGAGACTGAGAGACCACACTCCACCTGGTGGCAATTACCTAAATTGCAAGTCCCTCTTTCCTTGGTGGTGACTACTCTCTCCTTGGTACCCTTCTGCTCTTACAGGTTCCTTTTCCTTGGTTTCTGTTTCTTGGTTTTGCCTTTTAAGTAACTGCCATGATTTCTTGGGTTCTTGGGCCTTTTACTGTATATACCCTCTTTGATGTGCGGGAGGATTCATCTACGCTTGAGCTTCAAATATCATCTACATGTCGATGACCTTCAGTGCTTCATCTCCAATGAGTCTCTCTCCTGAGCTCCAACAAGGGCTACCATTGGCGTTCGTATAGTTCGGTTAGTGCTGTTCATTGTCATTGTAGTCTACATGACTGGCATCTGCTGGGACTGGACAGTGTAGGTAGCAGAATGCAGCGATACGCAGTAGCGTTGCTGGCATCATGCAGCTGACATGACCCAAACTGAACTCATTACTGGGACTCTGAAAACTCTTTATCCTCCTGTGTTCTTGTGTCAAAGTGTGACACACCATTAATTCCTTTGTCGCTGTTGGCTCATCTCTTCCTGGCTACTCCTCCACTTAATTATCAAGTCTTATGGATCCTAATTAGTAACAGCACCTGTGACCATTTCTTTATCTCAGCCTTGCTTTTTCCTTCGTTCTTTCTTTTTTCTTTCTTTCTTTCTTTCTTTCTTTCTTTCTTTCTTTCTTTCTTTCTTTCTTTCTTTCTTTCTATCTCCCTTTCTCTCTCTCTTTTTCTCTTTCTTTCTTTCTTTCTTTCTCTTTCTTGCTTTCTTTTTCTTTCTCATTCTTTCTTCCTTTCTCTCTCTCTTCCTCTTTCATTCTTTCTCAAATATTTTTGTTAAAAAACTTAAGAAACAAAATAGAAGGTAGTTATACTACTAGTTTCTCTTAGTTCATTGAAAAGAAAGAATTTTTTATGCCTGTATGTTGTACTCTGAGTAACTACTTTGAAGATAACAATACACAGTGTATTAACTATTGTTATTCTCCTATTATTTTGTTATGAAATTTTGTTTTATTTTTTCCATAAAATAAAAAAATTGTTGTATTTTGTTTTTAATTAACATAAAATTAGACATATTTATGGGGCATTGTGACATTTTTATAGATTGTGTAAGGATCAAATTAGGGTAGTAAGCATAACTATCACCGCAAACATTTATCATTTCTTTGTAGTGAGAACATTTAAAATTCTCTCTTTTAGTTTTTGAAATATACTGTTAATTTTGTTGACTGTAATTAGCTTACTGTGCAAAACAGCACCAAAAATTATTCCTCTTAACCAACTTCAGTTTTGTGCCCATTGACCGAGCTCTCCTTGTTGCCCCGCCCCTACCCTTACCCTGGTGAGGACCTCGGCTCTTCTTGCTTAGCCCAGGCCTTCAGAATCCCTCGCCTGCCCTCCTGCTGCACCCTTCTGATGAATCTCCTCACTGATTCCACTTTTTCATACCTTTAATCCCCGTTGCTTCCAGAATGAACTTTCTAGAATGTAAATTTGGCTATTTCCAGATTTTTTTGTTGAAAGTCCTATAGTTGTTTCCCATGTCCTCAGCCCTAAGTTTATATCTATTTATTTTTTGCTGATTTGTGGTGCTGGGGATCCCAGGGCCCCAAAGCAAGTGCTAAGCAAGTGTTCTACCATCGAGCTGTACCAACAACCTTTAGGGTCAAACTTAAATTCCTTTATTTGCTTACAAAGTTCTCCAAGGCCTGGGCTTTCGTTTCCTTTTTGTCTACTTTTTTTCTCTCACTTACTCTTGTTAAAAACATAATTCAAACACATTTAGCTTCAAGATCTAACTGGCTTTTATTAGCCATTCACGAATCAGACAACATCTCATCAATGAAATGTAAGAACTGCTCTGCTGAGCATGGTGAGATAGTTTTCTTATAAGGTAGTTAGAAGGGGAACAAGGAAACAGAATAATTCCAAAGACAAATTAGTTAACATCAGGGTACCTTCTTTTGAAAGGTTTAAGCAGAAGTCTTTCCTATTTTACTGGTTCAGGTGGACTAGATCCCTTCTTATTCCTTGCTGTGACTCCTCTGTTTTTAGGGATAACTGATGTATTTGGGGGTTTTCTTGATTTCTTAAAGTGTCCGTTTGACTGTGCAGTACTTAGTAGCATAACTGATTCCATTTTGATCCAGTCTTTTGGGCTCAGTGCAGAAGCTCAATCTAAAACAATGGCCTCCTATAAATTCTATACAGTGTTTTGGAACTGGTTCTCCAAGTGAAACATAATCACTTCCACCTCAGACCCTTTGCCAGCACACTCTTCTCAGTATATCCCTTTTCCTCCTCCTTGCATGCCTAACCATAAGTGGTCTTTTGGGGCTCAGGTGAGCCATCACCTCCTGCAGGAAACCCTCCTTTACCTACCAGGGCTGGGTTAGACATGCCCCTCCCATATTTTCATAAGATACTACTATCTCCTCTACAAAGCCTTCACCTATTGTACTGTGACTTTAGCTGCTCACCTCCCATATTAGATTTATCTGCTTTTAAGCTAGGGACTACTTTTCATTCACAGTTGCATTCATAGTGCTTAGTATCTGAACAGGTATGTAGTAAGTGGTCAGTAAATTATTTTTGGAGTGGACAAATAAAGAAGAAGAGAAAGTCTCATGAGTGGTTGCTTTATGGTTTCGAATCTTCAAAGTGATGGTGAATGCCAGCAATTTTAGCAGAAAGCACAAGAATATAGGCTGGGTCTTCTGCCAGAGAAGGGGCAGGACCAGGGAGGGTGCACGAGCCCACACATTGACCGGTGTTCTGATGGATGCAGGGTGATTGGGAGGCTGCTGAGCCCCATGGGAATCTCTCCTCTGGGGAAGTATCTTTTTCCACTTGTACTCTGAAATTCTGAAATATGAGAGATTCAATCTCTGAGCTGAAAGATCGGTTGAAAAATTCAACAGGTATAGCTCCTGTCTTCACACTTCCACCTTGAAAAATGGTAATTCCACTCCATTGTGAATTAGTCTCAAATATTCTTCCAAGAGGCAGTTATAACAGAATCAGCATGAACTCAGTGAGCAAAAGAAAGAAGAATCATTTTAAAGTTAGGAAAAATGTTAAAAACTATGAGGCCAGGGCATAAAGTTTGAATATTTCAAGATACATTTTGAGTATTTTATAATTTTGTATGGTTGACCTTTGAACATGCATTCTTAAAAATTTATCAGCTCTGCTGAATGTCCTTGGCTTCTAGACAAATCAATTCTCATGTTCCCCAAAGAGAAACAAATAGGATGAATTAGCAAGAGTGTTGACGATGGTATGATTCTTAGTGTAAAAAATGGCCATGGAAATAGAGAATAAATTTAATGTTCTTTAAAATTGTTACTGGTAAAATGACATGTCAGAATGATATATTAAAAAGTAAATTTAAATTTTATAATTAAAATTAATTTCAAGGTTACTGAAGATATTAGAGGTAAAAATTATAAGACCAAATATCTTTTGGCAAAAGCTAAATTCAGATCATCATTTTTAATAATCTCCATAGACATCCAGATTTTAAAAAACAATACTTAAATTAACTGCATCTATAACCAATGGCGTTTCAAACACTGCGGCTTGACCGTTTCTGTATTCCCAGAATAGTACTGAAAACTCAAGGAATCATTTTGTAGCATTGGCAAAGCCATGGAAGGCTTTATTCT
Source organism: Chinchilla lanigera (assembly GCF_000276665.1). NCBI lineage: Eukaryota > Metazoa > Chordata > Mammalia > Rodentia > Chinchillidae > Chinchilla > Chinchilla lanigera. The sequence continues at coordinate 19,739,238 of NW_004955402.1, forward strand.
CTGTATGTAGAACTTGAGCCTAATCTTCTTATCAAAGATGACTTGATTGGGGTAAGATGTTAAATATCAACTTTCTATTAATTCTAGCCTACTGTACTGGAAGGCATAACCCACTCCTAAGACTATAAAAAAGAAATATATATTTGTGCAGGTAGATGTCATCCGTATGTGCCTTGGGTAAAGAAGGCACGAATGACTGGAAGGCCATGCCCCTGAATTGGCCTTGAAGTGGCCCAAGGACGGAGAGGAATGCAGAACTGTTAGTGTTTATCGAAGATGATCTCCTCTTCTCTCTCTCTTCCTTTTTTTTCTTCCTTGATGGCAATACACAATCAGGGAAACTATACATGGTAATGGGAGAGGAAGGAAGTTCCATTGGACATTAGAAGTGTAGGTGGAGGTCAGATTAACTAAATTCACTAAGTAAATGAGGAAGCCCAATCAAGAGCATGAGTACAGGAAATTGGGAAAAGTAGAAAAAGTAAACATCTGAGGGAACCATAACAAAGCCTGAGAAGATTAATTGTTTTTAAGGAATTTGAAATAAAAAAGAAGTCAAATGGTCTTTCTGATTGCCATATGCTTAATGAACTGTAATATTCGGAGCATGGTGGAGGCAGTAGTGAACACAAACGCACTGATCAACATTAAGTAATTTATTCAACAAAGCAAAACTAGTAAACAAATTATGGCTGGCACCTTAACCTACTGTCAAGTAGGCAGATTTATGAAGCAGAATTTTGCAAAGTGGAAAGTAGACTATTAAAAAGAGATGAAAATATGGACCATTACTCGTTCCATGAGATGTAGTTTTCTTAAAACAACAACAAGAAACTGTAGCAGTGAAAGTGTCAAAGTTGTACCAGCACATCTTACTGTTTTAATTTTGACAGATCTTTTCGACTGAAATTAAAATGCATCTATGTTGTACAAAATAAATATGTAGCAACAATGCAAGATTTACACATTGGCTATAAACAGACATCACTGGGGAGAAGGAAAATGCATCTAGAAGTAGAGACATGTGGTATATAATTATACACAGCAACATGTACGTCTATTAAAAATACATTCTGAAAAGCATTACATTTTTTAAAAAGGCATCAATCCCTCCGGTCTGGAATTCAAGAATGAGTCACTTGTGACAGTGGGGAAGGGCTTGTGACATAGCATTTAACCTCTTGAGGACGGGCTTTACCCAGAATAGCTGGACAGATTTAGCAAAATTGGCACCTTCTCTTTAGAGCAGAGAGACTGAAAGATTCCTCAGAAAAATAGGCACAGTTGATGCTCAAGCTTTTAGTCGTCATTGTAAAAGGCAAGAATAAAATCATAATATCCTTTCAAATGAAAGGAGATGAACACTATGTACATAGGAAGCCTTGCCTAGCTTGGTTCAAGGTTGCTTACATGTTGGGAGAAAGACTATAGAGATGCGGGTGATGCTTCCTTGCTGCCAGCTCCTGCCCGTCGCACCTTCCCCACTTTAGCACTCTTTGGAGCACTAGCCTGGACCCTCCATCCCAAGCCTTAGCCAAGTAAATCAGGTCACTAACATCATAGTTCTCCCAGGCATCTAGACTTAAAATTTCTAAATTGTTTTTGCTATCTTACTTGACCTCGTCTCTCATGTCTTGTAAGTCACTGTGCATTTAGGCTCTTTTCAGAAGCCACTGTCCCTTCTTTTCCATGTCTAAAGCCCAGTTAGTTTGAATCTGAGAGCTAATCATCTCATCTCTGGATTGCTAAAATCATTTCCTAGAAGCACTCTTCTATAACAGTAAAAATATGCTTAGAAATTTAAAGTGTGGTTATTATTTTTGGAGATAATTGTGTAAATGTCAACAATTCTAATGCACGTTATTGTCTCTGTTAGAGTGATGGTGAAGTTTTAGAACTTTCAGTGATACAGACAACCAGGTGTGGCCCCTGTGCCAGACGTTCACACCACTGGTCTACGGGATTATTTGTATGATTTGATTAAAAGTATATGAGTGTATTATAAAATGTAATAGTTATTAAGTACAAAATGGAAAGTTCATTAAAAATGTATCTCCTATGAAGGTGGGTGAAGCTGACTTTTTCCTAAATCAGTTTATGGATCCACAGATGGGTATTATTTACCCCTAGAATGTGAGTTTGTTTTCAGTTTTCCCTCTCACCTTTTCTTCTTCTTTCTTTCTCCTTCCTTCATCCTTTCCTCTCTTCGTCTCTTCCTCTCTGTTCCCCTTTCCTGCTCCCCCTCTTTTCCTTTCTTTCTTAATGTAGAGGTGCACACTGAGACAATGAAAGTTGGTGGAATAGAAGGAGTGCTGATATAGTAATATCACTGTTATTTGAGGTCCTTATTTAAACTGTATGTCAGAAGAACATAGTAATCTATAATCGAAAATATTTTTAACTTTAGAGTGACTGGTAACCTTTACTGACCTCATTTAATTTTGAAAAAGGCAAGCTTTAGAAACCCTCTGGTTAGGAAAGGATTTTTATTTATTCAGTCACTTAAATTTTTAACATCTCAATAATTGGAAAGTGTATTTAAAAAGTTCTTTATACAATTTTTCAGCTATTATTCTCATTAATCTTTAATTTATGGGCCCCCATTTACATAAACCTAGGGTATAAGTAATCCCACAACATTGGACATTTTATACTTTAGAAATTTAGTCGTTGTTTCTGCACAAAGATTTATAGAGTTATGCCAAATTTTGGTTATCTAGGACATCATATGAAAGGGCTTTGAAAGTCATGATCTTAGAAGATTATTACACATAGTTGCAAGTAACTTTATAGGATAATGTAAAATAATTTTCTACAATTGTATATTTGACACAATTAGAAAAAAATTGACTCTGCAAAAGAGGAACCAATTCTAACTAAATGAAACCTATTTTCTAGGAGTTAAAATATATATCCTGGAATACAATTTGGAGACATTTTGACACCTGAATGTAAGAGTATAAGAGAGTACTCTATTTTTAATACTACAGGTTTAAATTATTGAAAAAGTTGGTATAAAAATGGTGTGGCCATTATTAACTGTAAGGCTTATAAAACATATATTACATTAAAAAATTTAATTAAGCTAATCACTAAATTAAAATGGGAATTAAATATCACTGCATGACATGTCACAGATCTATAAGATAACATCTTAATTTTTTCTTAAACTCAAAAATGCATGGAATATATGAACTTAGAATTAGTTGACAAATGCAGACAGTGGAAGATTTGTGCCTAAATTAAAATGAGTGTGGGGGCTGGGGATTTAGCTCAGCGGCAAAGTGCCCGCCTGGCAAGCGCAAGGTCGTGAGTTTGGTTCCCGGTACCGGAGAAAAGCCAAAAAAAAAACAAAAAACAAAAAAAAAATGAGTGTGTATTTACAGAATCTAATCATGTTTCTGCAAATGTTAAATTAAAAGTTTCTCATACTTCCATGTATAATATAGGAAAATATGACATCTTACCCATACTATATGTTCCTTTTACTGAAGATAAACTGTCATTCAATAGGAGTAATCCTGACAATCTTGACCCTTTCTGAAGTTGTGAAAAATAATACACTTTGGCTTGGAACAAAAACTTGCATGCAGATGGCTTATTTTGAGCAGTGACTTCTAGACAATGTGAGTGGGAAATAAGAGAGGTTGAGAAAGAAGGATGAAAAGCCCATCCAGCCATATATTATTGTGCTGGGTCACTAGTGTGGAGAACTTCAGCTTAATTCTGCTAGGCACACTTTGAAGAACCATGTCAAATATGCCTTTACATTGTCCACCTACGGAATATGTTAGAGGAGTATTTATTGCCTGGCTTTTGTTTTCATTCTTTAAAGTAATGACCACATGGGAATTAGTTCTATTTCCCTTCCAGGTTTGTGCAGTCATAAAATGCAGGTATTCCATGTGGCAGCAGCAGAGAGGCCCTGGGGTAGACAATGAACCATATACGGAGCTTCCGAGGCCACATCAGTGTGTAACTGTTGGGCTGAGGTGCATAGGTGGTGTGTGGAGACTGGACTTTGGCCTTAAGAAGTATTTGGTTGACAGATCTTGATACCAAACACTGTTATTACTGACAGTGGTTGAAATGCAGAGAGGCTGGCTTTGCAGCAAAGTAGTTTTTTTCTAACATACTTTCTGATTGTTTTACAAATAGTTACTATCCCAAGAAGCTGTTAGTGAGCTTCTTGTCACTGTGACAAAATACCTGAGAAACTCAACGTAAAGGAGGAAAGATTTATTTTGGCTCACGATTTCAGAAGTTTCAGTCCATGGTTGGGTAGCTCCAGTTTTTCAACCCTGTGCTGAGGCAGTGCATCATGGTAGCAGGCTGTGGTGGAGCAAAACTGCTCTCCTCATGGTGTCTGAGAAGCAGAGAGAGGGAGGAAGAGCCAAGGGAAGGGGCAGGGACAAAATAGAGTCCCAGTAGATACCTCCCCCTTGACCTACTTCTTTCAAATAGGCTCCATCCTCTGTAGTTTCCCTCACTGCCTCATGTCACATGTTGACTCTATCCATGGGTTAATCCACTTGAGGAAGTTACAGCTGTCATCCAGTCGCTTTCCAGAAACTCATTAGTGAGCAACTAAACCTTCGACAGTATGAGTCTTTTTAGGTACGTTTTGGATCCCAACTACAACATGCATAGGTAAGGTCTGGGAATCTTGCTATGTGTTGTGATCTAGGTGTAATAAGGTGACACTCTGAATTTTTGCTCATAGTCTTTTCTTTGATTCTCAACTCTGTGCCTCAGAAGGGCTGCACTCTTTGGCAGCATTTACATGGTGAAGGAGATGGTGAAAGAAAATCATCTTTACTTCCGCATCCCCATTTTATAGGATAATGGACATGGTGCTCACAATGGGCATTACACCCACCAGTGTTTGGAATTTTCCCGTTCTTTGGCATCTTGAAAGTTTTTGCTTCATAGTTCAAGTTACAGAGAGGGAGAGGTAAGCCTTTTGCTCTTAAGCAGGAACTATGAAGTCTGGGTAACTGAAAAGAAGAGGGAGGAAAAGAGAAGCAGGATATCCTTTCCCAGGACCTCAGGCAGGTCCCTGTTAGGAAACAGTATCAATACAAGTTCAGGACGTGGAAATTGATTTCCTTATAATTATCCATATCAGTGTACACTTCAGAAAGGCTCTGTCTTTTTCTCTTTGGTGACGATCTGAGGTCTGTGTTCTTATCATCTGCCTTGTTGTTTCCTGCAACCAGAATCCTAAATGCACTCACTCCAATGCCCACAGTGAACTTTCATGGGAAGCTGGGGCAGGGAGAAGAGCTCTGGAGTGCAGAGGTTATTTTCTTTCCAAATCATAGTGTTTTGGAATTGGTGCTTGAATCAGTGCAGGTGTCCTTGTCTTCCTGCCCAACATCAAGACAGTGGAATGCTTGTTCAGATTCTTTGTTGGAACTTGTTTCTCAAATAATCACAAGAAGTTCTTCATCAAAGTCAATGAAACTGAAATGGCCTATGTCAGCAGGAGAGTATGACTAGATGTGCTCTCATTAGATCCACTGGAAGCGTTTCCCCTGAACCTCTAAATATATTATTACATTTCAGATGACATTAAGAGATGTCTTTAGTCACAGAATTCTAGGAGGAGGGGGAAAAAAGTAGTTTGGTTATTTCCTTTATTATTGTTGTTAAAATGTGAATCGTGCCCTTCAGTTGATGAATTCTCATTGAAGCTTCAATGGAAGGGGAAGATGAAATCACATAAATGATAGCTATAATTAATTTTATACTAAGCTTCCTTGATGAAATTAATATTGTCAGATGGAAATGTAATTTAAGCAAAATATGCTTATATGCTCATGTAAGCTGAGTTACACATTTGGACTTTAAGAAAAAAATCACTCTTGCATTTCACAGAACCGCTTACAAAATGATTTAGCTTAATTGTTTGTACAGCTTTCTAGACATTATAGCTCTTTAAAGGGAATAAGGGCACATGGAATGAAACGGAGACAGGCAAAGGGTCATTTCAAATTTGCTTCTGTTATTTTGCAAAAACCATAATTATGCAGTATACTTCTGACTTTCAAAGAAACTAATTTTTAATATATATATTAATATACTCTGGCACAAGTTTTATATTTATAAAAATTTTTTGGAAGATACTGGAAATTTAAAGCAATCTAAATTTAAAATGAAATAAATTATATTGATTTGTAAAGTAAACTTCAAAATATATTGACCTAACGGGTCAGCAAATGTTAACAAGAAATATACAAGTCAATATCCATTTCATGTCTTCATTCTTTGTCTTTATATGATATTTCAAAAAATGTTAAGGTCTGAATACATCACACAAATAGTAAGCACAAGGTTTGACAATAAAACTGCATACCACCAGTAGACTTTTCTCATATTAGTAATTATATTGTGTAAATGTGTTGGCTTTTTGCCAGTAGGTATGTTTGGATTTATGTAAACGTATTGCCAATCCCATCCCAATCTGGAGTGTAAGCTCCACAAGGGCAGAGTTCTTTTCTTTATTCATGAATATATCCTGAGGCCAGAACAGGGCCTCGCACACAATAAATATTCAATAAATACTCAATGAATAAAAAAAAAATAGCAGCTGCTCAGAGAAAAAGTAAAAAAATAAGAAAGACTGAGCTTTGTCACAGACTTTGGAAGAATGTATCTATTTTCTCAAAAACTCAAACTTCAGAAACTGACATTGATTATGCTGGAAACACATACCTGAAACTTGTTTCTTAACATAAAACTGAATATTATATAGCAAATAATGAAAGATCACTGAAAGATCAATTGAAAGATCACTGAAAGATCAATAATGAAAGCACTGAAAGATTGATTAAGGTTTAGAATTTCTTCTCTCAAGGATCTACTTCTTATCCAGAGATGGTGACACACACCTCATATTGAAGTCCTCCGGGAGGCTGGAAGATGGAAATTTGAAGCCAGTCTGGCCAACTTAATGACTTAGGGAGTCTCTGTCTCAAAAGAAGAAAAAGGGGAAGGAGAATTAAGATATTCCATAAAATGCCTACTATTCAATTCACGAGTTACAAGCGTGAAAGTCTCATTTCAGAGGAATATAGAAACTCCAGCTGATATGTCAGCAAAAAGGGTGGCTTCGGTCAGTATTTCTCTCTGAATCTACCTGGGGAAATGTGATGATAATTGACCTCTTCTTCCATAATAAATGGAATGTATGCAATTGTATTAAAGATATAGCATACTTATGAGCCTGCAGGGACCTCATAAGTGAGTTCCCTAGTCTTTATGATCAAAGGTCCTGGCTATAGGTTTTGTTCTTAAAATATAGCACAGTAGATCTGTCTAGGCAATGCTCAATCATTACCTCATGCCTATGACATCCTAGATTGGCTGCAAAATAGCAGGCTCAACTGTGATCCATAGCTTATCTCAGTACTTACTATTTTTATGATAAAAAGTAATGACTTCATCTCCCTTTGGTTACTTGTCTCTCCTTTCTAGTCTTGCTGTTTCTCCACTATCTCCAATTATTACGCCTCAAATCTTTCATTACTTGGTTTTTTCAACCTGTTTGCTAGAGTTTAGCCTCCAGGATGTTTCTTAGCTCCCCTGCCTTGCCCATCTTACTCATTGTGTACAGTCACGGTTTTAAGTCCGTCCGTCTCTTGCTAAATAGATCTTAAGTCAAGTCCCTTTGCATTAAGATGGAACATGTTACCCTCATGTGTAAAACTACTGTAGACATAGACATCTAAGTAGAGTGGTCACATGTTCCTAGTGGTCCCACACTGTGATCTGTCCTCCATTGTACATCTAGAATTATCTTGCTAAGGTGAAAATCTAATCAAGGCATTATTCTTTTAAAATCCTTCAAAGATTCAGTACGGTGTCCTGAGGATAAAAATCTAGTTTCCTTAGCTTATTATAGCAGCAGAACTCGTTCTCTGGCTCCTATCATCTTTCCATTTCTTCCTGGGGGTTTCATTTTGGTGTTTCTTGAACTTCAACTCTGCAGAGTTGAAAATCTGAAAATCCTCCATTTGAACTACCCTGGCTCTATTTCCTTTCTTGTTTGGGGAGCTCAGATAAGTATCTTCTTCTTTGTGAAGAATTTGTCTATTCCTTCATTTGAATTAATTTTCCTCCCTTTTCTCCTGTGCATAAAGAACCCTTTGACCTATGTAACTTCTCTCACTGTGTCACATTTTAAAGTACACCAGCAAGACCTTTTTTGCCTTCTGGGAAGACTGAATCCTTGAAGGATAAGAAAGAGCTGGCTACATTATCCTTTTTGAATGCAAAATACCATATATACCGTAATGGGAGATAGTGATGAAGGATTTTTTTTAAAATAAATAATTTCATAATTTTCAGGGGGAGGGTTGTCAGGATTCTTCAGTTGAAAGTGAAAGAAACTCCAAACTGCCCTAAGCAGGGAAGGAAATTTGAAGTTTCATGTAGTGGAAAAATCCAGTCTTCACTTTAGATCTGAAGAAGCTGTGGGCTCAAAATACCAGCATGAAGCAGCTCCTCAACCCTCAGGGTTGTGTGGCTTCTTTCCAGGGTGAACTCTCCCCATCAGCAGCTCTGGGAGAACCTACCTTTCCCCCTCCCAGCATCTGTTTCTCAGCCTTTCCAGTTAAAGTATTGAGAAGGATGCTGATTGGACCAGAGTAGTCACATGCCCATTTTAAACCAATCTGGGTCTGTGAGAGCAGTCTCCATGGTTGGCCTGCTTTAGTTTAGGGGCTGAGCCTGGATGCAGGTAGGGGAGACAGCAATAGACAACAGAGGTTTGTTGTAGGTGATGTAGGGTCAAAGGAACTTCCATTCTACCCGCTGAGATTTGGAAACTGAGTCAGCCAAGACAGATTAGCATGGGGGAAAAGGCTTTCACATTTATTGCACACAGGATATCACAGGATAGTGGGTACCTATTGGGGTAATAAAATCCCTTAGTTATTGTGGGCCAATGAGGTCTGCAATCTCCCAAATGAGTGTATGGTGAAGGCTAAATAAAAAGAGGCAAATGGAATGATTTCAGGACTCCAGGAGGATCAGAGCCCTCTCACAGAATCTGAGATTCTCTTAGGGCTAAGACCAAGACCTTCTGTGGGTGGCCTGTATTTACTTGGTTATCAGATGAAGGGAGAGGAGTACTCAGGAATGGCAGAATCAACTCAAGGACTTCTCCAAGTAAGGTACTAAATTAATCCACCCAGGAGTGAGATGTCTGAGACTGTAGCCTTTATCTAGCTGAGATCCGATCCAGATGTCCTTGGCTGCGATCTTGTCTTATTCTTTGAGGATTTCTGGTTTCATCACCACTACAGGTTTTAGTAGGGATTAGTGACTCACAGAGGTTCATTTACTATGAGTCTGCCATTTCCAGACAAGGCGCGTAGGCCTTGGATTGATTCACAAGTGACTGCGAAAAGCCAATTGGTTAATTTAAGTCCTGCTCAGGTCTGCTTTGTAGTGGTCTCCATCAGGTACCCAAGAAACCAGTGGGATTTAAAAGCTTATAGAAACTTCTTTTAAGAGGAGAGGGGGGGCCGGGGATTTAGCTCAACGGCAAAAGTGCCTGCGTGGCAGGCACAAGGTCGTGAGTTTGGTTCCCGGTACTGGAGAAAAACCAAAAAAAAAAAAAAAAAAAAAAAAAAAAAAAGAAGAGGAGAGGGAAGTGGGACTGTAGGCAATTTTGAGGATAAGTAAATGACTTTTAGGGGAGATAGATGGAGCTGAGAATGACGTTGTCTGCAACAGATAGTTTGTGTGGGCCCTGGATGTGGTGTCAACTCTAGTCTTCTTTCCTGTGTGTCTTCTCTGTTTGATGAAACTACAGGGAAGAGGTCCAAGACAATGGCCTTCCTTCTGGAGGATCTTCCTCTAGTCAGGTGAAGACACCATGGAGAAAGCCTTTCTTGTGTTCTGGGAGAGAAAGAGCACTGATAGACTGGGAGAGGGGATATGGGAAATTCAGAGAGACTTTGAGACTATGATTTTAGTTCAGTATTCAACATGTCAAATACCATACTTTGGGCTATCATTTTCTGAGCACCAGCAGCTGGCAGGGTTCAAAAACCAAACCAGACCAAACCACACCACTAAGATGAGAGCAAGAATTTTTTTTTGTAGTGGAAATTGAACTCAGGGCCTTGCACTTGCCAGGCAGGCACTGTGCTGCTGAGCCACATCTCTGGCAGGATTTCTGAATTATTTTAAAGGAAAAATGTTTTATACTCAGATTAAATGTAAACTGAGGAAATTCAATTGCAAATCTGTTCTGTGATTGCCATAAAACTGGTAAACTATTGTATTAAAACTGGAAAATTTTTGCTTTCAATGGCAGTTTGTTGTAATCTTGTCAACAAAGTTTAAATATTTCTGTTAAATATCACTCCTTCTAAACCAATAAACTGAATAAACTCTAGTGAATCTACCTCAAGAATCTATTACCCTACAGGGATGTCTTTTTGGAAAAGTGCTAAGTGACATCCCAAGTCTTAAGGTATTTCCAGAAAGAGAGCTAAGTTTTATCATATGTATTTTTAGGTAACTTGAGGTAGGCATTCTCACCTAGTAAGGATTCCATGCAGGAAATAAAAACCTCCAAAGGCATTTCATACGTGAAGATATTTAATGCAGGGACTTATGTGCTCACAAAATCACTGAAAGAGGGACAGGAATAAGCTGTAAGCTGGGACTCCAGAATGACCTAGAGTGACCTACCAGGGAAGCTTCTGTCTTTGAGGCTGCTGCTGGGTATAGGAGGGGAACATCTCATAGCTGTAGATGGGACCCAAGCTCGGTAGGTTGCTGTTGCTGCCCTGGTCGCTGCTGAAAGGGGCTCTTGACACTCAGGAAGCTGGAAAATGGACACTGTGGCTAAGAGTTGTGAATCAGAAAGCCAGAATCAAGAATCCACCTCTGTACCAGCTGCTGCCACAACTCACATCTCTATATTAACACCAGGAAGCTGGAAAGTTCTGTAGAAAAACTGTTTCTAGAACTTTGCTTCTCACTATAAACACCAAAACAGACAAGAAAAAATTGCATCTGCCTCACTTTTATTGTCTCCTAAGTCCTGTGTTAAATCCCCCTCATAGGCCAAGTCCCGCGCATACCCTACTAGCTGTTAGCTTTTCAACCTCTCCAACTAAGAAAAAGATTGGAAAGGCCGTTGAGAAAACCAACTCAACAGTTAGTACCCTCCCCCTATGGCTAATTGTTTCAGGGGTATTTTTTTAAAGAGTAAAAAAAAAAAAAAAACACCAAATCAAAATTTCAAAACAAGATAATAGGAGGGTAACAATGGTTAATGCATTACGTATGATTATCTTTAAATTAGGTACTCAGAGCACAAGATATAGGCATTTAATTGTCTAAACAATATGAGAGCAAACCTTTCTTTTCAAGGAACTGAAAAGAAATTAGTAGTATAACGATCCAGAGGCATCTTTATAAAGCTTTTCCTACATTACATTACATAGATAGAGTATAATTTATATATTAAAGTGTGCTCAAGCATATTGTATTATGATTTTTTTCCCTCTCATGCTATGTGTGAGGGAGGGAGCTTTCTTCCCTAGGATACATGGACACAACCCATTTTTTTTTTAATAGTGCCTGCTATGTGCAAAATAGATTCTTCCAGTTTTTGCTGGAACTAAAATTGCTCCAGGTACATGCATCTTGGTACATATGTGAATAATTCTATAGTGTAGATTTCTAGAATTCAAAAGCTATCCATATTTAAAAGTTTTAGATACTACAAAATTGTAAGTGCAAATATATTGAACCCAATCATTTCCATGACCAGTTCAGGAAAGTTTGGTTTGTTCACGTCCCTGCCAATACTGGATTATTTTTTTTTGCCCTTCTGAAGAATGAAAAACAATATGTCATTGCTTAATTTGCATTTTTGGATTATGAGCAAGGATGTCTCTTTGTGGATTTTTTTATATTTTTAGTTCTATGAATAGCTTGTTCAGCCATCTAAAAAGTTATCATTTTCCATTGATTTAAGGAAATTCCTTTTATATATAAATGATATTTTGTCTATCATTGGCTTCACATATTTTTCATTATCTGTTGTGTATCTTGTAACTTTAACTGTAGTATTCTTTCTTTTTTACAGAAAGTTTGTCCTCAACTATGTCCATCTTTTTATTTATATATTTTGTATTGTGAATTGTGTTAGAAAGTCTTTGCAAATACCAAGATTATTAAAATATTCTTTACTTTTATTTCCTTTTTCGATATTTTGTGAAACTCAAGGTGAAGGATGTGGTTCTCCACAAAACTGCCCTTACTTCAGACACTAGCTGTAATTTGGGAGTTCTCCCAGGCCACCCCCACTTCTGATCAGCTCAGTAAAAATTATGGGGCTCCATAAATACTTTCAAGATTGATAACTCACAGAACTTATCAAAAGTGCTATCCTTATGATTGCAATTTTATTATAACAGAAAGACACAAATGAGAATGAGCTAAAAGAGATACATAGGTGAGGTCAGGTAGGGACCCACGTGCATAGCTCCTTGACCTCTCCCTTGGGAGCCCTGCACAGTATTACCTCTTCCAACACTGCTGTGTGATAATACCGAGTACTGCTAACCAGGAAATCTCACCCAGGCTTCGGTATCTCAAACTATATTGGGGTTCCATTCCATATACACAATTGAATTGTTAGCCATGTATTTTCAGCCCCTCTCTTGGGGTGGATACAGCTCCAAGTTCCACTCAACCCTTTAATTACTTGGTTTACCTGTCAGGTGTGGTCAGCTCTCACCTTTTTTTTGGCTTTTTTCCGGTACCGGAAATCGAACTCATGACCTTGAGCTTGCCAGGCAGGCTCTGTGCCGCTGAGCTAAATCCCCAGCCCTTCAGTTCTCATCTTGACTCATCTTTTCAGTACAAGCCATCCAGGAGTCCATCATGGTAAAATCAGCACAAACTGTCAGGTATGGTTCTACTCGAATGGGAAAAACACTCCAATCACTTGGGAAATTCCAGGCTGCCTCACAGGAGCTGAGATAGGAGCTAGACCAACTAAGGTAAAATTTATTCTCTACTCTGAAGATGTTTTACAGTTTATTAAAACTCTAAAATTTTAATTTAGAATGTCATTTTTATGACGTTATATCTATATTAAATTTATTTTTACCTGTGAACAGCTAACTGTTTAATATCATTTATTGATTATTCTATCTTTTATTATGTTGAGATTTTTACTGTTATGTGTGTGTGTATGTGTGTGTTGCTGGGTATCAAACCCTGGGCCTGGTTATACTATCCAGGTACACTACCATTGAGGTATAGTTCTGGCCTTTGAAATATCATCTTTACATGTACTGAATTTTTATATATGCAAGGCTCTTTTTCTCTGTTTTAGTTTATTTATCCTTTTTCTATGCTGCTCTAAGAACACTCTACCCTGATTATCAGAACTTCACTACATTTCTAATGGCATATACTTTTATAACTGGTAGATCAGTTTACAATGAAATATCCTTTTTTCTCAAATATCTTAGTGCTTGTAATATATTTTCTTTTCCAAATAAATTTTATAATTTTGTCTTATCCCGCAAATATATCTCAATAGGATTTTTGCTGGGATCATATTGACTTTGTGAATTGCTTTAAGGAAGTTAGGATCGTTAAGAGTATTGAATTTTCTCACTCAACATGATGGTTTGCTACTTTACTCAATTCCTTTTAAAAATGTCCTTCAGTAAAATACTGTTTCCTGTCAATATTTCTGGCATGCTTTTAAAGATTATTTCTAGGCACATTGCTTCTTAGTAGGCAGCTGTGAGTGCTTTTTTTTTTCTCTGTTACTGTTTCTAACTGATTATTGACTTCAGATAGGAAAGCTGTGGGTTTATGTCTTAAGTCTGGTCCATTATTAAATTGTATTTAATAATTCTAACAGTTTTTTCCAGTTATTTTTGATGTTTTTAGATAGATAATTATACGTAGAGATGAAGACAGTAATGTTGGAGGGAAGTATTTCAAACAGGCCCCATTGTTCAGTTCATAATTTTAATGTGAATGTTTCCAACAATTCAACTTTAAATAAGACATTTATGATATATTTCTGTATTGTACTTTGTCAATTTTAGTAAGTTGTTTCTGTTTCTATCACACTGTCAAACAAGAAAGACTGGATAATTTATAAAGAGCTTTGAAATTTAGCAAAACTCATTTCATTGCATTTGTAATGTTTTACTATCATGAATTACATGAATACATTTCCTAATATTAAATCATTTTTCATCTTTGGTCAATCATAATTGAATCATATAAAGTACTCTTTAATACACTGTAAAATTTAATTTGCTAAAGTTTTATTTAGGCTTTTCATAAGTTGTTTTGATCACTAGGGCTTTTTGGAATTCTCTTTACAAAGCGCTGGCATCAGAATTACACTGTCCTCAGGGAGCAAGGCTGGATGGTCTCCTCTAATTCTTTGTGTGGGGAGCTGTCTCAGTGACTCAGGGGTGATGGTTTTAGAAGGTGGTAGAGATCACCTGTAAAGCCACTTAAGCCTTATGCATTTTGTAGTAGAATTTGACCACCTTTTATGTTTCTCCTCTGACTCTCAACTTATGGAGGTGTCTTGGTTACTTTTAAATTCTGTCTTGATTGCTTTTCTCTCATTGCTGAGACAAAGTACTTGACATCCAGAATTAAGGAAGGAAAGGTTTATTTAGCTCACAGTTTGTGGAGGTTTCAGTCCATACTCGGCTGACTCTAAGACAGAATGGCATATGGCAGAGGGCAACAGTTCAAGGCAGCGGAAGACGGCAACAGCAACAAGAGCAAAAGGGAGGAGCAGACTGAAAGAGCAAGCCTCTTTCCCTCCCTTACATTGTATGCAAACTACCAGCCACAGGGCGGGTGTAGCAATCACACCCATAATCCCAACACTGGACCATGAATCAATCATAAACTCTAGAAGCCTGTCCCATGACTGCATGAGGCTTTGGGGGACATCCAGACACAAACCCTAACAGGAAGTTTCTGTTTTCTCTTTATTAGTAGTTTGTTTTTCTTTAGAGTGGTCTTTTCATCATAAATTTTCAGCTTTTCTGTATATATCTATTTCCTTTTGGTATTTCAAGCTTGTCTCCATATCTGTCTATTTATGTGTCTCCATTTTTATTGTCTTTTTTAATTTGTATTTTCTTTCTTTGTAAATTACAAACGTGACTACATTTGTAAAATATGCACCTAATTGATATTTCCAAAGAACCAACTTTTGGTTTTCTGGGCTGTTTACCTTAAAACTTTTTTCTAACTTCTCATTTATCTCTTTACTATTCATTCATTTTATTTTGAATAGTGTTATTTTGTAATTCTCTTTCAACTTCATTGGTGAATATTTCAGTTTGTTACTTTTAACTTCTTTTATTTTCTAATAATTTCACTTAAATCTATACATTTCCCTCTTTATTCACAGCCTACATATTCAGATTTGCAATTCTATTTAATTTCTGAATAAATTGCAATTGAATTTTGATTTTTCCCTTTGTCTAAGAATTGCTTGCATTTGGTTTATATTTGGTTTGAAAATTTATAAATGATTGAATTTGTTAACTTTTAATTTTTTTGCATTGTGATCAGAAAAAAATTGTGGCTCCTATGACTTCTGATTTCTATTTGGGAAGAAGGTGTTTACGTTTCCTTAGGAACTGGTAGGTTTATAAATGTTTACTGCACTTTTAAAGAGCAAGTGCAAAAATGGAGAACAAAGATAGAGAAAAATATAGATGGGGATGTTTGGAAGGGGCTGTCAAGCAAACAGCTGGATGTACAAGTGCAAAGTCTGGTGGTGTGGCCTGGAGACACACATTTGGGAGGCATTTGCTCATTGACAGCATTTGAAACTACAAAACTGACTCAGTTCGGAACAGTTGTGGGTGCAGACTGAGGCGGGCAGAGGATCTTGATCTCTCCAACATGAAGAGGTTGGAGGGAAGACGGATGGACCACTGCAGACACTGAAGAGAATCTACTGAGGGAGGAAGAGGAGAACTGAGAAACCTAACGAAGAAGATCCCCCAGGGAGCAGGAGAAACCAGTTGCTTCACATACTGCTGATGGGCCAGGGAAGAAATGAACTGAAAAGCTGGGCCTTGGGGCACACGCCTGTCATCTCAGTACTCTGGGAGGCTGAGGCAGGAGGAGTATGTATAAGTTTGATGGCAGCCTGGGCAAATTGGTGTCTCCAAATGTAAATAAATGGTGTGAAGGCCCTGGGTTCCATAAGTATTTTTGGAACACAAGTATAATTTTTAGCTTAGGCATTGTGTTGAGTACTTTTGAATTGTGACAGTAAAGTCGAGGAGTTGCAATGAGACCATATCCCCACAAAGCCTAAATAGTTACTTTCTGGCCTTTTACGGCTAAAGTTTGCCCACCACAACACATCTTAGTTCCTCTGAGAATAAACTGATTACGCTTCTGAACTCCTGTAGTTTTTATTTTCTGAAGCAGCACTCTGACTCTTTTAATTTACCACCCTGTGCCATTTTTAGGTGAAGGTATCTTTCTCTCCAATTATATTAAAACCTCTTCAAAGGCAGAAGCTGTTTTTCTTTGTTTTACCACTCTGTTATGCGGGGAAAAAAAAGACATACTATTCATTGATCTTGTATGTCATATATTTGCAGGTGACGTTGCTTTCTCTGCCTATGCCTTCTAAAAACTTGCCATACTTACAGCTTCTGGAAGGGATAGGATTAAATTTCAAGTGCTTCTACCCCAGGCCAGTGGCTATTCAGTCTGTCTCCAGAGTAGGAAAGAAGATGCTGAGTGGATGCTGTTGGTATCGTCCGGAGGCATTGCCTCCCACCAACAAGAGGCTCTTCTTCCGGGGTTAGCATGCTAACCTCCCTGCCTGCTCTCTGCCCTTCTCCTAAGAGCACTCCCCCATCCACGTGAGGGGTGCACTAGTGAGAAGCACTACTTCTACTTCTCCAACACAGCAACGTTCCACTTTCACAGAGATATTATGTTCAGAATTGGGAATGGCTTGAGGCACGATCTTAAAGTCCTAGGTTAAATTTCCTAAGGCAGAAACTGAGAGATGGGGAATTGTCAGGCATGGATTTTACTGGTGGATGCTCTTCTTGTCTGCTGCATATGCTTCAGACTGGAACCATCTTGTAATCATTTTCTTCTCTCTTTCTCTTTCATAGCTGTGTCATTTTTTCCTGTGTTAATACATACTTGGGAGTGCTGATTAACTCTCCCATTTAATACACAGGTTTCAAGATTGTGAGATGGACCTAAAGGAGAAAGAGACTTCCTTTGGAGAAAAACAGTGTACGGCATCATCCCAGGAGAGAGTAGCTAGGTATGACCTTGAAGGGGCCCCTGCTGGCTGGAGGTAAAATTGATAATGGCTTTCCTGTGCGTACTCAGATTGTTAGGCAGTGCACATAGCTTTAGAACAGCAAATGCTAGCGTGAGAGGTGTACCAGGTAAGTTTGATTGACAGCACTGCTTTGGCTCTTTCTAGGGAGCCTACTGCGCTTACAGCTGCTGGCTGGAACAGCCCTTCGGAACTCCTGTCTCTCTTCTCAACCATTCCCCGTTGTGGTGACCTATACCAGCTGTGTTGGTTTGGGGCTTATTTTGCAGGGGGAACAACATAATACAGGACCCATACTTTATATGATTATTTATAAGTCACCCAAAGAACAGTATACAAAAGAGTGCAGGAAATCTGTCCACACACTAAGACCAAAGAATCCAGCTGAGGGCCTGGATCCCACAACAATGTCCTACATGAGTCGAGCTGAATACCCAGAGCTCATAACAATGCCTCCCATGAATCCAGCTGGAGGCCCAGAGCCCATGACAATGTCTCATGCAGACCTGTTTCATGGATCTTCTGGGAAGGCCCAAAGATCAGTGGTGGAATCTACAAAGTCTGTGCCAGCAGGATGAAGGACCTGTGCTAGCAGGCTGAGGGATCTGCACTGGAGCCAGGAAGTGATGCTCAGAAGAACCAGAGTTCCCCCAAAAGTTACCACAGCCATCCTCGGCAACAGTGAGGTCCTGAGCTCCTCCAATGATCAGGATGGCCAAGTTCCCATCAGGGAAGCCAACCCAGCAAGCTTTTCCAGGAGGCCGGCAGTGCACCATCTTCCCCTCTGGAACCAGGAAGCGATGCTCAAAGTGAGGACCAGAGCTCACCTACAGTGAACTGAAGCCATTCTCAGTGCCAGCGAGGTCCCGAGCTCCTCAGAGGATGAAAACAGCCAAGTTCATGAGGAAAGCCAGCTCCCCACAGCCTCTCTCAGCTCCCAACAGCCTGCTTCTTTTTCTCCAGGTCTGCCTTTATGCTGCTGGCAACAATCCTCAGGTGGGCCTCCCACACCCAGCACCATACTTACTGAGTTCAGCTGGGGGTGATAAGTTGACCACCAGTTATCAATCTACTACACCAGCCTTGGACTCTCAGTCAAGACCAACTGACTCCATGGCTGACCAGTAACCAACATGAATCCCTCCTGATTTCGGGAATGAAGAAATAAAGAGACTGTGTTGATGCTTTGTTCAGAAATCTGGAGATGCATGTAGACTCAGGGACAAAGAGGCCAATACTGGGACATCCACAAGGAAGGAGAAAAACCTGCCAGGAGTAGGAAGAAATGAAGCAATAATAATGATGCCAAGGGATGAGAAAAAGGTCCAGAGATACTAGGGAGGAATGGTTGAGATAAAAAAGACTAGAGAGAAGAAAGGGCTTGGCAGAGACCGTGACAGCCATCTCCGTGGTGCACGTCTTACTTCCCAGGGTCTACCTCCATGAAACACGAATTTGACTCTGGAGTCCACCTATAATAACAAATATCATCTTTGCTCTCTAGAGGCTTATAACATTAAAGAAACAGCACTCAGATGAGCTATCATACACACAAGATTGAGGCATTAAGTGCAGAAGAAGTAAAGACAAAGCATAATGTATTGCAAATAATATTCCATTTTACTTGCTGCTCTTAGAAAACACGAGATTCTTGCACATTCTCTGAACAAGCCCCTCTTACTTTCTTGATCCAGCAGAGAGAGTTTATGTTCCATGCAACTAACACAGCCTTGACTACAACACGTCAGCTAATGAGAAATATTTTCCAAGGCTTGGCAGAACAGACTCGTCAGGTTTCTGGATCCTTGGGGAGTAAGATCAGAATCTACAGTGACCCTGTTAATTCGGAGAAGACACTGGAAACATGAACGATGAAGAGTAGTGCAGTTATGCAGAGGAAATAAAGACAACTCTTCAGAAATGAGTAGGAAGGGAAGGGGCTGCATGAGCTATGACAGAAAGAGCAGTAATGGCATAGAGACTGGACCTGGGACAGTGTATCATTCGGTGATTTAAGAAGTAAAATTAGTTCAGTGATAAACACGACCAGAGCACATTAATACTAGAGAAACTGTTTCTTTTATGGTTAAACATTGTCAAATTCAGACCCACAAGATGTATTCATAAATATGCATCTGTGTATGGCCCCCTTCTAAAAAAATCAAATTTCTGTTCTCCAGTGTCTTACAGGCTAAAACAGACATTATTCAGACTAACTTCTACATAAAGCAGACTTGAAGACAGTGCAGAAACTCATGTACAAATGCACCATTGTGATACTTTAGAAAACAGTGTTCTGCTAACTTTTAAAAACACTTTAAAAATCTTCTATGTTTTAACAACAACCAGTGTAAACCTTCAAGGAAGAGCTGAGTTCTGGGTCTGCCTGTGTGGTCATCTGCTGGGACCTAGAGATAAGTCACGCAGCCATTTGAATTGAAGGTTTTTGACTGGAATAACGGGGTGGGGTGATGATTGCTGGTCCTGTAGGGTTGCCCACTTTAGATGGCATGTGAGATTCAGTTGGCTACAGGTATTGCCACTCATACTGTGTTATCTTAATGCCCTAAGATGCCATGGGCTGGGGCCTCTTTGTGCTTTAAGATTTGTGATCACTTGGTAAAAGTTGCTACTTACCAGAGAACTTTAGAGTTCATTTGCAGTTGAAAATTTCATAAGAAAATGTTAAAGTCACCAGGGGGAAAATATATAGTGTGGCGATAAAACTTGATGAGCTCACCTTGTGTCCTTGGGTGAGTCACCTAACCTCCGGGGGCTTCAGCTCCTTCCTGTTCCTTGTAGGTCTTGGGAAGGATGGGGTGAAAGTGGGAGGGCAGTTGCTGGTGATGATTTCTAATATCACTTCCAGCTGTAAAACTTGATGATTCTCTGAGGCTGGGAGCAAATTTAATTTGTCTTTGGCACTGAGGGCTCTCACACAAAAGCTTACACAAAGGCCAGCTTGTACACATCTTCCCTGTGAATAGAATAGAAAAAATAGACTGAACAAAACCTCCTCAGATTTAGGTTAGAGATAGGGTGGACTTTCCAGACTGTGAGAATTATTTATTGGTGTGAACTGGGACATTGCAACAGGAGAGATTTCCATCTCTCTCTGGACAAAGTAGGATCCTGCACAGAAGACTGCATTGCAGTGATGGAGGACAGAAGGGCAGTGCCGGGGGGCGGGAGGGGGGGGGACGAAAGAACACAGGGCTTTCCTTAGCCAGGCCCACACTCCTGGGTGGGATTTGCCCGTGTGTAGTCGTGGGTTTCACCAAATTTATGCCACTTACCAGTTTGCATTGCACTTTGACACTGAGGCCTGTTGAAGAAGGTGTTACTTAGCATGCAGAATACAACACGTCAAACTTTTATACTCTGCGATTAGTTTTCACTGTTTTGGTTGAAAAGATAGTAAAATTCCAGAAGATGGTAATATTTTAAAATTGGTAAATATGTGGGGACAATGCAAGGATCATTCTTTTCCCCCTAACTTCTCCCCTTCCCCAGATTTCCAAAATGAGCAAGCAGTGTGTCTGGACGGGCGACAGCACAGGAAAAAGAATCATCACCGACGGCGAAAACCCAGGCAAAGATGCCATAAGGTCCCCTGAGTTCTGGGCTGCAGTGCCTGGCCTGTGGGAAATCACCCTGGTCCCTCAGGGTGATGACTATTGGGTTAGTTGATCCTTAGCCACATAGACAGTTTCAGTGTGCTCTTTTAATCTTTATATGGTGTTAGTTTTCCTGCTGTCCTGGTGTTCAATTTGTTCTGGATTCAGCCTCAGTTTGTTGCTGCCTTTCGTATGCTTTTTCCTGTGGTGAGATTTTTATAGAAAACATTTCATCACCTCTCAGGACAATCTGATACTCACCTCTTGTGGGTTATTATTTCATTTGCATTGGTTTTCAGCCAACCTTGCTTCAGTTTGGGGCGACAGTAGCTCCACTAGGGGGCTGCGAGTGCTGCAGTCAGAGCGGGATGCTGGCTGCTTTCCCAGAAGAATTCTGGAAAGTTAAGACAGATGCACACGTTAGCCTGGGCAAAGCACCGTCAGGACCACTTTGAGTCACAGATTCTTTTGTTTTGAGGTCGGAGCTGATGGTATCCTCATAAAAAGGAAAGGGCAATTTAAAAAAAAGGTAAAGTAGGTTTGCAGTTTTTAATTGATCCTGGAACTTGGGAGCACTGTTTTCTTTCTGAAGTAGAGAGGTCATGTCAGGAAAAGACAGTATATGTAGGCAAAGTGAGATGATGTTTGGGGATGGTTATTCTGGGTGTGGAGGAACACAGGTGGCTCACAGGTGAATCACCGAAAGGTGAATCTTCCAGAAGTCCTGCAGCTGTCCTGCTCTCGTCCCTCTCAGGAATCATCAATCTCATCCTTCAGACTGAGATTAAAGTTAAAAAAGAAGGAGGAGAAGGAGGAGGAGGAGGAGGAGGAAGGGGTACAGGAGAGGGAAAAGAAGAAGAGGAAAAGGAGGAGGAGGAAAGTACATTGACATTCTAATTCACATTAGAATTAATTTAGTACACTTTCAAGTGAACTCAGTTTTAAGTATTTACAACAGCACCTATATATGCTTTAAAAATAGTTTAAGCTGAAAAAGGTACATATTTTGTCAGCTCATGATGTCTGGGTACCACCTGGATTCCATGGTCCTTATTAGGGCTTCTCGGTGTCCCCAGGATTTTCTGAACTTCCTGTCAGAAGCTGCAACCTAGCGCAGTGCACTCTGTGTCTAAGTGCAGCCGGTGTCTCATCGGGCGGCCTGCTCAGCTTCCACCGACTTTCCCAGGTAGATGGCTTTTGAGATGTGCCCTGTTTCCTTTCTTTCTATCACCTCGTGGACCATTCTCCAGTGTTTCTTTTCCTTCTCTTCCGCTTGCCAGTCTTCCCTTCTTCATCCACTCTTTTTATTTTGCAGTCCCTAAGTATGCTCACGTACCAGCTAATTTAAATATATCCCTGAAATCCTACACATCATCCTTAACTCCTACTTGGCCAGTGCTCTCTTCTTCCCTTCACAGCCACACTCCTCTATAGAGCACTGAACACTCATTTGTTGAATTCCTAGCCACACTTCAGCCTCAGCTGCTCTTGACTCACTTTAGGAGCTCATCATTTTACACAAATTGTCTCCAGTTCTACAAGATTTGAATTGGTGCTTAAGCAAACCTCATATAGGTGTAACAGAGAAGAACTGTGTTAATGATAGAAGCCGGCAGTAAAGCATCTTAAACAAACAGCTTTTCTGGTGTTATAATTTGTAGGATTGAAAGAAAAATATAGTCACTTGGTTTGTGGCTCTTCTGTACTGGTGGTTTGTGGGTAGCATTTCCTGGATGGGGTTACTAAAAGTCACGTGACTTTGTGCTTTTTCCCCAAGCTTTTGTCTTTAGCATTCCAAAGATGACCATCTTGAGAAAGCTGAAACTGCTTACTAGTTACTAACTGGTCAAAAAACTTTGGAATTATGAAAGATATTCCTTGGAATGCTATTTTCGTTAGAAAGAGGAAAAAGGGATTATCATCACTGTCCTTTAAATGGTGACTTTAACAACGTTATCATTCTTGGAACATAGCAGACACTTCGTACGTATTTGTAAATTGTGGAATGGCAATTGGTCAACAACTATTCCTTCAGGTCCTACCTGTTTGCTTATTTTCTTATTGGGTTATTCAACTGATGAGTGTTAAGTGGGTACTGCCTGATAGATGTACCAAGCCTTTCAGAAATAATAATAAACGCGCTAATCAGAGTTGTGGTCCATACAAGCCAGTCTTCTGTTGAGTGAGATGGAAGCGTGATACTGCTTAGTTCCCTACATGGTAACTTCCTATGAAAGAGGACAGGCAGACGCTGCACTTTGAGAAAACATATTGAGACAGGTGAGCAGGGACTCAAGCCAGGCTTCCAGGAAAAAAGGATATCTAAGCTCACACAGGAAAAAGGCAAATAAAACAGACATTTGGATTTAATTTAGTATGGCATCTCCCAAGAGTTATTATGGTGTTGAATCATAAGAACTCTTACTGAGAGTTTTAGAGATCGTGCTAGCTGTAGGAAGAGAAGATCATGTTAGAAACAACTCAGGATTGCATAGTATAATGAAGGGTATTGCTTCCAGTATTGGTACTTTGGAAAGATAAACCCATGAACTATAAAAGTTTAACTGTTGAAAATACAAGGGAAAAATTTACCTTCTCATAAGAAACCCTGAAAAAAGGACATTTTCTCTCCTATATGTATGTAATTTGTGCATTAAAACCAGTTTTATTGTCCTAATATAAATAGTTTAGTAAATATTTGTTGAATGAGCAAGTCTTGTTTTGTCTATCACATTCTTACCATCTTTCAGATGCATAAGTCTTACTTCTCTCCATTTCATCCTTTGAAAGTTTTGTTTATAATCCTTTAGTGTCCAGCAGGAAATACTCTACAGTGTCATGGGATAGGGGCATAAAGCATAGCCATGACACGGCTCCAGCAGGTTTTCATGTCACCACTCCACACCCCCTGCGGCACACTTGCAGTTCACCAAAGATTCTACACTGTTTCTCATCTCAGAACATGTCAGCTTCCTCTGCCTGTAATGCCATTCCTTGCCCACACCCCCACCTCCATTTCTGTACCATCTTAGTTCTCAGAGATCTCTGCCTGCACACTGCTGGTCTCTTCAAGCCTGGGGGACTTGTCATGTACACAACAACCCCTTTGGGTATCTATGTATTTCATCACAATGGCTCTTTTCACTGGAATCCTGGTGCATAATGAAGTGACTGGCAGATAGTAGAGCTCAATACTTATTTGTATAATGACTGAATAATAGTTCAACAATGAGTTGCATTTTCATGGATAGTTACTCACATATATTGTCACAGTAGATTCTCCATATAACTCTACTCATTTTACAGTGGAAACCTGAGTACCAATAGTTAAGGTTATTTTCATGGATTTTATTCACTCATATAAGCACACTGGATTTTTCATACATCTCTACTTGTTTTATAGTGGATCTGGGCACAAATAGGCTAAGGCTGTGTTTGGGGACCTAGCCAAATCTTCACCTGTCTACTTTGTCTGTAGCCTTCCTCCTAGAGAAGAGGTCTTCATGGGTCATTCAGGCAGTAGTTTCTTTCAGAGATTTGGAAGTTGTAGCCAGAGCATTCCTAGAATATCAAGTGTCATATGGTGTTTCATTACAGCACCATCAAACTCTGAATGATATACTTGTGGGCAAGTACATGGCAAAGCTGCAAGTCTGTAACCCCTTCTGTCAGTTTACAGTGGAGAGGGCCCTAGGAAAGAAAGGGGACCAGGTCTGGCAGCAGACTTGCAGACAAAATACTATTATTTCCAGTAGGAACATGCTTACCAATGGCATGCTCTTAGCAGGATGAACTTGGTTGTCTGAACTTGGTTGTTCCTTATGAAAAAGCAATCTAGAGTCTATGCATTCAGGGCCATGGATACTGGGAAATGTCCTGTAAGCAACGGAACCAACTGAGGATAGCATCAACATGCTACATGACCAAAACGGCCTTCTGTGTAGGCGACGGGATCATACACATTGCTTAGTGATATCCCCTTGTAGATCTGAGATCAGGATACATCCAACGTGGCAAAAAATATCACTTAGGGAACTGAATAGATGCTACTGAACCTCTCCTGATTCACCTAATTCTCATTGTGTTCTGGGGATTATTAGAAAAGTTTGATGCCGTGGGTTAGATATCTTTTGTGTAAGTTTGTTATGATAGTTTGGTCTTGTTTTACCTCAATTTGTCATTTTTTCCTGAGAATGTTGTCAGTTGGGGACTTTTGAATTAGTCTGAGCTCTACTAACTTATTATATTACCTTAGTATACAGCTTAATCCCTGTGATTTAGTTTTTCTCCATGTGAATTGATAACTCTGTCAACTATTGAAACTTATATTACTTTAATATACATCTTAAATTTAGTGATTCAGTATTTCTATATGACATAAGACTAATAAGTAACTATTAGATTCACTCCTTTTGTCCCAGAATCTGTGAAAATTAAATAATTATTATGATAATAATTTTCGTAGGGTATATCCTTGAGAGGAATCAGGAATACAAAATGAACTGTCACATTTTACTAGTGTCTCAGACGTTCCTAAGGAGAAGTTACACCCAGAAACCTGAGTGCCACTCAGTTTCACCTTCATTCTTCAATGCCACAGCTTTATTTCAGGAGCTTTATAAAAAAAACTTCTTCCTCTGGAATTATTCTTTTTTTTATCTTTTTTTGTTTTTGGAGACACGGTCTCACTGTGAAGTTCAGGCTGGGCTTGAGCTCCTTTGTAGCTCATGCTGGTCTCAAACTCGCAACCATCCTTCTGCCCCATCCTCCTGAGTGCTAGCATTACAAAAGTGTGCCACCATGCCCAGCCCAGGAATTATACATTTTTAAGAATCAAGTGTCACTGGGCATGGTGGCACATGCCTGTAATCTCAGCATTCAGGAGGCTGGGGCAGGAATGTTGCCATGAGTTAGAAACCAGCCTGGACTACATAGTGAGACCCTGTTTCAAAAAAAAAAGAAAACCAAATGTCTTTCAGCATGCCACATACCAGTCATTTTCATAGAAACATAGAGCAACAGAATTAAAGAACTAAAGGTAGAATGGCAATAGTGGTAATGCAGATGAAGGTCCATCCTTCCAGATGTTGGAACTGAAACTTAGAAAGGTCATAGCACCTTCCCAACCCTTCCAACATAGCTATTATTAGAATTTTATCTAGGTTTTGTACCATCCTTCTGATTATAGTCTTCATTGTCCTTTCTCCTTGTGGGAACTGCCCACCCCTTTTTCTCACTGTATGTGGTGCTAGTGGTAATGACTCGAACCCCAGCTCCAGAAGTGTATATGTGCTCCAAATCTCAGGAGACTACTACATCTTCCTATAGGTTCAGGCATGGAATTGTGGAATGGTTTGGGGCAGGAAGAGTCACACAGAGATTTCTGCCAGAGCCGTTGTGGAAGAGGAGCTCTGTTTATGCTGAGGATGTTCAGTGGGGAAGACATGGGTGAGTCTGCGATTGCAGGTACCAGCCTGTGGGGAGAACAAACTTGAGAATGGAGCACCTTACAGAATAAGGAGAGAGAGAGAGAGAGAGAGAGAGAGAGAGAGAGAGAGGGTGTGAGAGACACTGACCTTGATAAGCCAGCTGAACTCTGATTTCTCAGCTATATGAGGCAATGAATGAATTCTCTTTTTGCTTAAGTGCGTTTGATTTGAATTTCTTTTTCCATGTAATAAGAAGTGTTCTGACTTATACATCATGTCTTCTGATTTCAAGCTCTATTATAAAATTTCTAGCATTTTTATTGGTATGAAAAATGTTCATTTTTGCAAGGAGAAGACACCATGCAATAGCATATGTTTAATCCTGTAGATTCAAATACTGTACAGCTTTCGATGAACAAAATAACTTTTTCCAAATTATTTAAGCAAGTGAAAAATTTACCTCTACTCAAATCATTCAGATATAGCTTTCTGTTGTAGGAATTATGTCATTTTTTTTTTTTTTTTTGAGACAAGGTCTTGTTGTGTAGTCCAGGCTAGCCCTGAACTCACTGTGTAGCCCAGGTTGGCCCTCAAACTCATAGTGATCCTCCTGCCTCAGCCTCCTGACTGCTGGAATTACAGGTGTGCACCATCACACCCAGTGATTTCCTTTGTTCATATCTACCTGTCACTAGATTGAAACAGTTTTCATCTTTCCATCTATAACAACCAGTAAAAATAATGCTTATAGCTAACAACACACATATTAACATACATTGATGTTCATCATATATGCCAGGCACAGACATGTATGTTTTACTTGCTTAATCTCAAAATAACTCTAAGAAGTGCATACCATCTTATTGATGGGGAAATGTGCCCACATTCATAGCTCATCAGTGGTGGAGGGGGATTAGAACCTGCAGAGCCCCTGTACTACTGTGGCTTGTATTAATTTTCATGATTTATAGTTATACTCAACAAATACTTGTTAAGTTTATGATTATGTTCAATAAATACTTGTTAAGTGAAATAATAAGTATCTCTGACACGGGGGTAGGAAGTTTTTATGATGCCTGTTTTACATTTGGGAAACTGCGCTGATGTTAAGATGAACTAAAGTCTGCATCTCCTGCCCCTTATGGGGCCCTCCTTCCATTACATAAGGAGGAGCAATGAATCAAAAATATAGGCAAATATTTTTAATGAAATTTCAGATAAGATTTGTGGTTCATAAGTACAACTACTTTCACGAAAACCCATCTTCTACATTAAAACATTTTAGAAAACTATCTTCTTTTTTAATACATAGAAATAATAATGAGAAAGCCACTTAAAATACAAAAAAAAAAATCTCAGCATTTTCCCAAAGAATGAAGAAAAGAATTAATATGGGTGAAGGGTGATCAGTTCCACATAAATATAGCAGGTGGCATTATTTACATTGCCATATATCATGTTAATAACTTGAAAACAAGCTAAACTGAATATAAACTATTTCTTTTATTTGTAATTTAGAAAGCCTAGAATAAGGGGCTCTAAGACAAAGATGGGCCATGTTCTCCATGAAAGATTCCTGGAAACTGAAAAATAAGGTCTTTTAACATTTTGTGATATAACTGTTTTTCTTGGCTTAAGCGTAGGTTTTAAAAAATGGTGCTCATTGTTTTGCTTGTAGTTCTTTTATGCATGGACAACCGTGCTGATGATGCATTCAGTTTAGGAGAATTTTCCAATTGAAAAAGTGCTCTGGAGAAGTTTAAGCGCCATGAATCACCCAAACCTCATCTAAGTCTCGTGAAGGCAAAGGCTGTGAAAGGCAGTCACAGAGAGAAGACATATTGTAGTTGTGCTGCCTGATTCAACAAAATAGAAAAATATTTTGTAAAGACATGAGAATTTCAGGCATCTGGCAGAGTGGGAAGGATAAATGTCATATTCCATCAGAAAGGCAAAAATGAGTGACCTGCTGCTCACCCTCCTTCCTCCTCCGTTTCCCTCTCTGAGGGGCAGACCTGGAAGTCCCAGTCTCATTCATATGTGAAACACAGCCCAAAGTCTCCTGGTTACAGTTAGGAAAGCACTAGAAATGCAATGGGGCATTTCCCCCTGATTATTTCCTAATGGCTTTTGGACATCCAAACAGTTTTGATCAGGTAAGTCAATACATTTTTCTAATGTGAAGGAAGTAGATTGCTCATAATAATAATGTTGCAGCAGCAGCAGCAGCAGCAGCAGCAGCAGCAGCAGCAGCAGCAGCAAAAATCTTCTGTTCCGAGGGGTTGGCTGTCTGCATCCTCATCTGTGCAGAAGAGACCTAGAGTCTGAATGAGTTCATCTTTTCCATTTGTCTGCTCTTTAAGTTAGCACTTAATTCTGAATCAAACATTTATTTTATTTCTTAATTATTTAAATATCATAAATATGTGTGATACCTGAGTCTCCTATTACCATCCATACTAGCCCTTAACATTTCCTTAAAAATATTCTCTTTAGAGGCCTTGAACTCTTTCCTTTCTCCTATCTCTGTGTCCTCACTCCATTGTGTGTGAAGTTTCACCCTGAGAAAGGTCTTACATGTGTGGACCTCCTGGTGGCCTGCTGGAGTCCAGAACCCCTTGTCAGCAGAGGGGAAGATATAGGGAGATACTTCCCTTGTCTGTTTGGCTTTGTCTGTATCAACCCTGTTCCTAGTTTAAAGAAAGGATACTATGGGCGGCTCTATAGGTGACTTGATGGATTTGTGGTCATTTTCCAATATTTCCCCTTGATCCCTGCCTTTTCGCTCCTAAGCCCTTAGAGAGACATGCCTGGGGGTGTTTTTCCAAAGTGCCTAGTAGACTCTCTAGAATTTGGAAAGTGGTGCTCTGCAGAGTGTGTGTATGTGTGTGTGTTTGTACAGGGGTAGATCAAAGCCAGGCCACTGGGCAGTTGGGGCTCTGGGCTTTTGAAATCTCTATGTCCAAGGAAACTTGCGTCCTCAAAGCCACCTCAGCCTGCAGCTGACAGCCCATGGAGCAGCGCGAGAGTGGAGACTCACTTTGCCTCCCTTCAGCTGAAAAACAGTGGTTGATCTGCTCACTCAGTTTATTCCACAGGGCTCTCCATTTTGCTATTAATAGTGCATTTTCTT
This sequence comes from Chinchilla lanigera, assembly GCF_000276665.1. NCBI lineage: Eukaryota > Metazoa > Chordata > Mammalia > Rodentia > Chinchillidae > Chinchilla > Chinchilla lanigera. The sequence goes on from NW_004955402.1 coordinate 19,768,779, forward strand.
ATCATCATCTCTTAATTTATTGCCAATAATTTCATTGTTTCCCAAAGGCTAAATAAAAATGTAAAGAAAGGCTGCCAGTTTGACTGGCTGTGGGGAGTTACTGACCAGTGAAAAGCATCCTCAAATCTCCTTAGGTCACTTAAGCCTCCTTGGGTTCTTTATGAACAGTTCTAACGGTGACAGGGAGATGGAAACATCAGCCCTTTTGTGGCTTATGTCTAGCTGTCCTTTTAACGACTCATGCAGTCATAGGGGCTGTTTTTTCAGAGGTGTGATTGATTCATGGTGCAATGCTAGGATTAAGAGCACTGGGATTAAGGGTGTGTGATTACTACATTAATCCACTGATTAATTTGGCATCTGCCCTAAACTGGGTAGCCTAGATAGAATAGAAAAGGAGCAGAAAGAAGCAGCTGTGCTTACTTGTTAGTTTGTTTGCTTGCTTTGCTCTCTTCTGCCTGCCATCAACAATTTCTCCTCTCTGATGCCTCTCTGCAAAGCTATCCTGCCTTGGAGCCAGCCCACTAAACTGAAATCTCTGCAAACTGTGAGCCAAATAAACCTCTCCCCTTTTAACTTTGGGGGTTGGATATTTTGTGTCAGCAACACAAAAAGTATCCAAGACAAGCCCCAAGCCTCCTAGTTGAGTAGTGACTGTGGGCTGTGGACACAGGCAATAAAAATGGCGAACCCATGAACCCCTCTGTTTCCTGACTGTATCATCAGCTCCAAATGGGGCTATGGCTGTGCTGTATGTTGTAGAGGCAGATGTAATCTGAACTGTAAGCTTCATTTTCCTTTGCCAACAAACAAAATCACTACTCTCTCCAGATTGCACTTCTAGTATGCCCCAACTGTGAAAAAATTTAAGAGGTGATAGTTTGAGTACAGAGCACAAAGTGACTCAACTTTATGTGTGCCTGCTTTGTTGTCCCAAACAAACCTTCCTCTGTATGCCTGTTTCCATTGTCTAGAGTTGTGTACGTAGTCCTTAATAGATGATTGTTAGACAGTGGTGTGTTACCCAGTGACTATATGTACAACCAAGACTAACACATATACCTATGAGGGGTTGGATCTTAATAATAATATAGCAAATTGAGTATGGGGCACATGACTATAATCCCACAACTCCAGAAGGCTGAGGCAGGATGATGGCAAGTTTGAGGCAGCTAGGGGAACTTAACACTCTAGCGTGACCCTGTCTCAAAGATAGAAAGGGAGGAAAAAGATAGAAAGGGATGGGGATGTAGTTCAGTGTGAAGGACCCTGGTTCAATCCATAGTATTGCAACAAAGCAAAACAAAAACAAACAAAAGAGGTAAACAGGAAAACTATGGTGTAATGACAAGCACAAGTTGTATTAAAGGGCCTGGGTTCATTCTCCATTTATGCTACTGACAACCTGTGAGGCTTGCTTAACCTGTTTCTTCTTTAAGGTAGTGGGTTCCTCCTAGGGAACAGGGATAATACCGCTCCTTATCTCACAATGTGATGGTTGTAAGTTCAAAGCCAATGAGATAATGCCTATGGAAACACTTCAGAAAATGTCGAGCACACTGCAGGAAGTAGTTGTTATGATGATTATTATTACTACAATACACTTCGTGTAATTATTCTCAGACTCTCCATATGTACTCAGCTAGGTCCTATGTATTTTTAACAAGAATTTGAAAAAATTGAAGGCACAGCTTTTCCCTTCTATTCTATCTTTAATAAAATGAAACTCACATTCACCTGTTCATCTTCTTCGACAATCAGTGAACTATATGCAGAATCAAGGAGAAGTACAGCTGATGCCCATTTTTCCCAGCAGTCATGTTCTAAAAATTTGCCACCAACAGTGTGTATTGCTCCAGAGGAAATTCAAGGTTAGGTTCTGGATTGACATGTTGGCAATCCATTAATACAGTTTATGTGTGTCTTTGTTACTCAGTGTATACAAAGTTGGTTTATTAGCTCATGGTCAACAGCACTACAACTTAATCTTGAATAAGGCTTATCTAACAGATTTATTTTTTTCATAAGGAACATGACAACCATTTTGTGCTTGCAAACACCAGAAAATATTTCAGTACTGTGTTTAGGGGCCATTTTAAGCAGCAGAATCACCAAAGAAGTACAAGTGGGCAAAAGGCACTAAATAAACCATGAAAATGGTAGATCAGAGCTGAAACAAGAAGGTAGAGTATGGCCTCGTTCAGCCTTAACTGGAAAGTGCATGCCGGGCAACTCAGGTTTCCTTTAGCACTTTGTGTGTGTGTACAAATGACCACAGAAGTGGTGTGAGTACTGATTTTGGAGGTGCAAATAAACTTTAGTGAGTCAGTGGATTTACAAATATGGAATCTGTGAACCAGAATGGTGTCACCTTTGAAGGGTAGAATTAGAATTGACTGGTTAAAATTATGGGAGAACAGTATTCAGGTCACTTCAAAAAAAGAAAGAAAAATGCTTCACTATAATTATAATTGTCCAGCAAGATCACAGACTTGCCAGTGAGCCCCTATCATTGTGTATGTTCTGGTAGAAGAAGGATGTTTTCCATTGACTTGGGAAAATAATTTGGATCCTGAAAGGAGGTCATAAGCTGGAAGATGAGTGAGTGATGACAGAAGAATTTCTTGAAAAGCCAAATACAGTTGCCATCATTATTGATCAAAAATCAATCTCCATTGTCTTATACCAAAAACGGAATTTCAATCTGGCCAGTATCTAGCACTATAAAAAAAAAACAAACCAGTGCTCTTTCACATGGGAATGTGTGCATAAATGTCCTTTATTCTTGTAGGCTATCAAGTCTTAGAAGCCACAAGCAGCACTTAGTACATTACAGAAGAGTGATGAGGAGAATGCTGAGAGAAGGAAGGGTCATTGAACTGGAAGAGTAAATTCTCCAGTAAATCATTTGAACATAAAAGACAGAAAGTTCTCTGGGAAGAAGTCACTTTCAGAAGGTGCATAATCAAAGCAGGAAGAGAGGAAATATCTCTGTGCAGGTTGCAAAACTCTGAAGAGCTACACTAACAGACAGCAATCTGTGCCCCTGTATTTACAAATAATAAACAAAATGATACCTAAATAAAACTAGTTTAATAATCAGATACTTCATTAAGGCCATGCAGAAAAATTTTATGCGTACATTTAAAATGTAATTTCAGAAACTGGATTAGGGAAGAGAGGCCACGTAGAAATATTTTTTTTCCTCAAGTTCGCACAAAGAGGCAAGGAAAATTCCAGAAACATTCAACTGAGGACTGATTTTTTTTTTTTTTAGGCATAACCAGTAAAAGTGGCAGCAAATTCTTTCATTCCTATCCCAGGCTGGTTTGTCTCCTTGCCCTAGATTATGGAGGCCCTCATGTTTGATTTTGCTTGGATTTCACAGGTTGTGGACCAGTGGGAAGTTGGCCAACCTCCACTCATGGGTCAGCTGGGTTTCTGTATTTCCCCTTCTTTTCCCAGTTGCATCTCCGAAGGGTACCTGGTGGCCATGCAGATTCTCTAAATTTCATGGTTTTTGTTTGTTCTCAATTCCATATATGGGAGAGTCCGTCATAGGTCCCAGAAAGATAGTCCAGCTCCCAGTTGACGGTGGCCTGGGACTCACCCTTGTCTGCTTCCCCAGTGTGCTGTTGGTTTGGATGTCCCTGAGCTGTTTAGTTCAGGTTCTATTTCACACTTTGCCTTTGAATTCTGTTCATTTCTTTCTTTTTTTTTCTCTCTCTCTTTCTTTCTTTCTTTCTTTCTTTTTTTGTCTTTTTGAGACAGGGTCTCGTTATGAAGTTCAGGTTGGACTTGAGCTCACTTTGTAGCCCAGGCTGGTCTTGAACTCGCAACAATCTGACTGCTGGAATTACAGGCATGTGCCACCATGCCCAGCAAATTCTGTTCACTTCTAAAAGCTGAGCTTCCTTGTTCTTGCTTTCAAGCCTAACTATGTATTAGGGGAAAACATAATTTAAAATTTTTATATATTTGCAGCAGGGACAGGGATGATTTCCTGCTTCTTCCCAGGATGCCATAATAAAGTGAACAATTCTTCCCAAACCTCATTGTTAGCACTGAAAAATCATAGTGATTACCCATGTTCTCTTCACCTAGATTTAGCAGTTGTTAACATATGTTCACATTTCCTCTCTGCCTTTCTATGCTTACAATTTGCTGAACTATTTGAAAGTTACTGTAGATATCACACCATAACTCAGAAATACTTCTGTACCTATACTGACTAAAGGTATTCTCCTCATAAACACTAATCTTAGTCTCTAGAACATCTCCATAATTTTTTACTTTTCACGATACTGCTTTTCTTGCAGGCTGGTATCTTTTAGAATCTTTTTCATTCTGCACTTTGGTTTCTTCATATGATTTTTTTCTATTGTTATAAAATATACCTAACATAAAACTTACCATTTTAATTACTTTCAGCAGCATTAATATTCACATTGCTGTGTAATCATTATCACCATCTACTTCCATAATTTTTTTCTCATTCAAAACTGAAACTCTACGCCCATTAAATAATAACTCCCCATTGTGTCCTCCTACTGACCCTGATGGCCACCATTCTATTTTCTGTCACTACAAAGTTGAGTATTCTAGGACATTTAGACAAATGGAATCACGTAGTACCTGTCCCACGTAGTCTGGCTTGCTTTTAACGTAATGTCTTGCTAGTTCATCCATACTGAAACGTGTGTTGGAATTTCATTCTTTTTTTCTTCTTTTTTGCTGGGGTGGGGATCAAACCCAGAGCCTCATGCATGCTAAGTAATCAGTCTACCATTAAGTTACACCCACATTAGGCATTTTATTCTGTTGAAGGTTCACATAATGTTCTATGGTATGTAGAGCTATATTTTATTTATCCATCCATCCATCCATCCATCTATCCATAGGTAAGTATTTGGGTTATTTCCATTTTTTGCAAATATCTTTTTGAGTCCCTGAAATTTAATTTCATGATTCCACTTCAGTTTTACTGAAGTTACATAATTCTTTTTGCACTACAATCACATTATGTGACAGCTATTAGCTTTCCTGTTAATGATGCTAACTTTGACCAGTTGGCTAAGGTGGCAATCATCAAATCTCTCCATTGTAAAAGTACTTTTGTCTTTTTGTAATTAATAAGAAGTCTATGAGGTCATATTTTGAGATATGTGTATACTGTTTTTTCAAAAAGCCATCATTCATTGATTTTAGCATTTGTTAATGATTCTTATTGGAATTATTATGCAGATGGTTACAAAACTGTGATTTTCTAATTTAGTCATTCCTTCTAAATTTATGAGTTGGCAGTTTTGCATAAATAAGAGCTTCCTTCTCTCTTTTTGAGAATTAGTGGTGAACTTTTTATTCAGTCACTTACAATCCACTATTTGCAATACCATCTTCATTTTGCAAATTGATCTTAGTGTGCCTAGTAGAAGACCTTTGACACTGACAATGAATGTTAGCTCACAAGGTTCATAGAACTTGATATGTGAGAAAATGTACAATGTCTGGATCATGGTTTGTGCCCGAGAGTAGCTATTATTACTTTCATAGCTGAAAAGAGCCCTGTAGGGGTATACTCACTTGAATATGTTATAGCTCCTTGTGTCAAATAAAGTCCTAGGAAAATATCAACAAACATGCCCACCTGATTTTGACAAAGGTGCAAAAGTAATTAAAGGATGAAAGGTGCTGATGCAACTGTATATGCATAGGCAAAGAAAAAAATCCTTGACCTCAATTTCACACTTGATACCAAAATTAAATGCATCATGGACTCAAATGTAAAACATAAAACTGTAAAACTTACAGAAAAATCACAGGAGAAAATCTTCAGCATCTAGAGTTAAAAAGGAGTTCTCAGACTTTACACCCAACAGCACAATCCTAAAAGGGAAAAATTTATAAATTGAATTTTGTTTTGTGAAAGATTCTCTTAAGAGAATGAAAAGATGAAGATATAGACCAAGAAAAATAATTACAAATTACATTTCTAACAAAAGCTATTATCTGAAATATATAAAGAACTCTCAAAACCCAATAGTTAGTTTAAAAATATTTTAAAAATCCAATAAAATGCAGAAAAGACATAAAAAGACATTTCACTGAAAAGCATTTCAAATGGTAAGTAAAGATGAAAAAGTACTCAGCATCACTAGCCATTAGGGACATGCAAATTCGAGCCACAAGAGCTATGACTACCTATTAGAATGGCAGAAGTGAAACAGTGATACCACCAAATGCTCTCAAGGATGTGGAGAAATGGACATTATTGGTGGAAATACATTATGCTATAGGCTGTTTGGAAATTATTTAACAGTTCCTCAAAATCTATTCATACAACTACCAAGTGACCCTGCAATTATGCCCTGGGCACTTGTCTGAAAACCTGAAAACTTATGTCCACATAAATACTTGTCTTGGATGTTTAAAGTAGCTTTAGTCATAATATCCCCAAACTACAAACACCCAGATATCCTTCAATGAATGGAGGTTAAAACATTCTTTGGTACATCCATACCATGGGATAATACTCAGTAATTAACAGGAATAACTATTGATATTTATAGCAATCTAGGGAAATCACCAAAGAACAATGCTGAGTGAAAGAAACACATCACAAAAGATTGCATACTATATACATCTGTTTGTGTCACACCCTTGAAATGACAAAGTTAAAGAAATGGAGAAGAGATGAGGAGTTACCAAGGGTTAAGGAAGATGCGGAGGTAGATGTGGGAGAATGGGAATGGAGGGAAATGGGTGTAGCCTTGAGGGATCCTCTTAGTGATAGAGATATTCTGGACCTTGATTATATTGATGCCAATGTTGCTGGGATATTATATTATTGTATTATATTACATATTATAGTTTTATAAGATGTTATGATTAGGTGCACTAGGTACCTGGCATCTCTATTATTTTTTACAGCTGGTCTGAATATACAACTATGTCAGTATAAAAAGTTTAATTAAAATGTTGTATTCTCATATCGCACTCTTAGAAATTCTGATTAAGTCAGTATTTTAGTTACTTTTCTCATTCCTGAGACAAAATACCCAATATCCACAAATTAAATGCAGAAATGTTTATTTTAGCTCACAGTTTGTAGAGATTTCTGCTCATAATCACCTGGCTCCAAGGCAGAGTGGCGTGGCAGAGGGTCATGGCATAGGAGAACAGTCCATGGCAGGGTAGGCACTAGGCAACAACGCCTTCTGATGTTTATCCCATCCAGGCTACCAGCCTATTGGGTGGTGCCACCCACACACAGGGTGGGCCTTCCCATCATCCACTCCCAGAATTATGCTGAACCAATCAGTGGAATAATTCGTTATCAAAGTTTTAATACATATTCACACATTTAAAATCTCTATTTATGCAACACTAGCTCTAGCCACCTCCAAAGCCCCACCTGTATAAATGTATAAGGCATTTGGGGGACACCTAGCTATAAGTCACAACAATCAGATTATCAAAACCCCTAGGGAAATGCACTTCCAATAACACTGTATGTGATTTTGATGATGCATAGAATACACTCCACAAAACACCAGTCTATGCCATGTGCCTTTTCAATGGAAATAGGTAAGAGATGTCCTTCTGATGTTTCCAATTCAAATTTAACACCACAGGGTTGTTTTCCTTACCATGTCTCGCTGTGTATTTTTATCTTTTATCCTTTGCAGTGAAAATTTGTATTTCTAAAAATATTAATGGATTTCCTTATCTGTTTCACCTTCCAATACGCAGATAACAATTTGAAATTGGCTGAGCGTGGTGGTGCACACCTCTAATATCAGCAGTTGGGCGACTGAGGCAGCAGGATTGCTGTAAGTTTGAGACCAGTCTGGGCTACACGGTCAGTTCAAGCCTATTCTGAACTACCAAGGAAATCCTGTCTCATGAATAACAACCAAAAAATTTCTTCTGTACCAATTCATCAGAAATGCACATGCTTAGTAAATATTTGATGCTTTAAGTCTGACTGAATATTATCACTCAAAGCCTGAAAGAAAAAAAAATTACAGAAGGATCAAATTCAAATATCTTGCATTCAAACTCTGATGTACATTTGTTTATTTTCCATTACATTTTATAAAAAGTGTAAGGTAACTACCTTCATTGGATAACTTTTAAAGGAAAGGCAGTGCCCTCTAAACTAATGGGATAGCCTTTCCTGATAAAAGCTTTCATTTCAAAGCAAATGACTTTTATACTATTTCTTTAAGATCCTAATTTTTCCCCCGAATATATTCAAGCATAATCTTCAAAATATTGTTTAGCTTGCATCTTTGGGAATATCTATTCCTTTGCAGTAAAATCTTTACCCTCATTGTGAACTGATCTCAAAATTTCTTCCATGGCCAGCTGGCCCTCTCTAGAGAGCCTGTAGTCAGAATTGTTTCACTTGAGTGTCTCCAAGCAGCACACATCCTGGGAAAACTTGATACTGCTCACAGTTGGGATGGCTAGAGAACTAGTGGTAAAACTTATAGAGAATGAATTTCGTATGTGATTGAAAAGAGCTAGAACTTACCAGTTAGACGCAAAATATGTCAATTAACAATTAAGGAGTCAGAATTTTCTTTCAAAAATCATTGTGCAGAACATTAAAATGTATCAAAAGATGTGTAATTAACAAAATAGAGTGCTTAGAAATAACTCTATGCACTTACAGCCAACTTGTTCTTGACAAAGTCACCAAAAACATACATGAGAGGAATGACAGCCTCTTCGATAAAATTAGCAATTCACATGCAGAAGATGGAAATTTTATCTTTCACCCTATATAAAAATAAACTCAAAGTAGACATAAGACTTGCAGTTGTAAAACTGCTAGAATAATACTTAGGGAAAACACTACAAGACATTGGCATAGGCAATGGATTTTTGGATAAAAATTCTGAAACAAGAAATAAATGCAAAAGAAATAGATGTGTGATATCAAACTAAGAAGCATCTGCATAGCAAAGGAATCAACCAACAGGGGGAAAAGATAACCCATAGGATGAGAGAAAATTTTTGCAAACTATCCATCTGGAAAAGGACAAATGTCCAGAATGTATAGGAAACACAAAATTTCAGCAACAAAAATTAAAATAGCCCAATTTAAAAATAGGCAAATGATATAAAGACATTTCTCAAAAGAAGAAATTCAAATGATCAACAAATTTAGGAAAAAATGCTCAACTTAACTAGCCATCAGAAAATGCTAGTCAAAGCTGCAACAAGATATTCTCTTACCTCAGAATAGCTACCATAAAAAACAAAAAAACAAAAAAACAAAAAAAGAAATACTGACAAGGATGTGGAAGAAAGTGAACTCTTATCCGCTGCTGGAAAAGAAATAAATTAATAAGCCACGAGGGTAAACAGTATGAAGCTTCTTTAATAACTAAAAATAGATCTACGTATAATAGAGCTATCTCACTTCTGGGTGTGTATCCAAAGGACGTGATACTAACAAGTTAAAGACACACTCACTCCCTCATATTGGTTATGGCACTATTCACAGTTCTTAACACAGGGAGTCAACCTAGATGCTAGTCAATGGATGAATGGATAAACAATGAATGAATGGATACACAGTGGAATAGTATTCCGCCACAAAATGAATCAAATCCTGTCATTTGTAGCAAATACATAAAATGGACGAAATCATGTTAAGGGAAATAAGTCGGACATAGAAAGGCAAATATTTCATGTTCTATTTTATATATGAATGTGAAAAGGGTTGAATGTATTATGGTGATTATTAAGAGCATAGAGGGAGGTTAGATAACAGGTAACCAGTTAAAAGTAATAGGTTATAGTGTTCTACAAAGCAGTGCTGCCAGTGGTGGGCCCTGTAGTTTACAATAACCTTGTGTATATTTTATGAATAACTGAAACAGAGGAATTTGAAGTAATATAAAGATAAAGATGATGGAAAGTTAATTACCCTGATTTGATCAGTATCTAATTTATACAAGTACACATATTGAAAAGTTGCATTATATCCCACAAATGTGTGTAATTATTCCATTAACCAAAAATTTAAAAAAATATTTGAAAGGCTGGAAATGTTGACTACCTTGATTTGATCTTTATACACTGTGTACATGTATCCAATTATTGCATGGTACCTCAGTATTAGTCAGTTTTCCTGTTGCTAAAACACAATATCCAACACTCACAACTTTAATTTAGCTCATGGTTTCAGAAGATTCAGTACATGGTCAGCAGGCTCCAAGGCAAAAACCTCATGGTAAAAGGGCCTGGTGGAGCAAAGCTGTTCAGTCTATGGTGGTCAGAAAGCAGGGAAAGGCAACAGTGCCAGGGAAGAATGGGCCAGGGACAATGTATAGCACCCAACATCACTCTGTCATGATCCAACTAGACTCGCCTAGGACATGTATAAGTAGTCTGCTAGGCATTTTTCAACTCAGTGAACTTTACATATCAGGATTAATGGATCAATTTCTACAATTTAAAGAATAATTAAGACAAAATTTTTAAAAGAACAGTGAAAAGTGTGTGCAGGTAAGATGTAGTCAAGGAAACTCAATCACTTCTGTTTTAATCTGAAAAATGGGTGTGTAACTGCATCTGTAATGAAACTTAGAGGCAGAAACAAAGATCCTGAGAAAACAGTAAAAGTCAGGGATGTTTCACTGTCTTGAATATCACCTGGTTAACCACAGGACCTTGCTATTTCTGTAACATGAGGATTCCATTATTCTTATACCATCAAAATGCAATGCTGTAAGCTTCCTTTGAATAGGCATTCATAAATATATGCAGTAGTTCAACAATTATAGTCAGGTACAATTTTTCTAGTACCTTCTTTATATTGATGATCAATATAAGGGCCGGGAATATAGCTCAGTGGCTCAAGCACCTGCCTGGCAAGTACAAGGTCCTGAGTTTGATTCCTGGTACCCCCCGCCCCCCAAAATGAATTTCTATGTATTTAATTTCGATACTTTTCCTTCATTAGTATATCTTGGCTTCAGATACATTTTGGAGGTAAAATCCGCAGCATTGCATTTAAATTGTACAAATTTGTCCAACTGTATTCAGAATAAATGTATTTATTACTGATTGATTGATTGAGACAGGGTCTTGGTATGCTGCCCAGTTTGTCTCAAATTCCTGGGCACAAGTTGTCTTTCTGCTTCAGCCTTCCAAATGCTAGGATTACAAGCACATGCCATTGAAGCCAGTTCTAAGGTAATTATTTGATAGGCACTTAAGTTACGTGTGTGTGTGTGTGTGTGTGTGTGTGTGTGTGTGTGTGTTTAGCCAAGAGCAGAAGAGTTAGTTAAAATAATAACATTTATTCAGCTCTGGTTTAAGTGCATTGTATTCAAAAATCTAATTTAAGCTCAAGTTCATTTTCAGATAAGAAAATAGGCTTAGAGAGGTTAAACAACTTGTTCAAGAAATAGGACACTATTAGCTCAGGAAGATGGTACTAAGATTCATCTTCCTGAAGAGAGGAGACAGCATCTTGAGAGCCGCAGATGGGTGAGGTTGACTACTCCTTAGAATGGGGATTGCCTAGTGTTTATATGCTGATTGTCATTATGTGTTTCAAAAGATAATAGTTTTTCAGAAATGCTTATATATGTAAATGTAGCTTGTCCCAAGGAGCAAACTGTGGGAGACCCAATCTCAATCCATATATCATATAGCTCAGCTTCCCTGACCAAGCATGGGAGAAGTGGCCAGTAGGAAAACCTGTGGATAGAAAGCAGAGGAGATTTTCCTCTGTAAGAAAACTTTTGTAAAGTGAAAGCTATTTGAGGCAAGATATAATTATTTGCCCCAGTATAGTTACACATATCCCCATTAAGTTCTACAATAACTTATAGTTATTATAATGTAAGGTTCAACTCCTTTTCCTTCTGTTTGTGTGACGTTACCTCCTGAAGGTTATGAATGGATAAGAACTAGAAACTAGCTCGTAGTATAGAGTCTGAGGCACACATTAAAAAGCATCTCCATTAGGCTCCAGTGTTGCTTGAGGAATAGGAGGATGGACCCAGTAGCTGACAGCAGAAACTTCAGCCAGGAGGGTACATTTTTAAAGAAATACAGTGGCAGAAGAAGTAGGGCTGCAAGTGTCAGTTCTGGAAGTTGGAAATTTCAGAAAGGGGTAATATGTGAGCTGGACAAAGCATCATGTCTGTGAATTTTGAGGCAATATCGGGTCCAGAATACTCTTTAACCATTAAGTGCTTTCCATGGGATAGTCACTCGACTAGGTGTTAAAAGATGAATAAAGCACATCCTCTTCCTTACAACTAAGTGGTGGAAACAAAATCTAAATACTTACAATACAATGCATTGTATAGTGAAGAGGTAGACGCAGGTTTTATAAGTCCAGAGGAAGGCAGTGACTAATCATTTTGGAAAGGCTTCACAAATGAGGCAGGGTAAAAATTGCCTATTTTGGAAAGGATCAAAGCATTTGGCCAGATTAAGAAGAGTGAATGTATTACAGATATAGGAATAGCTTGTAACAGGAAGAAGGGATGAAAACATAATCTTGTATTTGGAGAATGCCAAGTAATTCTAAAGGCTTGGGGTATATAATGCATAGGGCAAGTGAGAAGATACATGACTATGGTGATAACCTATTGACTGTTTATTAAAACATTTGATATCCTAGCTGGTAGGGAGCCACTGACAGTTTTTGACATGGGGTTGACATCTGCTGGGCATGCATTTACCATGAAACTAATGACATTCAAACTTCAGGACCCTTTACTTGCATATGCCTTCTCCTAGGACATTCTAAGCTGTGTGTTCCTGTGGATGTAGGTAGGTCTTTACAAAATTTGAAAAAGACTTTAAAAATTCTTTGTTTTGCAGAGAACTCTGCAAATTGGACAATGTATAAACCATCTAAACCCTGGTCATCTCCTGGCACATCCGTGACTATCCTTGACAATGGGGCGGAGAATGGCTTTTGGGGGAAGAGGTTGGTAGGTTGGGAAGGTCTGAGAGATGACGAGAACTGAACAGAGGTAGTGGTAGAGATGAGCGTGGGAAGGACAGGTTCTTAGCAGGTAGAATCAGCAGGACATGGGACAGATACAGGAATGGAGTGATAATGGCAAAGTTGTCACCAGAGTCCAGGATATAACAGAGCCTGCAGTTTTAGATCACGACAGCTCAGGGATTCAGCAGGCAAGATGAGATCAGGGAATCAGGAAGAATGTATGATCATGGGAGGGACGGAAGGCAGCTCCTTGTGATCTGGGATCTGAAGTCAGCACTTCCTGAACTCAGAAGGGAGATGCAGGCCCATTGCCCTTTGTATTTTTGCCACTAGCACCACAGCCTTTTGGAATGATCATGTAATCATTTTGAAGTTTCACAGAGGAAAACCTGGAGATTTTGCTATAAAGATTCCTAAGGGGAATTAAGAAAGACATAGTAGAGGTTTGGGGGCTATTCACTAAAGCACTCCTAATAGCAAGAACCAAAAGAAACTCAGCCGGAATCATTTTATGAATTGCAGGCAAATTGTAAGATTGTATCCAGTCAAGATAATTGGTTTTTAAGTATGTCCTTTCTCTTTCTCCTATTTGATATTATTAACATGAAGTCTTTTGAAGTGTCAACAATTTAAATGTAATTTAATTTCTTTAATGAAATTGTTTAATAATTTGAGAATATCAGAATAGCTCTTGAACAGCAGCCAAGGGAGGAGGGGTGGTGCATTCAGCCTTGGAGGGGAAGGAAGGAAGGTGCCTGAAATCTCTCCAGGGTGACTCTGGTTGATGCCCGTGGAGTCCCTTTGAAAGGGTTTCTGTTTTAAGTTCCCCCTGCTGAACGCAAGGCAACTACACGCATGCCAAATGCCATTCAGAAAATGTGACTTGTATTAGAATAGGCAGCAATCCAATGGTATTGGGTATGGTTTCTCTGCCCACAAAAGTCCAGGATTTAAGTAAAGTTGGAATCTGGAAAACAGATTGTACTGTCACAGCTCCACAGCCTGGTGTTTAAAGACCTTTGCTATTTACTTTTTGCAGAAACAGTGAATCATGTCCAATTCTGCTTAGTTTTTCTTTAATACAGGTCTGAATTTCTCTATTATGTAATTTATGGAGTCAAACTTTGGGACCTGGCAGTAAGAGGATTTTGTATGTAGCTCTATTAAATGTTATTTGTGGTTTTGAACTTTGAACTAAGCCAAACTTCTGGACTGTCTGGAACTTTTGGAATACTAATTCAGCCATTTGTGTACTGCCTATTCCTCCCAGTTTTGTGTCACACGTGATTATCATAATTATGCCACTGATACTTTTCATTGATACTTTCTAAATGATTGAAAATGTGGAGAGGACAGAGGAAAAACCCTTCACACCCTAAAGAATTTCTTGTGATTGACATGAATTAATTGGGAGAATGGAAGACAAACAACTTTTATGGAACATCTCTCATGTATTAAATACTTTAAAATAGTTTTGCATACATTGTCAATTTAATCTTTAGTGAGGGCTACTATAGCTAGGAAGTGCTGAATTTAGATTTTGATTTTACTTCTAACTCTGCATACCAGTAAACCATGTTGCCTCTAGTTAAAATTCTTTATCAGGTTGTTCAACCTAGGAATCCACTAAACTATATTTTTTTCCAGCCTATATTTCTTCATCTCGTCCATAAGAACGTCAAGGGAAGCCCCAGGAAATATTTGATTGAAGTTGGAATAAACTGTTATCTGAATTGTGGTGGTTGAGCTTACATGCCATCTTTACTGACTGGCAGTTATCCAGGAGGTTAATTGCACTGGTTACTTTCTTGTTGCAGGTTCCAAACACTCAGTGCTCACACGTTAAAGGAGGGTAGATGTTCTATGGCTCTCGGTTTCCTATGGGTTCAGGCCGTAGTTGGCAGGCTCCCAGGAAGAAATGGCACGGTGGATGGGTGTGGCAAAGGAGAGAAGCTTACTCCACAACAGCCAGGAAGCAGAGAGTCAGGAGCTGAAGAAGAGAATAGGCCTTTCCAAGTCACTTCCCCAGTGAGCCACCTCCAACCAGGCCTCACCTCCCAGCAGCACGTTCATCGATGGATGAATCCACTGATGTGACGAGTGTAGCATACCCATGGCCCAGTCACCTTCCAAAAGGCCCACTTCTAAATATATGACACATCAGTGGCACATTTTCATTTTATTTTATTTTTAGTTTGTTGAGATAGAATCTCACTCTGTAGTTCAGGTTGGCTTTCAACTCACTATGTAGCCCCAGCTGGCCTCAAATTCACAGTTCTCCTCCTGTCTCAGCCTCCCGAGTGCTGGGGTTATAGGTGTGTGCCACCATGCCTGGCTGGTGAACATTTTAGATCTAACCCATACCATTGGTAGATCATACTTCTGGGTGTGTCTGAGTGAGTCATAGAGGTCTGACCTTTGGTGCTCTATCTGGTCTCCGTTTCCCTTCTCTCTGGCACTCTTTCCATGCCTTGGTTCCCAGCTACTGTGAAATAAGCAGCATTATTCTGTCATACCCACATTAGACATGATGTTCCTGTCTTGGAGTCAGTTTACCATGAACTGGATTCTCTGATATCTTGAGCCAAATAAACCCATCCTCCTTCAAGTTGTGTCTGTTAGGCAGTGTGGCCTGACAATGGGAAGGGTCATAAAAAAGTGATACTGAGACGAAGATAATACTGAATTTGATGATAAAAGAGGTGAAAAAGGGTTTGCTTCTTCAACAGTTAACACTTATTGTTATTATTTTTGGATATTCACTATATTGTATATGACACTTAAATATTAGAATAAATTGAGTATAGTTTTTTGAAATTCATGTAGTAAAATTTATGTATTGTCATGTATCATGTTTAATTTTTTTCCACAGCTGCTTTTTTGAAAATTGAAGGGTATAGAATGATGAAAACTTCTGTGACATCTGAGGCTACTCTACTTTCTCTTGCTACTCTTAGATGTGGTAATAACAGAAATACAATAATATTTAAAATCATATTCTGTATCAGATGTTGTATAAAATGTTTTACTGGTGTTACATATAATCTCCTTTATTTTGGACAACAACCTTCTGGAATACTTCCTATTATTATCCCTATTTTATTGACTAGAAAACAGACGAACAAGTGCCCAAGAGCCATGCTTTGAACCCAGGAAAATGAAGTTTTTCATTGCCTGTGGGTTCTAGCTATTGTGAGAGAATTCTTCATAGGTCTCTTGCATTTGTTTGTTTTGAGAGCAGAGGAACTAACTGTTGTTTTGAATTATCTTTACAGAGAGTTAGTATAATGAACAGTCTCACAAGATATAGTGTCTCACTGCAAAGCAAAGGGCATGTTTGTTTACTATACAGTGTGATAAAGATAATGTTTCTCCTTGGGGCAAAGGTTAGGCAGACGTACTGTCTATTTTGAAAGATTCATACTCCTTATGTGGGGGCAAACATCACCGGGCCCTCATTCCATCACCTGTGGGAACAGGGACTAGGACACTTGTGTCAGTGCTGATCTCGTGCCTAATCCTGTTGCTGTAAGTAATAAAATCTTTCTTTTTCTACGAAACTGTGCAGGCTAACCTGGCAGCTTGCAAGAAGTGTACAATATCAAACCCTTCACAGTTCTCAACTGCCTCTATATAGCAACTGCATGGTCAGTTTCAACTCCTGGTCAGTAGTGGTCCAAATAACATTCTGATGTGGTATGAGAGAGCCTGTTTGTTGCTTTTCACTGATCGAACCAATTATCTTTGCTGAAGTGCTACTAGGTAGTACATTCCTGGTGGTAACCTCTGCTCCTCTATTTTTATTTTGATAAAAGTGGTTGGAAATACTATGCATTTTCAGAGTTTGAGGTGACAGATTTTTGGGTTTGAACAGGTTTCAAGAATATTTCTGAGTTGTATAGAAAGGTTGAACTCCAAAGTTTTATTCAGACTATTTAAAATTTCATGCACATATGTAATCTCTCCCTAAATTTTCTGCTAGCAGCTCAGGCACAGAGCTTACTCAGGACACTGCTTGAAAAAAAAAAAAAACAGCCAAAATATGTGGGTTCCCAGGCAACGTTTGGCCAGTGGCGCTTGGAGCAGATTTCAAATATGGGTGCATGGATTTTCCTTCTTTTTAATTTTGCAACTGAATTAATGGTAATGGATGCAGAAAACTAGCTGGTGGCTGGTTTCAAATAACAATATTGGTTACAGCTGGGCCAGTTCTGGCTTCCTCACTGAGACTTTGCATAGACCAAACTTCAGAGAACATCAGAATTGCTGAAGGGTTTGCTGCTTTAGTGTCCCAGCCTACACCTGGAGAGTATAACCATTAGGTCTAGGACAGCCTAAGAATTTGTACCTCAAGGAACACATTGTGAGGAACACTGCTCTGGACTTTTGCTATGTGACTAAACAGTGCCTGTGGCCCCAGACAGGGAGAAAAAGAACAGTATAGCTCCTTAGCCCCATATTTGCCTTAGGGAAGATGTGAATTTTGTTTTCTAGAAAACTCTTCTACTTTGTGCTGGTTTTTTGGTTTTCACTGTATTCCTATTTTACATCCAAGGGCTGTTCAAAACCCTCAGTGGGCATTCAAATAAAAAACATTATTACAGTAAAAGATATATTGCCATTAATTCCCTTCAAAAATACTCCCTCTTTCTTTGAACACTTGTATCCCATTGTTTTTGCCTCTTTCTGAAGCATTTCTGGCAGTCCTCTTTTGTGAGTATCTTTATGAGGTGTGAGGAAAAAAATGGAGAATGCTGCTGCTGAGTGCCATCCACTGGAAAGGTAGGCTTGTAAAACATTACTGTGTGTCCTCATCCACCACACTGGTTGCTGTGGGACATCTGGCACTTTCCCAAAGTCAAAATGAGGGTGAAAGATTACATTTTCAATCGATGCAGGACATTGAGTGAGCCTCAGCAGTGCAATATAAGACACAAAAGAATATTTCCAGAACTGCTTCAGAAAGTGGGATAAGTGTGTTTGAAGTGAGGGGGAGTTTCGGGAAGGCAATTTTTTTACTGTAATAAGTTAAAAATTTTAAACATTCATATTAATTTTCAATCGTACCTCTCTAAGTCAAAGTGAAATCTTGCCAGAACATACACTAACTTGAAGAACAACTGGAGCCATTCATTTCTTCTGCTTCCCCCCACTCCCATTCTTTCTTCTCTGTACCCTACTAATTTGGGGATGATGTTCTTGGATAAAAATCAATGTGTATCACCTATTCTAAACTGCAAACATGTAAACCTCTTCTAAACTGGAAACAAGTGACCCTTGAAATTCCTTCTGGAATGAGAAGGAACTAGTTTTCTTTTGCTCTTAGTCCTTTATTGGATTTCTGAGTGTTGAATATTAACAAATTGCATACTGTTGAGGTCATGACCCATGTGGGTTTGTACTTTTGCTAAACATTTGCTATCTATAAAATAATAGTCTTTTACCCGAATGCTGTTGTACCTTTTTCAGGTTATTCAAATGTAACTAGATTTGTCACACTTAAAATTTGTCATATTCAATTTTGGATATTGGTATAAATAGATTCATGACCACTGATTGATTGATAGCCTGTGATGACGAACAAGGTTTACCCTTTTGGGTATCTGATAGGAATATAGAGGCCTCCAGGAGCCCTTGATGGAGAAGAATTATGACTGCATCTGAGCTCAGTAGGGAAGAATGCCACCATCAATTAGTTATGTTGGTGTTGGGTCTTGCGGGGAAAATGGCAGCATGTGAATATCACACTGGCAGGCTTTGGTTTTTTGTTTCAGTACTGTATTCATAAAGGAAACACCAGGCAGTTTAGTGCTGAAATGTCAAAAATACTGAGACACCGACATAGGAAATAGAGGAGCTTGAGTGTCTGTTTTTCTGAGCCTGAGTTTCCTTAATTATAAAATGGGGTAATATACCTACTTGGCAGATGACATTGCTAAGCTGGAAAAGAGTTTGCAGCGGGGCTGCAATGAAAAGGAGGGGTGCTGAAGCAACTGGCTGCAAAACAGTGAAAAGGAGACAAGAGAGATGCCCAGGGTTCAAACCCCACCTGTCCATTCACTAACCTGGTTTGCTTAATCTTGCTGTCTTAATTACCTAATCTGTAAAGCGATAGCAGATCTACTTGTTGGAGCTTTACTAAGTGTGTTACATACAAAGTGTGAGTGATAGCATGAAGGATATTACATATGAATTTCTGGTATCTGAATGGAAACCTGAAGAATTTAAAAATATTTGAAGGTGGATAAGTGGATAAACGTTTTCTGTGGGGTAAATGGATTCAGTTCAAAGGACAGAAATTATATAAGACAGAAGTATACGGAAGACAAAGAAGGACCTCCTGAAAATCAAGAAACAGTGGAAGGGGTTTGCGTGTGAGGCAGTGAGCCCTGCACCCAGAAAATGTTCAAGGAGAGGCATAGGAGTTTGGTCAGTGTAGAAAGATTCCCGTGTTAAATGAGAGCTTGGAGTCTATGGCACTCAAAATTACTCAGATTTGATTATGTTATAAATTCACACCAGTGACTTTTAGAAAATTACTCTCTTCTGTTCACATTTTTACATGCTTTCCAGTGGGACTCTGGTGTTCCAAGTGGATTTCTATAAGGACTAGCAGAGCTTAAGAGATTTCAATAAAGAAAACATTGAACCCATTTATTTAGGATGCTGACAATTGAACCCAGGGCCTTGAACGTGCTAGTAAGTGATCCACTACTGAGCTACACTCTCATTCTCAAGCCTCAGATTCAAAAACAAAGAAATAAAACCAGCAACAAATATCCATTCCTTTTCTTTGCTTAAGCACGGTAAAAGGTGTTTTGCTTACCGAAAGGCTCAGGCACTGCATCTACCCATTTAACCAGTCCAAGGTTGATGCTACTAACAAGGGGACATTCTGAAAAAGCACATCAGGACATGACAATCGAGCCCTGCAGCCTCAGGAAGAAGCACATTACTGTGGCTGGATGTTTCTGGTACAGTGATCAGCGGTGAAATGATTAACAGTGTTGGCATTTAAGTGATCATAATTAGGTTTCAAAGTTAACAGCCCATTGAGATAAATAGTGGAAGTTCACACCTCTCTCAGTGCTATTGTTTATCAGACTGTCAAGTTGCAGATTCAGGAAGACAACATTAATGTGGGTTTGGACACTAATTGCCTAAAGCCAAGTTGCATCCACCTGGGAGAGTCCTTTGGGTATTTGCTCAACTAAAATGTCAGGGAATATGTTGTACTGGGATTCTGTATTGCTTACTAGCATACAGTACTGCACTGCTATTTTGATGCCTAGAAAGCAAATGATAGTGGAATATATTGTGATGTTTGGAAGAACCTCTTTGTTTAATAGTATGTTTGCCTCAGTTTTCCTAAAAGTAACAAAGCTGTTCGCTTGGATGAAACGGTTTTTGAGCAGAATGAGAAATTAAATGATTTAACCACCACCAACAATAACAAACCCTTTGCTCAAGTGAATTAGATTTCATTACCCATGTTATTGTCCTAAAGGAGTTATATGCACATTTTGTCAATAGAAAAATACTGAGAGCATAATTAAATTAATTTTCATAGAATTCTGATTTATTTCTTCACAATTAAGTTTACACGCATGACTGCATGCTGCCTGATGCTCAATAAGGGTGGAGATGGTAGTTTCAGTTTGCAAAACTATTGATTTTTTCTTTCAGAAGACATTCAATAATTAAAGGCAGCAAAAGTGAGGGAAAAAAAACCCCCGAGCCTTAAAGAAAGAGTACATTACAACTTTATAGTAATGGTCATCTTTTCATGAAATAAAGTTTTGCAAAAGTACAAAGTCATTGGCAGTTCATTATCATCAACATACAAGTGTTACAGAACAGTCTTTGAAGAATTATACCATTAAACAAACTTAAGAAAAGTAAACTGTAGGTCTCCTTTTCTTCTTTCTCTCTTTTTCTTCCTCCCCCCTCCCTCCTCCCTCCCTTCCTTCCTTCTTTCCTTGCATTTCTGAGACAGGGTGTTGCTATATAGTTCAGGCTGGCCTCTAACTCACTATGTAGCCCAAACTGTCTTTGAACTCATGATAATACTTCTGCCTCAGCCTCCAAGTGCTGATGTTTCTGGGGCTCGGGATGCTAGAGTCTCCTTCTAGAGGTGACTTTTAGGTTCTTTCTGTTCTGAGTAAATAATTGGTCAAGAAAAGCACAAAAGGCAGCAAGTTTTACATTTATTAAATGTATGAAAAGAAAATAAATATTCACTGCAGAGCCAGTTCTGGGCAACTAAAAGCAGGAAAAGAAGTACATTCTACAGGACAGCAGACCACAATGAAAGAAAGAGCACAGTGGCCATGAAGAAAATGTCAGCCATTTTTCATATCTCCCAATTCTCAGGCTAATATCAGATCTAGGCCATCCTATCAAAAACTGGTTCCAGTTCTGGTGAGAAGAATTAAAGATAGCACTCTCTGACTGGTTCCAAGTAAAGGGCTCTGGGAAATGTTCTGCACATGTATCCTGGAACTCTGTGATTGACAGGTCATGCCAGTTTTCCCAGTCAGTTTGCCATATCCTAATCTCCTGCCTCACTGGGATTGTAGGCATGTGCCATCACACCAATAGGAATGTTTTATTTCTTATTATTTCCCTAGTGAGCTTTTCTATAGCTTGCTTTGTTTTTTTCTTTTTGTTTACACATCTCTCTAGTTGATAGATGAGTAAATGGATCATTGCATTCTCTTTACCTGTGAGTGCTGCCACAGGGTTAAATGATGACCAAAGAAATGATATGGGAGCCAGGTATGAAAAAGCAGAGAAGAAACAATAGACAGAAAAAGAGATATAGAGTAGTGGAAAGAAATGCAGGAACAAGGCTGGAGGGAAGGTCATTAAAAATATATATATTAAGGGGCTGGGGATTTAGCTCAGTGGCAAAAGTGCCTGCCTGGCAAGCGCAAGGTTGTGAGTTCGGTTCCCGGTACCGGAGAAAAACAAAACAAAAACAAACAAACAAACAACCAACCAAATATATATATATATACTAGAGACTAGAAAGGCCCTGGGGCAGCAGAACCAATGTTTTCGTACATCCTAGGAGACAAAAAAAGGCCTCACTTCAGCTTTTTTCAAGTCTGAAGTTCTACCTTGGGAAGCTTTTACATGAAAAAAATTACATCAGAAAGAAATGGCTCTAATGTTTTTGCAAGAAAGGGAGGTAGTAATTTTTATGGTTCTAATCTAGTCACTCATCAATTCTAATTTAAATGAAATTTATTTTATCTGATACATAAAAACATAAAAGTTATACTTATTAATTGGGTATCATATTTCAATATATGTAAACATTATATAATACTTAAATCAGGTTACTGTGTCTGTCTCCTCAAACATCATTTCTTCTAGGTGCAAACATTCAAAATTCTTTACATTTTTGAAATATGTAATATGCAATTGCTATCCATACCCACCCTTCATTTTTAATTTTTTACTGTTGAGTTTTCCAGCTGATGTACCCTGCCCCTGAGGTTCAGGAACCAGTCAGCAGAAGGCATTAACACAGAATCTGAGCCAGGGTGGGTTGCAGGGCAGACCCCAGCAGTCAGTGGAGTTCTCTTCTAGTGACTAGGAAAAGACCAGGATTTATTGTGTAAATAGAAGTAGACTTTGAGCTTCCTGATGTCAGGTTTTGTGCCTTATGAATTTTAATACTGTAAATCTAAGCTCAGTATCTGGTACATAGACTTAGTTGTGTGTGTGTGAGGGGGACAAATACAAGATTAATGCAGACACTAAAATACATTAATCATTGTTCTTTGGCCAGAGGTATTAAAAACCTACTGGATTATTATGTTCCTTAATTTTCACATCACATATTAAATAAATATGATATTTAAGAATGCTGCAATAATATTTATTTTTGGACCTTATCATACTTTTTTCAATTTGCACATCCCTGTCAAGGACAGGAAGATATAGCCATTTGTCTTAGTCACTGTCCTCTTGCTGGGACACAATACCTGATGCCCACGGCTTACAAGAGGAGAGCTTTACTTTAACTCATGGTTTTTAGAGGATTCAGTCCATGGCTGGCTAACTCTAAGGCAGAAGAGGCATTGTGGATGGGCCTGGTCCAGGAAAAATGTGCTCAACCCATGGCACCCAGGAAGCAGAGAGAGAAAGAAGGAGCAGTGGATGGAGCTACATCCTTCTAGGGAAGACCCCAGTGACCCACATTTTCTGACTAGGCCCTACATCTTAGCAGCAAGTCAGCTATAGCACTCCCTTGTGTAAGCACCTTCCAGAAGTCCCACCTCTGAGCACATCAGGCTTTGAGGGGACATTTTAGATCTAAACCATAACACCACTGCAACAAACATCGTGATGTGCAGTGTTTTCAAGTTGGCTACTGCCAGTTATTCAATCAAAAGTTAGTGTGGATATTGCTGTATGTTTTATAGTGTGAGTAAGATCTATAATCAGTTTACTTCTCATAAGGAAGGTCATTCCAGATAACCTGGATGGGTCTCATCCAATCACTTGAAAGGTGAACTTACCCCCAGGCCAGTCTTTCCTGAGGGAGAAACAAATTTCTGCTATGGATTGCAACTTTGGTCTGTACCAGAGAACCCAAGCCTACCCTTCCATACAATTTACCCATTTAAAGCATACAAATCAGTAGTTTTGTTATATTTTACTATCAATTAAAAATTATGATATAATGTACCATAAAGTTTGCCATTCTGCCCAGATTTAAATATATAATTCATTGGTACTAATTACATTCACCATGTTGTACAATCACCTCCCAATATCCTTTTCTAAAACTTTTCCATCATCCCAAGTAGAAGTTCAGTAATTGTTATTGTAACAACTTTCCATTTACCCAGCCTCTCAGCCACTGGGAACTTCTAATCAGCTCTGTCTCTATGAATTTGATTATTCTAGATATTTCATACAAATAGAATAATATAATATTTGTTCCTTTGGTTGCTTCACATCACACAAATTTCCAAGGTTCATCTGTATCATAGCATGTATAAGTACTTTATTTCCTTTTATGACTAAATAATATTCTATTGCACCTATATATCAGTTGATGGACACCTGGGTCCACCTTTTGGTAACTGTGAATAATGCTACAATGAGCACTGGCATATAAATAGCTGAGTCCTGTTTCCAGTTCCTTTGGGTTTATACCTATGAATGAACTTGCTAGTTTTGGTAATAATTCTGTGTATATAAATATATGTATATATTTTCTATAAGTTTCCCTTCTGAGATAGTTAGTCTTAGTTGTCAACTTGATTGACTCTTAAGCAGCCTAGGGGATTAGTAAAGCACACTTTTGGGTGTGTCTTGGTGGTTATAAAGGTGGGATTTCAGGGTCTATATTTGGTTCCTGCCCCTGAGGCAGAATAGAAGAAATAAAGATAGATAAAAAGGAAGCAAGGAAAATTATAAAATTAAAATTATACCATTTAAGAAAAACTGAGATGGGAAGGAGACACAAAGATGGAGTATGAAGGAAGGGACAGAAGGGAGAGTGATATAACAGAATTAAGATGTGTTATATACATGAACCTACTACCCATAATGAATGCAATCATTATGTGTTGTAAACATGTACTAATAAAAAGCTTTAAAAGAAAAAGAGAAAATAAAGACCTCCAAAAATTTAAAAAGAAAAAGAAAGGAGGAGGAGAAGGAGGAGGGGGAGGGGGAGGAAGAAAAAGGAGAAGAAAAAGAGAAGGAGGAGGAGGAGGAGAAGGGGAAGGAGAAAAGGAAGGGGATAGGGAAGAAGGAGAAGGAGAAGAGGAGAAGAAGAGGAGAAGGAGCAGGGGAGGAAGAAGAAGAGGAAGGAGAAGGAGAAGGAGAAAGCGGAAAGAAAAAGAAAAGCTGAAGTTTCAGAACATGAAAATTATTCAAGTTTTTTTCCCTTTCAGGAAAAATTCCTGAGGGCCTTAAAGACATTAAGACTGTAAAGCAGGCTCTGAGCCTGTACTTTTCACCTGTAAATTGCTCTGCCTCCTGCCAACTCCCATCTTTAGGCAGTACACTTTTAAGAGGACACCATATCTCAGCTTCAAACCATGTAAATGGTTCACATTGCAATGCAGTACACCGTATGGCAACTCCACCACTAGAATACACATCCTGGATAACCCTTCTTAGGGACACCCCTAATCCCCATAAATATACCCAGGTCCAGGCCGCTAGTGCCCCTCTCCCTCTTGAGGGCACTCTATTTCTTTGAATGTGTACTTTGAAAATTCTGCTTAATAAATTCCTTTGGACTTTTTACTGGCCCATCCTGAAAAATCTTTTTCTGTGGTGGAAGTCGGTAAATCTGCAACTTGCCCTGTGAGTGGAATGACTCAGTGCTCCTCATCCCTGCCTTGGGGACCTCCTTGAATCCTGTGCTGTGACATCCCTTTCCTTTCTGGTGCTTTTCTTTCACTCTCTGCTGCCTGGCTGCCATAAAGTGAGCAGCTTTGCCCCACTATGCTCTAGAGCCATGATGTTCCAGCCTTGGAGCCAGTCTACCATGGACTGAATGCTCTGAAACTGTGAGCCAAATTAAACCTTACCTCCTTTAGATTGCAGGTGTCAGATGTTTTGTCCAGCAACAGGAAACTGACTAATATACCTTTGGTTGAACCCTGGCTGATATAAAGGCACAGGATGGTGAAAGGGAAAGAGAGAGTATGACACAGTTATAAAACCAAAAGTTATTCATGGTGCAAGTTTGCTCTATTTTCTCCAGTTAAAAACATTTTTATATAATGTTACTTGTACACTTGAAATACTTACAATCCTATTCTTCATTTTTCTATTTCTTACCATTCCTTTTCTAAGGATAAGGGATATTTTACAGCTGGTGTGTATCTTTCTAATCTATGTTTACACATATTTAATATAGGCAAATGTCTGTAATTACTGAGTGTTTTATGTTGTTTTAGAAATTTACGTAAATGACATAACGCTTTATTTTTGTTTTGCTTTTTTCACTACTATAATTTATCATACTTTCACCCAAACTTATACATATACATATACCTATACATATATATAACTTTTTGTATTCTAACTCAAAACATTCTGCTAAAGAAATATATCATTTTTATATACTTCCTTTTTTTGTTCTGTTTCTGTTTCAAAGAATGCTATAGTGGATCCTTTTGCATACTTCCTTATGAAAATGTGAAAAATTTTAAGATATAATTAAAATGGTGTGAAAGTTGATGATACCAAGATAAAATTGTTCTTATCAGACTCAGACAAAATTAGAGTAGCAAATTATGAAGGAAAAAGGATCCTGCCTGCCTGTCTGAGATAAATGCTGTTTCAAGGACTTTCTAAAAGCCCTAAGAAAGACTCCATCTCATCCTACTTGCGTTTTATGTCTTTTATACTTCATATATATATACATATACCCCATATGTATGCTTTGCATACTTCATACATATGAACATATTCATATGTATGTATATAACAAGTTTATATTGAGGTTTCTTTAAGATTGCAACAAGTCAGACAAGATGTTCTGAGTGAACACTTTCCCAGCAATGGCACCTCTACCAATAAGCTCATGCCACCTGTGGCCTTGGGTCTCTGAGATAGTGAACATTGTATCCAAGCAGCTTATGTAAATCTCTTCCCTTTTGCTCTTAAAATCTTCCCTTTGCCCCAATCTCTTTGAATATGTCCATATTAAAAATAGAAAAAATTGAAAAAAAAAAAAAAAAAAAGAATATGCTCATAATTTGTTAGAGCACAGTATTCCCATTGCAGTGCTCTTTGTGTTAGACATCTTTCCATTATTGACAAAGTACCTGAGATAAACAAAGAGGGAAATATTTATTTTGGTTTGAAGTTTCAGAGGTTTTGGTCCAATGTCAGCTGGCCCCATTGTTTCTGGGACTGTGGTGAGGCCAAACATCATGGGGGGTGAGTATGGTGGAGAAAACCTGCTCGGTTCATGGCATTCGAGAGAGAGAAGGAGAAAGAGGAGAAAAGATTTAGTCCCCAAGGTAATTCCTGTATGACCCACTCCGTCAGCTAGGCTCTGCCTCCTGAAAGCCCTTTCTGCTATGAACTCATCAGTGGGTTAATCAGGGAGCACACTCATGATCCAGTCACTTCCAAAAGTTCATTAGCTGGCCTTTGGGGGACATTTTAGATCTAAACTGTAACATTTTACCCTTGGTCCCCAAAGGCTTATATCTAACTCATTATGCAAAATACATCTGATGCATCTCTGTAAGAGTTACTAAAGCCTCAACAGTTCCGGCATTGCTCAAAACCCAAGTTCAGAGTCTCCTCTGAGACTCAAGGCAACTCCTAGGTGTGAGTGCCTATAAAATTAAAAAAACAAGTTACACGTGCTCCCAAGATACAATGACACTGGATAAACATTCCCTTTCCAAAAGGGAGGAGTGGAATAATAGAAGGGAGTGGCACCAAAGCAAGATTGAAACCCAGGAGGGCAAACATTTAGTCCTGTACCTCCATGTCTGGCATCCACTCTTTTGGGGCCTGAGGTGAGGCAGAGCATTGTGATAGAGACAAAGTGTTGGAGCAGAGATGCTCAAATCAAGGCAGCCAGGAAGGTGAGGGAAGGGCAAGACCCCAAGATTCCCTTCAGTGGAATGCCCCCAGTAATCTACTTCCTCCTACTAGGCCCCACCTCCTAAAGTTTCTACCATCTTTCAATACAGACATAAGCTTTGGACCAAGTCTTCAGCACATGAGTTTGGAAGACACTTCAGACCCCAACTGTAACAAATGTCATGAAGGCTGCACAGGTAGGGGTAAAAGAGATGGACTGAGAATAGAATCCAGGATCCACTAGAAAGGAAAGATGTGATAAAGAAAAGGAACCAACAAAGAATACTGAGCAAAAGCATTCAGAAGAAAAAAACCCAGAGAATATCCCAAGAAGACTAGGAAAGCAGTGTTTTTAGGAGGAAGGTACAGCCAGTGGTGTCAGGCTTACTATGTGTCCCATAAAATAGCTAAAGAGTGTCCACTGGACTTAGACACAAGGAGACCTTGGCAAAAGTCATTTCAAATTAGTGACCAGGCCGGAAACAAGCTGGCCCAAATGTAGTAGGAAGCAGGGTGTGGCAATGGGAAACTAGCAGCTCTTTCTTTGTTACCCACACTATTCGTGTATTACTTGTTTGATTTCTTGGGTTGTCATTTTAACTGCTACTCCTCATCCCTGATGGGGTTGTGATCTGAGTTCCCCACAGAGGTAGCCATAGTGAGGAGTCACTGCAAGTGTAAGTTTCTACTGAACAAGATACATTAGTCAGCTTTTCCATCACTGGGACAAAATCCCTGACACCTTCCACTTAAAGGAGGAGAGGTTTATTTTAATCATAATGCCAGTGAGTTTGGTTCATGGCTGTCTGACTCCGAGGCAGAAATGGCTTCTTGGAAGGGTATGGTAGAGAAAAGCTGCCCACTGTCTGGCAGCCAGAAGGAGAGATAGAGAAAGGAGCCAGGGACAAGAACTTACACTTTCTGGTAGCGCCCCCGGTGACAGGCCGCACCTTCTAACGACACATTAAGCTGTTGATGAGTATAGCGTCCCCATGATCCAACCATCTTCAAAAGTCCCACCTCTGAGCACAGTGGGACTTTTGGGGGACATTTTAGATTTAAACCATAAGAGTTAGGTTTGCTGAGGGTGGGGATCATGCAGGGCTGGGCAGCTGTACAAAAGGGATCACCCCTGGTGGGGTTCAGAGCACACCTCGGGAGGCAGGGACTTATCGAATGTGTTTGTTCTTGGAAGTTCAGGAAAGCTCTGCATCAGTGAGATCCAGTCTCAGATCCTGGTTCTGGGACTTTCTGTGTAACTTTGAGTAACTATTCTAAGTCTCTCTTTCCTTATCTGTAAAGAGGCAGTATTAGTTTTCTGGCACTGTCATAACAAAATAGCAGTGACTAGATGGCTTAAACAACAGAAAGCTGTGGGGAGCCAACAGTCTAAAGTCAAGGTGTTGGCCGTTTGGTTTGATTAGAGGCTTCTGTTCTTGAGTTTCACAGAGCCACCTTCTCGCTATCTTCTCACATGGTTGACCTTGTTGTCTGTGTCCTGAATACCTTTTCTTGTAAGGATGCCAGTCATATTGAATGATGACCTATCCTAATGAACCATGTTAGCTTAATAATGTCTTTAAAGGCCTGATCTCCAAATACAGTCATGATCTGAAGTACTGGGGTTTAGGATTTCAACATACTAATGAGGTGGGGAGCATAATTTGGCCTTTATCAAGGAGAATAATAATAAAATCAATTTTATATGATTTTTTGGGGAAGAGTAATTGAGAAAAATACACAGCATATATAGTGTAGTACCTGGGACTTAGTAAATACAAAACAAATAATCTGGATGGGAAGAGAATCTCCAGACCCAGAAGAGAAGTGCTTGCCAAGCTCAACAAAGAGGTAGAGAGGGAAACTCAACACTTGTTTCCTAAACCCTTTTCTGGATCCATGCTCTGACCAACCCTCTTGCCTACAGGTGTCTCTGCTGTGCTCTGGGCACATCTGCCTATTTCTAGCATGTCATGCCTCTCCTAACTGACTTTCCCCTTAATAAATTTTTTAAGGTCAGAAATCGTAAACTTTTCCACATCATCAGCACGCAAGCAGGGCAAACTGCACAGACATTATGTGCTGAATGATTGAGAGTCAATGTTTTTCTGAGATAATGCAGTGACTCATTTTTTTCTCATTATTTTTACAGCAAAGGTGTAAATAAATGAATAATTAAGAATGCTAAACATATTGTTTTGAGTCACCTTTTCAATGAAGCTGTTATTTAGTTTCCTCCTTTGAATAAAGGAAACTTGATGAATTTGCATGACATACGTTCTACATGCTGTTCTGCTCTTTCAATATTTGGTTAGCTTTCTCTTTTCTCGCATTGCCCTAGAGCAAATACTGAGTTTTAATTTAATAATTTCATATCTAAATTTTAGTGATAGTGCTTTCATAGGTCTGAATATATAGATCCTGCCTCCCACCCCAAACCATGCAAACTCAAAACAAGCCTTATGTAAATTTGCCTTCTCAACTTTGCACACCTGAGTTAAATGAGGCCCGTAAGAACGCTTGCAATTTGGTTAATGTTTTCTTACTGACACAGAATTTTAATTTAGACTTGTATTCTTGAAAAGGTGATATTGTTTAGGAGGCTGGAAACTTAGAAAGAGGTTTAACATGCTGCTTTCTATGTTAAGGGAAGAAAGAGAGCTTCTGTTGGGCACTGTCTTAGGCCAAATGTTCCTCAAGGTTAGGGAGAAAGAAATAGTTTTGATCCTGGAAAGGTCTGCTAGGAAATCCTAAAAATATGGAGAGCTCCAGTTGTTTTTAATGTTGTTTACGGGTGACAGAATGCGAATATCAGGTTAACTAGGCTAAGCCTATAACTAGGCTATAACCCTGTCTGAAAAAGAAGTGCTGCTTTTGAGATGTCAAATGAGAACAAAGGGCAGCCAGCCATACCGTTTTTTGAAAAGAAAGAGAGGACCAATGAGAGCTTGTTAATATAGTAAGTGAACCGTTACACATAGGTGAATATGTATGTGTGTGTGTGTGTGTGTATATATGGATACACATATGTGTCTGGGTGTGATATATGGATACATGAATGTATGTGCTCCATGTTACCTGTTGAGGGTCCACTCCAATAGGCACTTAAGTCCCTACAGTAAACCTACATATCCAAGATATTTCACCAGATGAATTTATTCTTTGAGGAAAACCAGTTCTCAATATTTGGCTGAGATAAAAATTCCAAGACTCTAAGAATTAGCCAGGCATGCTGTCCTGTAATCCCAGCACTCTGTGAGGCCGAGGCAGGAGAGTTGCAAATTTGAATCCAGCCTGGGCAATTTAGCAACTTAGTGAGAACCTGGCTCAAAATACAAAACAAAATAAAACAAACAAACAAAAGGCTTGGGATGTAGCTTAGTATGACCGAAGCTTTGAGTTTAATCCTCCATACTGGAAAACAAAACGAAATAAACCACAACAAAAAACCAAAAACTTAAAAGTTAAACAAGTGGTTTTGGGACTGTGCAGAGACCCGATGGATGGTACAGGCAGGTTCTGAGGCAGACCTGTATCCAGAATGTAGGTACTGAGGGTCCAGTCACACTTCCTTGGGAGGGCTGTCTTTGGGTTTTCTTCCAGAAACTCTAATTTCCCAGTTATTTCTTTGCTTAGTTTATAGGGTTTTCCCCTCTTCTC
Source organism: Chinchilla lanigera (assembly GCF_000276665.1). Lineage (NCBI taxonomy): Eukaryota > Metazoa > Chordata > Mammalia > Rodentia > Chinchillidae > Chinchilla > Chinchilla lanigera. The sequence goes on from NW_004955402.1 coordinate 19,800,016, forward strand.
TCAGTCATTATAGCAGCTACCTAAATAAAACAGAATTCCTCCCGGAGCTGCTGGTGACAGCCCGGAAGTGTGTCTGATTTCCACAGCTGTGACTGTCTCACAGTGTGACTGTATCTCCCACTCTCAGCACAGCAGGACTGTTAATAAGGCGAATCATGCAGAAATACTGATGCCTACTGACTTGGAAAAATACGCAGGACAATGGGCAGAGAATCTGAGGGCCACACTTGTAAGTGTTCTCTGCTCCCATAGTGCCCTGCCAAGCCATGCTGAGGAGCAAGTGGCTTTTGGTTGGCGTTGCCTCCCTACCCTGCTCGTAGGACTGGGCATGGCCCTGAGCATTTCAGATAACCTCTAACAGGAAGAACAAGTCAGGCATGCTTGCGGAGAAGCACATGTGCCTGTGCTGGCACAGCTGAGGACTATAAACACGACAAAATATATTTGGGCTCCAGATTATCTGCTCGAAGGTGCCACATTAGGCCATTTGGATTCTATTGTGGAATTAGCTGGGACTCACAGTCAACATTATGTGTTTTGAGCAAAATAATGCTACGCTCAGGTTTTAGAGAGATCATTCTAGCACCAACCAGTTACAGAGGTGCAGTCAGGGAGCACCACTGGGGAGGCTGTAGAGGTAGCACCCGCCCAGAATCATCCAGAAAATTGCGTCACACAGAGTGATTGCTGCCCCTTGCAGAGGAAACATCACCTGTGAGCGTATTTGAAACATAACTTCACGGGGCTTTTCCTGAGTAGTGAATCTGAATTTTGGGGACTGGGGCCCAGAAAATTTTGTGTTTGTCCGTTTTCCAGGAAATTCTTGCACCCATTCAAGGCTGAGGAGGAGGCTGAAAAGGACGCCTACATGAATGATCTCATTCTTCTTCAGTCACCTACTTATATCCCTGTGTCTATCCCCGAGCCCTGCTTTGCAGATGTGTGCTCTTCAGGGTTAACTTTCCATCCTAATGCAATGAGGGACTGCCTTTCAACGATCTGGGTTCCACTTGGAAAACCACAACTTCCAGGAAATAAATCAGGCCAACTGGGAATACTTTAGTCTCTTTACTTGAGAGGAGTGTTTCATCAGCTTCGATTCATCAGAGGATCTGCCCTGCCTAGTAATAATAATCATGTGATGACAACCAGCATTTGTTTAAGGGGGAATGGATGATGGCATGGTCTGGATATCTGAAGTGTTGAGCAGCAATAAATCCTTTCTTTGTCTTGTGGACTAGAATAATACTAATCATTCTCTTCCTTCCTTCCTTCCTCTCATGCCTATGCCCAGGCAAAAAAGAAGCAGGCAGAAGCCTAGTGAGAGTGATTTTATGGATGCCACAAAGATCTCCAGGAAGCCCTCAAATCTTCCCTCTCTGCCAGGGTTTCCTTATGTTCTGGATACTGAAATTCTATTACTTTCTTTTGTTACTTAATCCTCAGTCACTCAAAATATGAATTTTTTTCTAGCTAAGTAGTAATTTAAATCATATCCTTTAGTGAATCCTAGCAGGATCCCAAATATCTATATTTTTACCTTAAACTATAGCACTAATATTACATGTATAAACTAATGTGAAGATCACAGTGAAAATGTATGTAGTCTATACACTTCTTCTAATTGCAAACAGATTGTGTGGCAAATTTACCTTCATGGATTTTTTCCTACTCTAAAAGTTAAAAAGTTTTCCTACTCTAAAATCTACCATGGGCCCCTGAAGGCCAATCTGCTTAAATGGTATGCAGAAATATATTTCTGGAAAGAAAGGTACCTATAGCTTTCTACCCCTTTTAAAACAATCACAGATAAGTGAAAGAAAGATGTACACATAGAATTTTATCGGGGATGGTGTTAGTTCTACAAAGAGTCAAACTATGACTTAGTGAAATGAAAAGATTTCTTCAGGTTTTCTTGTCAGGAGTGGATGGACCTGGGATTTGAGGAGGAAGCACAACAGGTCCCCGAAGCCCGGCAGCTAAAGGGAACATCTAAGGAACATCTGTCCCTTAGAACAGAGATCAGGGACATCAGTCGGTGTATCCTTCCGTCTCTAAGCAAGATACACCACTACTCCTGCGGTTATGCTGTGGCCTCCTTCTCCTGCCTCTTCTTGAACCATCTTTATCAATTATTCCCTCTCTCTTTCATCTTTAGCTTCTCTGTCTGCACTAGAAATTCTCAACATGGAAAGAAAGTGGAGGGCATGTGGTATATAATATTAAAAAAAAACCCCAAACCTCTGTACCTCATTCTACTGTTCCTTCACCCAACTTTGGGAGGCATTTCTGGCTCTCCTCCTCAATGGGCTAGTCCCCACCTTTGTGAACTCACTCCAAGAAGCTTTTTCAGGCTCAACTTGTATCCCTCTCTCAGATAGTCTATTACCAAAAGAAAGAGAAACTCAAACATGTCCTTGAAGTTTCCTGAAGATGAACCACTCGTTAAACCTAGGATAAGAATTCGGGGCATGGAACCAATTGTCAAGAATGGGAAGTGGTATTTAGGGTGATATTTGGTTCAGTTTGCAGCTGAAGGTCACGTAAGTGGAGCTGACCTATATTATATAGAAACAAATGTGTCTGGAGGAGCAGGATGGTTAATGTGTGTGGTGTGTATGGGGAAGGAATTCTCTAAGTGTGGTCCTTGGACCAGGAGTAAAAGTCTCACCTGGAAACTTATTACACATGTAAAATCTCAGTATCTTGCCCATACTGACCTACTGAATCCGATGTACTGAGGAAGTGAGACCTACTAATCTATTTTCATGAGCCATCCGGGGATTGTTCTGTATGCACAAGTTGGAGAGCCACTGCATGTGAAAGGAGTAGATTATTAGGACTCACAAACCTTGTCTGTGATGCCAGTCATCACGGAACATCAGTGCCACTGTGAGCAAATGGGTGAAGATCTCCGGGCCTTTATAGACTGCCAGGGATTGTAATAAACGCTCCCTAAACAGTCTTCCTCTCTGAGGAAGCCCTTCCACCTCCTGTACCCAAGGATACAAACATGAAATATCCCTAAACATGTAGTTGGGCATATAATTTCTTAGTGCAGTACCTAGCCATGGTTGAGATTCATTCTGGTTCTGTTCCCAGAAGCCTCTTAGAGAAAAGCTGCTGTTCTCTCATATTTACTTAGAAATTACCTTCCCACAAATTCTCTGACTTCCTCTTATTAGCCTATATGTGCCTACACTCTTATAATTTTAGCTTGTGTCAAAACCCTAATTAACAGTTTGTTTCCTCACTGCCTATCTAATTCTGTGCCTAGAGGAATGTTGTAAGCTCACCTAAGTCAATTTGTTTATCCATATTAAGCTTTTGGGGGAACATATTGGCATCTCCAATAGTTGAAAGTTGGTACGGGTGATGGATCTCTTTCAGTATAACCTTGACAGTAGGTTTTAATGATGGCAAAGCTCAGATCAAATTCTGCCACTGTATGAACATAGTTTAGCGAAGCATTACAAAAGAAGCTATAACCTGTTCTATAAGCTTGGTAGAGTCCCAGCCCTGGGTCCCTTTGAATGCACCAGCAGCTCCTTGTGTGAATGGTCCACTAGAGACAAGGAGATGGCAGTTTAGCAATGGGATTCAGTCCAGCTAAATTCAGACAAGGAGACTCTTTCGAGTCAGCAGCTGGACCCAGGACAATTTCCAAATCAAGCCTCAGGCACTGCTCCTAATTGCATAGTCCATGAAGCTTGCAGGATTTTTACGCCATGTTGTGCAGGATAGGGAATGCCTGTGCAGTATTTGGTTAATACTCACATCTCAGTCATTACTCCTCTCACCATTGGAAAAAACCATTTCTCACATCCATGATGCTAACAAAGAAAGAATCTTGAGTTGATCAGCTAGCTGTAAAGATGAAGTGTTGAGAGAGCCTCGTGTGGGGGGAGAAGTGTCCCTTAGAGTCTGCCAAATTCTATCTAGTCGTTCCTGGAGTGGGTATCTCTGTAGTTAGGGAAGCTGACCTTCCCTACTCCAGCTAGGTGAAAATCACTAACAGTCACTGTCTATCAGCAAGTATTTGAAAGTACCGTACATTATAGGAAGCAAGATTGGAAAACAACAAAGAAAGATAATACCACTTATTTTACAGTGTATGAAAAGCTATATTTTTAGGTAGAAATTTCTAGTTGAAGGTTGATAATTTCATAAGATTCAACCTAAAAACAGCCCTTGAGAGTATCTGAATACAAATGCTGTCCATATCCATGGGATCTATATTCACAGATTCAACCAACGATGGGTAGAGAAATTTTAAACAAAAATTAAGACTGCAACTGAATATGTGAAGTGTTTTCTTTTTGTCAATATTCTCTAAGCCATATAGCATAACAATTGTTCATAGAACATTTATATCATAGTAGGTATTGTAAATAATTCAGAGATGATTTAAAACATACAAGAATACACGTGCAAGTAATAAACCAATAAATAAGGGACTTGAGCATCTTCAGATTTTGGTATCTGTAGAGTCCTGGAAATAGTCTCCTATGTAGACTGAGGGAGCAATGTACATTTTGCTTTCTTTGGTTTTCTGGCCCCATATTTGCTGCTCTCTTTGACTGCCCCACGCACCTCCTCATAGGCTGTGACCTTTGGTTTTTATCTGGGATGAGTTCCACTTCAATCCTTTTCCCGCTGTGGCTTCTCCTTTTGATCCCACTTCAGGTACCAATAATACAGGGAATATTGACAAACCCCAAATAGTTAAGTGTCCTTCTAGGACATGGAGAACCTCTTGTGATAACTCCCTTCTGAGCTGTAATTCCTGTTAACTCCTTTTCTTGACCAGTAGGTCATGAGCTCCCTGAACTCCAGGGCTGGACTTCCTAATTGCCAGGACAGAGAAAGAAGACACAATATCTCTTGATCCACGAAGAGTATCCTTGAGAAGCTTCTTTGGGAAGGCAAGTGAGCTTGATCTACTACAGATTAATGTCCCCAGTAGACAGTACAAATCAGGTTACAATTAGGTGCTAAATTTTGAGGTATGGTCTACAAGTGCCTGTGAATGTCAAACTTCATTGGCAACTTGATTGGTTTGGGGATTAGCTATTTAGGAGAGTAGTAAAGCAGACTTCTGGGTGTGTCTGAATGGACGATGGGGGTGTGAACTCAGGGTATGTATCTGGTCCCAGACCCCTTCCTCTCTGATGCTGTTTCTTTTTTTTTTTTTTTGGTTTTTCTCCGGTACCTGTAATTGAACTCACGACCTTGCGCTTGCCAGGCAGGCGCTGTGCCACTGAGCTAAATCCCCAGCCCCTCTGATGCTGTTTCTCTGCTCTACTTTCTGACCACCATGAGCTAAGCAGTTTTGTTCAGCCACCCGCTTTTGCCCTTCGCCATGATATTTCTGCCTTGGAACCAGCTGACTATGGACTGAAGTGTCCGAAACCCTGAGCAAAAATAAATATTTCTTCTTTAAATTGTATTTTGGTCATTTGGTCCCAGTGATGAAAACCTGACTGATATAGTGCTGTAAGTGGTTAGGGATAGAGAAGTGAAGGTGGGGTGATAGAAAGCCTAATAAGGATAGTTTGGAGGAGAGCCTATGAGCCAGTCTTCTCTCAGGAAGAGACAATGGAAGAGAACACAGGCCACTTATTTCATTCACTGTGGAACAATGAGGTTCCAATTAACCTCTGGGACAGCTCTGGGAATCACCATGTCTGTGCAAGGGCACCAGAGGGATGGGGGAGAAATAACAACAGCAGCTACACCGGTTAAAATAGAAATGATATCATCTGGGATCACTCAGCCAATTAGCATACAATTGAGTATAATGCGAAATCAGAGAGAGGGAGAAAGAGAATGAGAACACACACACATGTGCTACCCAGAATAAGGGGGAGCAGGAGACCGAAACTGCTGGATTTCAATGCTGGGTAAGTCTTTCTCATTTACAAAGAAGAACTGCACCCAAACAGAAAGAACTGTGTCCTTGCCATTTTCAGTCCAGCACATTATCTATTGTAGATTTTGATATCTTATTTAGCTCTGTGCCACTCTGATTTTAGGAAGAGTGTACATTATTTACATGAAAACAAATATGAGCATTAGGAGACATTTTTCCCCTGCGTGCAATTCCTACTAAAGAATTTACATTCTTCTAATTTGCTGCTTTACTGCACCGCTTAGTATCCGCCTGAGATGCGCACAATGTCCTCACAGTGAGGAAGGTGCTGAGGAAATTTACCCTTTTTGCAATGAATCACTTGCTCTCCTCTTTGAAGCACCAAACTCTTTCTCATTTGGAATTCTCCTTTCAAAGCATCTGTTTTGTTTTGCAGGTATCAGCTGATCTCAAATCCCAATGCAGGTGTGGGAAGATGTTTGATATTAACATTTAATTCTGAGTGTACTGTTGTAATATCTCTGAAAAGAGCCTTTCAATAACAAATGCAGAAGCATGTGTTTTATTTGCATTGCAACTGATAAATTCCTCTTTAGAATGGGCTTTCTGAACGTATTTTTGCAACACACAAACATGAATACCATATGGTGAAGCTGCTTCCTGCAGAGTGTTAGGATAAACATCATGAATAGCATTAATGTAAACCACATGTATTAGTGGTAACCCCTCCTACTAGCCCAGTAGACTCACAGAGTGAAACTGAGCCGAAATTGTCTTAGGATACCGAACACTGAATTTCTGTGATGTCAGGAAACTTGGGTATTTTCTTCTTCTGAGAAAGGGAAGAAAAATGTAGAATATATTGTACTAAGTATATAAGAATGTTCTTGCTTACTATATGTAGATTTTTAGGACTGAGAATGTCCTAAGAGACCAAAATTCAAGTTAGTTTTTCATGTGATTGTGGGCTTCTGTCACCTTCAAAATTCTATTAAATTTCAAATTTCTATTAAAATGGAAAGAGACACAGCAAATATTTGAAGGCCTTTGAAGCACTGCAGCACCATATTCTTGCAGGCATGGCCACTATTTTATTTATTTGTCTTCTATGAAATGTACATTCCATGAAAGCCAGGACCATAATAATTTTTGATCCCTGTCCACTGGATCTGTAGAACATAGTATGTGATACTGCAATAAAGAATTGTTGAATAGATTTTTCAATCATTTCCATCTGCTTTCTACAGCTGAAACCCAACTGAGAAGTAAGGAATACAGTTACCAATTGGTATTTTGCTACGTTTGGGCATCAACTCAGTTTCCTTTCTTCTGCCTTTCAGAGCTATACAGTGGTGGGGATGTTCAACTTATTTGTTTCTTCTTTTTATCTCGCTATTTCAAAGAAATTTGTGATTTCTTTTCCTTTGTAACTAGCTTCCTTGTCCATCTTTCACATGATGTAACTTCATTTATGTGTTTTCTTTTGAATATTTGTTACCATGGAGAAAGCCACATATGAACTTTGAACTCTTGGCCTTTAATGGATCCCAACTGTAGTAGGTGGTCCTTCTGTGTCTCAGGAACTGACTCTATCATTTATTTCCTACAATGTACTTTTTTGGATTTAGGTCATTTTTGCTCAATGAAGAACTCTTTGTAGCCACCTCTGTCCTCAGTTTTGCTGGACATAGGGGATGATAGACTAGCTCTCTTCCTTCGCAAAGTCTGGTGTGTGGACACTGCCTGGTTTTCTGTTAGAAATGGAGGATTCCAAACTTTACCCCAGACCTGCCCAAGTACACCGTATGCACTCAAGTATGAGTTGGAGTGCCATTGCTTTTGAAGATTAACTGAAAGTGGGGGAATCCTGTGATTATCCTCTATGTGTAACAGTAGATCCTAGCCCGTGTGTCTGGGGCCTCAGTTGTCATTCACTCTACCAAAGGGAATAAGTTTCTCTCCAAAAACAGAACTGCTAGAAGTTTCCTGACCATTCCCTGGAAGCAGGGCTTGTATTTTCATGTCATAGTGAGTGGGCCATATGAGACTGGGTTGCCACGCATTGCTGATGAGACAATTGTGGGTTGAAATCCTGCCTGGTTGCTTTCTGGCTGTAGGAGATAAGGGGTTGTATTAGTCAGAGTTCTCCAGAGAAACTGAACCAGTAGGATATATCAATGTATCTATGGATACATAGATATAGGTATATAACAGGGCCTTTTTTGGGATTGGTCTCATGTGATTATGGAGGCTGTGAAGTCCCATGATATGCCATTTTTAAGCTGGAGAACAAGGAAGGCCTGCAGTATAATTCAGTCTGAGTCCTAACACTTGAGAACAGGGCAGGACATTATCTGCAAGTGTCTGCAGACCTCTGCCCGCCCTATGGGAAGCACAGCAGGACAAGGTTGCAGGGAGGTTTGAGAGGCAAAAGGAGAATTACTGTGCTTCTTATGCTGCACACAAACTGGAGATTTGGATCCTTACAGGATGGTGGTGGCTGCTCTGTTGATTTGCTCCTTTTAAGTGGGAGGAGAAGAACCAACGTAAGCAATGACACAGACTCAATTCTCTTTAATTAAAAATCTCAAAATGCTCACTGTATATCTTATTGTATGTCCTGCTATCATCTTCAGAAGGAGTTCAGAACAGAAAACCCACTCCCTTCTCACACCTAGGGAAGCACAAGTAAAAGGAGGTGAGATCATTTGCCTAAGGTCATAGATTCATCATTAGTAAGAGCAAAGACCACAGACTTAAACATTTCTTTACTTCAGATTCAAAGTTTTATCTCATCAATGCTTTTGCTTAAAAGGCTGGTGTCTCAGTTCTTTTATGCTAAGTTCTATTTCAGCATTTTTTCCTGATGTATGGCCCAAATTCTGCTTCAGTGGGTCTTGCTCAAAACTCATTTCTTTGGTGAACCATCCTCTAATCTCATATGACCACAGGCTCTCCTTAGACCAAAGCTCGCGGACATGATCTTTGAAAAATGACATCATAATCCTAAAAAGAAATGAAGGAAATTGAAACCAATCTTTGCAACGTACTATTTTTATTTGGTTGCTTGTGCTATTTAGATGGAGAGGGCACTGGATAGGAACTATATCTTTTCCATGTTTTATACCATGCCTAATAAGTTCTCAGAATATAATAAATGTTTCACAGGCCAATGAAAAATCCCAAAGCACATAACCTACAGGGAAGGTTATAAAATTACTCATGGCTGACAATGATGAGAGGATCAGAGTTTCACTCTACAGGGTGAAGACATTGTGACACTCAGAAAAGTTATTCTTGGAAAAACCAGGTCTATGAAGTATTTTACAAAAACCTACTCACAAAAATGAATGTCAATAAGGCATTTAAATGTATACATAATAACAGTATGCTAATTGATGCCACTCTATGATAAAAATTAATAGTTGGTACTAGTTATTTATCACATGTTACACTAATTTTATTTTATTTTTTTATTTTTTTGGTTTTTTGTTTTTTTCTGGTACTGGGAATTGAACTCACGACCTTGTGCTTGCCAGGCAGGTGCTGTGCCACTGAGCTAAACCCCCAGGCCCCTACACTAACTTTAATATGGAGCTTAAAAGAGATGCTCAAAATGGTATATTGGTTACTAAGTGAGATATCCATTTTTAGGAGACTTTTATGTGTATTAAATAAATATGTATAAATTATTATCTAAATAATAGTATCATGTCTTATATTAATAAGCTTTGTGGCATTCTTGGAAAATGAAAATACAAAGATGTTGAAAAAATAAAAATCTTAAATCAGACTTTGTAGCCATATGACACAAGGGTTGTTGGAAAAAAATTACCTGGCACAAAAGATAGGAGAAAAAATTATTTGGGATAAGAGGGAGGAGAAAGTGTATTAGTAATGTGCACAAAAGCTGACACCAACCATTTTTGTACATTTGTTTTTTTAATTTATTGGTTGCAATGTACAATATCAATTTTCATTGGCAGTAAAACCATTTACTAATGTGTGTATTTGTTACTGAAAGGCTTTGTTTTTATGTTTTCAATAACAGTAAAGCATACCCATAAGACAAGGTGAGTATAAAGATATCTGGGTGGTGGTGTTGGAGAGGGACAGTGGAAAGCAGAGGGAGGGTTTGAAGGGCTCAAGTCTGGGTTGTCAGTTTAGGTAGGCATGAGCTGGATGAGAGCAGCATGACCTGGCGTAGGGTGTGTCCTTGAACAATAAACCTGCAAGATGAGAATGGGGTGCTTGTATTATCAGAGATGGCTTCTGAATTGATTGTTAGTTTTAGGATAGTCAGAAGGGATGTAGTTCACCATTTTAAAAGGCTAGGAAAATGGAAGTATGCTATGTGTCTTAGTTACTTTTCTCTCATTGCTGAGAAAAAATATCCAACACCCAAAGGTAAAGAAGGAGAGGTTTATTTAGCTCACAGTTTGTAGGTTTCAGTCTGTAATGAGCTGTCTCCAAGATAGGGTGGCATGGTGAGGGGCAACAGTTCAAGGTGGCAGAAGACAGCAAAGCAGCAAGAATGAAAGAGGGGGAGCAAGCCTCTTTTCCTTCCTTATATGCAGGCTACCCACCCTAGGACAGGTGTAGTACTCACACCATCTTCATGCCCTCCTCTTGCACAGATTTAGGATGTTTACAAAGTGAGGACCCTGGCCCCCTGCTGAGTTACTTAGTTAAACTTCTTCACTTCTCAAATTGACACAATGAATCAACCATTATGACTTCCTACAGAGTAAACAGCTGCCCTAGGGCATGTCCTCTACACTCTAGGATGTAGAATTGCTGAGTTACTTAGTTAAGCTTCTAAACTTCTCAAATTGACGCAGTGAATCAATTATAACACTATGATTCATTTATTCATCACCTATTCATTATTCATTCAAACCAGATGCTTGCTACCTACCTAATACATGCCAAAGACTGTATCTGTGATGGTGAATCTGTCACAGTTCTTGAGATAAAAAATCTCAGTCTTGTGAGAGAGACTGCTGAAATAATAGGTGCAAGGTGTAGGTGCTATGATGATAATGACATATTTGAACACTTACTATGAGTGAAGTACATATGCTGCATGCATTTACATGTATCAAAATTATACTAGTCAGCATTCTGTGCCTGTGATAAAATACTTGAGATAATTTAAAAGAAAGAAAGGTTTACTTTAGGTCACAGTTTTGGAGGTTTCAGTCTATGGTTTCTTGGTCCTATAGTGGTATGGTGCATCACAATATGAGCACATGGTGGAAGAGGCCTGTTCACAGCATGGTGACTGGGAAGCAGAGAGACAGAGAAAGCGCCTGGAGTCCTAGTATCCCCTTCAAAAGTTTCATGCATACATCCAGTGACCTAACTTCCTTTTACTACACCCTACCTCTCAAAGGTTCCACCATTTTCCAATAGCACAACAGGCTTATGACTAAGCTAATTAACACCTGAACATTTTGGGACATTCACAAATAAAAACTTATTTATTTATTTGAACACTGATAGATAAGAATAGCTATAGGATGCTAAGAAATAGAGAAAAAGAATATGTAATCCAGCCTAGGGGGATTATGGTAGGCATCTAGAAAGTGAGTGTCTTACATGACAGTGGTGGAGACAGAAATGTGAGAGAGGAGTGGGAATAGATAGGATGGCATTCAGGTGACACATCCTGATGGCACAAGGATGCAGCTGACTCTCTCCTCTACACTCACTCTACACTCACCCCTCTCCAGAGGGGCTGTGTGAGCATGAACTAATCCCTGGCAGCAGAATTACCTCCAACGCATTAAGAAAAATTGAGCTCCCTAATACCTGCTTCGGTAGGATTTTTTTGTTGTAGATATTGCTCTTATTCATCAGCATCTCTTTTCCTTCCCCCTTATCTAGTCACATAGATTAATTTCCCTTATCTGCAAAGACATAGTCATAGGATCGGCTTTGATCAATCATATGTGAGCAGAAGTGAACTAGGAGGAGGCACATGGAGGTTGGTTTGCTTTCTCCGCTCTTTTGTTTGTGCTGTGAAACAGGAGAACAAGGGCTCTGCTTCGTGTGATGATAGGAAGGAGGAGACCTGTCAGCTGGACCTGCAAATTGCTGCACCGTGTGTCCTCTTTTTGTCTGCATGACACTGTGGAGGGTCACGCTGACTTACAGGAAATTTTGAGTAAGAAATAAACCTCTATTTTGTGAAGCCATTACAATCAGAAGAATGCTTGTTTATAACTGCATCATAACATTGCCTGTTCTATTTTGCCTTCATTTCACTTGAAAACTTTTTGTTTTGTGATTTGCACTTTGTTTTTGGATCCATTGATTTTCTTTTTCCCACAAGGTATTATCCATGGGACCTTCATTACATCTACACAAGAACTAAAATGAAATGACCTTTGAAGATCAGATGCTACTACTTTTAAATCTTGTGGAGAATTTCAGGTGGAAATTTTATTAAAACATATAAAAATGGCTATTAAAATGTTACATGGGTAATACTTTGTAAGACATATTCAGTGCTGTGTTTCTTTCAATAGCTTGACATTTGTTCATTTCTTTTTATTGGCATGATACACTGTACAGTTTTCCAATAGTCATTAATTAAAGTGTCCTTAATTTTCAGGTAAGATGACATTTTTATATTAATTAGAAATAAGCTCCTTGAAAATTATATGTGGGTTAAATCTGTATATCCTTCTGGAACCATTTCTCTTTTTAAAGGGAATGTTTCCACTACACTGCTAGACCTCACAGTTTGCATTAATTAAAATATGCATTAACACACTTCACTGAACCTAGAATTTCAATGCTAGATACTTTTGGATGGTATGAGAAGATTGGGCCAAAACTTGCAAATTTGGACTAGATTTTTGCTTAAAATCTGCTGTCAGTCTTGTTTCCTGAAGTAATTCACAGCAAGATAAAGATAGGTTAATATAATATGAATTCAGGTACAAACATATCATCAGTAGAGTGGATAAATAAAATGACCTGAAACAAGAACAAAATTGTCAAAGTTTCTGTTTCTAGTAATTTATAAAGCATGAGGGGAACAGAAATTTTTTTTGTGGGGGGGGGGCAAAGAAAGATAGTAGGAACTTACAATACTTTTCCTGAGGGAGTGTTTCTTTCCTGCTAAACAGAAAAGATTGGTCATAGATTAGTAGTTCCATGAGTCTTTATGTTTACTTGTTCTGGCACCTGTAACATGATTAAGCATTATGCTAGGCTCTTTGGGAAGTGGTTGAAGTAAATGCTGAGATTATCTAACAAGGCAAAAAACTGGCTGCATCTCATAGTCAATCATGACCGAAAGAATAGCCTTTGTCCCGATTCTGTCTAGATTCTCCTTCCAGTTTCTGTACATCGAATTTCTTCTGGAAGTTGTACCTCAGTGGTAGAGCACTTGCCTTGTATACAGGAAGTCCTGGCTTTAATCCACAGCACCACTTAAAAAGGAAAGAGGGGAAAAAGAACTCTTGGTTTCTCTCCCACCCCTTATTCTGCTTCTTCTTTTCCCCTTTCCTCTTCCTCCAAATGTAGCTCTGCCTGTTCTTGGGCAAAGGCGGGGATAGGATGAGATGTTTTAAATTTCTCCTGGCAGAAAGAAGCATAGTTTCTGATAATTCTCTCCTAACCCTTTACTAGCAGCTAGTTGTGACTTATTTTAGTATTTTCACAACCATTATCATGCAGGTCCCATCACCTGGTGTTTCACTAAGCAGTGTTCTGATCAAAGAGGTATAAACAACTGGGAATAAGACCTACCCTGACAAAACAATTTAACACCAGACTCTTTTGTGTAGTGCATATCTTACTGCTATATACAAAGGTCTGAATTACATAGTAAGACAATTATAGATTAAATATTGTGCCTTAGAGATAATACATGCAAAATAAAGTGGAGTAAAGAGCGATTCACTTGAGAGCAGAATTATGCCATTACCAGAAAAATTAAATTCCAAGTCTTGGATTTAGGTTTCCCTTGTGGGGTTCATCCTGAGTGCATTTGTTTCTCTTTCAGTTTGTTTCTCATTGCTGTTCAGTGTCCTCTGAGAAATCAGCATCTTCAAGTAGTTTGTTAGCAGAGGCATTGGTGCTCTAAGCAAGAAGTCAAAGTCAAGAATAGAAATTGAATTGTCAATCATGGAGCTGCTTGGTGGTCTCTCAGAGTCACCTTCTGTGTTCTTTAGAGTGTGTCACGTGGTCTGTAACATCTACTTGGATGTGGAATATAATCAAAGATTTATTGGGGTTGCTTTTCCATCAATGTGTGCATACACACGCACGAGCAACAATTTATTATGTACAAATCCACATGTTTCAATACTTCAGGTGTATACATTTACTTTTCAGAGTGTCTTCTAATTATGTATATAATATTCTGCTACCCAATCTGTTTGTACCTGATTGTATTACCCAGGACCGAAACTCCCAGGTGATAATGAATGCTACTTCCAAAACATGGCAACCTACTGCCATTAGACAGGGGTTGACAGCAGCTCACACAACTATTGGGTGAACTCATCAAATGATATTATCTTGTGCAATCTCATTTCATTCTCACCTTTGCAGATTGGTTGTTTCATGAATAAACTGCCTTTACTGGTTTAATATACACCAGGGCAACAGAACTATGAATCCTCTCTAATAGCTTATATTAAAGTGTGGAATATGCTATAAAAGATCCTTACTTAAAAATATATACATATATAACATTTCCCAGTCTAGCTGTACATTATTTTTGCTGATCATGAAAATTATTTTATATTTCTGGAGCACAAATACTAGCTGAAGGAGGCAAAGGTGGTTCAGGGTTGTACCTGACAATATGTCAACTAGGATGCAACCCTTCAACCCAGGCTTGTATGGATGGGAGAGTGAGTGCAACATTTGCCTTGAACTGAAACTTCTCTCTTTTGATGGTTGTGGTAAGGGGACAAAGGAGGACTCAGGCTACACTGATAAGTTTATTTTTTATTACAGATGTATGAACTTATTTATATGATTTTTATTATGAGAATATTAAAAACTTGTTTTTCAACAATTTGTTTTTGCTCCAAAAAGAACTCACACTATGCAGAAAAAGTAAAATTTCATCCCAGTTCAAAAATATATGGGTATTAGAGCTCTACTATATATTAGGTGTAGTTAACCCAGGGGAGGGATTATATGTACAGTTATTTTATTTTTATGGTCCTTTTGGAGAGAACCAGAAAGTTGCTTTTAAAAAAGTACTGTTGAATTAGGACTGGGTGAGGGATAACTGTGAGGTACTTGAGAAAGAAATAAACAAACTCTGGAAATCTAGAAAGGAAGCACTCTCATTCTGTCCCAAGTTCTTTTACTTTTTTTTTTTCCTTAAAAGTCCAGTCCTGGAAATGTTGGCCAGCACTGTCTGCAACCACGCACATGCAGACTGCATAGCACTGCCAACCTCTAAAATCCAAAAAGAGCTTGCAGCTCTGTAGCAACAAATTATCAAGTTAGTGTTAATTTTAAATTACAATAAAATGCTGAAGTTACTTTTATATCTCTTCTCTTTATGCTCTTTTAAAAACTTTGACTGTTTTCACTTTTTTAAAACGTTGACTCATTCTTTTCTCAAACTGTCATTTTATTTAATGGTAGGTAACAATAATTCAGTTAATTTCAAGAAAAAAATCAATTCTTCTGTTTTTTTTTTTTTTCCCTAGAGTTTCACTCTTTTAAAAATTAAACACTCTTTGTGAGTTAGTTGTCGATTGACATCCAGTTGTAAGAAATAATCGACTGAGATCTTGTGTACCCTTTACTTACTTTCCCTCTGTGGTTATATCTTGCAGAACTATAATAAAATACCACAATCAGGATACTGACAGCGATGTGGTAAGAAGATACAGAATATTTTATCACCATAAGATTGCTTGTGTTGCCCTCATAAATATACCCACTACCCTCATGTTCCTTGTCTCCTTAATGTCTGACAACCACTAATATGCTCTCCATTCTTTAATTGTGTCATTTTAAGAATTCAAAACCCAACTATACAGGAATGTTAGCTTTTGGAATTGGTGTTGCACCCAGCATCCCTTTCTAGCAAGTGATCCAGGTTATCTATGTATAACAATCATTCATTCTGGCTCATTATTGAGCATTCAGTGTTATGAATATACAATATTACACTTAACATTCGCCTATTGAGGGAAATCTTCATTGTTTGCAGTACTGGGGGTATTATGGATAAAGTTGCTGTAAACATTGGTGTACAGGTTTTGTGTGAACACATGTTTTGATTTCTCTGGGACAAAGAACAAGAGTCTAATTGTTGGATCATATGGTAGCCTTATGTTTAGATTTTTATAAACTGTTAAAATGTTTCCATATAAAGGTACTGATTTATATTCCTACCATGTATGAATGAATAGTCCACATTCTTGCCAGCATTTACTAATATCATTATTTTTTATTTTAATTATTCTGACAGGTGTTTAGTGTTATTGCATCATGACATTAATTTTAATTTTTCTGACAAATTTTTTTTTTGTCTTTTTGAGAAAGGGTCTCGCTGTGCAGTTCAGTCTGGCCTTGAGCTCACTTTGTAGCCCAGGCTGGCCTCTAACTCACAATGATCCTCCTGCCTCAGCCTCCCGAGTGCTGGGATTACAGGTGTGTGCAACAACTCCCGGCCCAAGAAACATTGACAGGACATTCCCAGACATCAAGCTAATGATATTGAGTATCTTTTTATCTGCTTATTGTAATCCATATGTCCTCTCTGGAGAAGATCTGTCTGTGTTTTTGTCCATCTTTTAATTAGATTGTTGATTTTTTTCAGCTGAGTTTTGAAAGTTCTTCATTTTAGATATGAGACCTTTATCAGATATGAGGTTTATAAATATTTTCTCTAGTTTATAGTTATCTTGTTATTTCCTTAACAGTCTTGCACAATGCAGAGGTTCCAAACTTTTATGAAGTCCAAAGAATCAATTTTTCCATTCATGTTTGTATTAGTTACTGTTCTCATTGCTGAGACAAAAAATTTGACACCAAAAGTTAAAGGAGGAAAGGTTTATTTGGCTCACAGTCTGTAGATATTTCAGTTTATAGCTGGCTGGCTCCGAGTAGCGTGGCATGGTATAGGGGCATCGCAGAGCAGAAACAGTTCATGGAAGGCAGAAGGCAGAAGGCACCAAGCAGTGAGCTACAAACAACAAGCAGCAACCCTTTTTCTGTCCCTTGTGTCTTATCCAAGCTATGAACTCCTAGGGCAGGTGGCACTCACACCCAGGGTGTAAGCAAAATACCATGAATCAATCTCAGCATCACATCCTTGATCCCAGCATCACACACCCTATATCCAGTCACCTCTGAAAAGTCCCACTTATGACCATATGAGGCTGTGGGGGACATGTATAGACACAAGCCATAACAAAGTTTCATACTTTTCAAGTCAAATCAAAGAATTTTTTACCTAATTCTAGATCCTGAGAATTTTCTGTTTCCTAGAAGTTTTAGTTTTGTATTTTATATTTAAGACTATGATAAAATTTGAGTTAGTTTTTATGGAAACTGTAAGACTGAACTCAATTTTTTTAAACCTATGAGTGTTCATTAGCTATAGTACTGCTTGTTCAAAAGGCTGTCTTTCCTCTGTATGTTGTGTTGCCTTTGTACCTTTATCAAAAATCACTTGAGCATTGCTACAATTAGGGTATACAAAGTAATAGATTTAATGCATGACACATAATTTATAGGATTATTTATAATATTCATCCAAAGAGTCAAATGAAAAAGAGTACAGGAGATCTGTCCACACAGTAGGGAAAGAATCCAGCTGAGGTCCTGGATCCCATGGCAGTGCTGTGCACAAGTCCAGCTGAAGACCTAGAGCCCATGGCAATGTCCTACAAGAGTACAACTAGAGGCCTAGAGCCCTGACAATGTCTCATGCAAAACTGTATCAAGGATCTGCACTGGGAAGGCCCAAAGGAAACTAGAAAATCTGTGCCCTTGGGATGAAAGATTTGTGCCACCAGGCTGAGGTACCTGCACTGGAGCCAGGAAGGCTCAAAGACAGGACCAGAGCTCCTCAGAAAAGAACTGCAGCCATCCTCAGTGACAGAGAGGTCTTGAGCTCCTCCTATGATTAAAATAGCCGAGTTCATATCAGGAAGACCAACACAACAAGCTTCTCCAGGAGAACCAACAGCACACCATCCTTCCCTCCAGTTCTCTTTTTATGCCATTGGCAGCGATTCTCAGGTGGGCTATCCACACCCAGCACCACGCTGACTCAGTTCAGCTGGGTGTTATAAGTTTTCCATTAGTTAACCCGCCATAAGCATATTTGTGTGAGCTATTTTCTGGGTTCTCTATTCTGTTTCACTGATTCATGTACCAATTTGCTCATATCTCATAATATTTATTACTATACCCATATACTATACAGTGGTATCTTGGCTCATGAACTTAATTCTTTCCACAATTATGGTCACAAACTGAACTGAATGAGAACTGAATCAAATTTCCCCATAAGGTCAACAACGAACCCAACCATTGAATTTGCAATCTTGATCATGAAAAGAATTAAGTTCACGAATGGAGGTAACCTTGTAATTTGAAAGTTGGTACTTTTTTTCCCCTTTTACTTTATACTTCTTTCCAAAATAGTCTTAGTTATTCTAGTCTCTTGGTCTTTCAATAGAAACTTTAGAGTAATTTATTTTTATCTTTCATTTTTATTTTAAAGGCAATAATAAAAAACAATAAAAACAACACAGAATTTTAAAACAAGGTGATAGAAAATTAATAATGGTTATTATATTGCATATTGTTATTTCCAAAGTAGTTGCTCAGATCACCAGATACAGGTGTGTAAAACTGATCAAACAATATAAGCACTAACTGTCCCTTTCAATGAACTAATAGAAATTAGTAGTACAATTATCTTAGCTATCGTGTGTGTGTGTGTGTGTGTGTGTGTGTGTGTATTCCTTCCTTCTTTTCTCCTTTCCCTCATTCCAGTTATTCTTTCCTTTTTGAACAGTTTGTTTCCCTTTCACAATGTCTATTATACCTTTTGGATCTTATTTACTCTTTCAATTTCTTACACTAGGGAGACAATATGATGTTTACACATGTGAGTCTGATTTATTTCACCTATGGGCATGGGTTCTAGTTGCATCCATTTACCTATGAAAGCCTCTTTATCTTTCTTTATAGCTGAGTAATACTCCAGTGTATAAAAATACCACATCTTTTTTATCCATTCCTCAGTTGATGGACATTTTGGGTTGTTTCCAAGATTTAGTTATTACAAATTGTGCTGCTATAAACATGAGTGCACATATATCACTGTGGTATGACATTTAAACTTTTCTCGGAAAATTTGTCTGTATTTATAACCAATCTTGAGATTTTGATCAGAACTGTGATAAACTGGTACTTCAATGTGGGGGAATTGACATCGTCACCATCCTGAGTTTATTGATCCATGGACACAGTTTTTATTGTCACGCGACAGTGTCTAAAGCAGTTCCCAGAGATAAGAAACTTAGAATCATCCTAAGCATAGAATTAAATTGCAGGTTCTCTGACTCCCATTGCAGAAAAAGAATTTTCAGGATGTGTCAGTGCAGGCATAAAGGGACTTTTTAGGTGACATTTAAATTTAAAAGTATACAGTCTAAGAAATAGAATGTGGATCCTCAAGAGAGAGCCACCTTATGATCTCAAGTTGAATATACGTAAGGAGTTTACAGAATGTCTACAAGATGGCGGATCTAGGATGTATATTCCTATTCTCTGTCAGGTCACTCATTTTGCCAGCAGTGTTTGAATGCAAACCATTTTTGCATGTTTGAAATTGAGATACGCTGCCCACTAATATTGCTGCTTCCCATATATGTTGTTACATCTATTTCTTTCATCAGTATTTTGTGCAAAAACTTATCAGATCTGCATGTGTTTTATTGGATTGACACCTACTCATTTTTTATTGAAGGGATTTCAAGTAATATTGCAATTTTAATCTCAGTATATCCGTGTTTCTTGATGGTACAGAGAAAATAATTGATATTTATATGTTTAGCTTGTGTCCTGTAACCTTGCTGAGCATTATTTATTAATTCTGGGCTTTTATTTATTTATTTTTTCTAGGTTTTGGAATTTTCTACCTAGATTTTATGTCCTGAACAAAAAGCCAGCTTCAGTTTTTCTCATCTTATATGTGTGCCTCATAACTCTTTTTCCCTGATCAATTATTCTAGTTAGACCTTTCAGAACTATATTGAATGTGTGGTAAGAGTAGACACCATTGCATTGCTCTGAATCTTAGAAAAAAAAGAATTAAACTTTTCCATTAAGAATAATGTTAGCTCTATGAATATCTGATAGTCATATTCTAGATAGTCTTCCTAGATGCTCTTTCTAAAATTAAAGAAGTCTGATATCTATTTTTCTGAGCATTTTCATCATTAGTGGATGTTGAATTTTATAGGACACTTTTTCAGTTTCAGTTGATATGATCATGTGATTTATTTTCTTTAGCCCAATAATATTGTGGGTTATACTGATTAATTTTCAAAATATGAACCAGCCTCACATCTCTGGAATAAACCATACTTGGTTATATGAATAATTATTTGTACATATTGGTGTGAATTTTTTTCTTTGTAATTTTGAGGTAGAAGAAACAAAAGATAGGTAGAAAGGAGACAAGGAAATCATAACTAAAAACTGTACTTTTAATAAAACTGCAACTTCCAGGATCCAGCTGAAATTCCCAGTTTTGCATGTCTTTATCTTGTAAACTGAGCAACTAACTTGAAGATAACAATGCACAATATATTAACCACTGTTAACCTATTATTTTGTTTTGACATTGTGCATTATTGGTTTTTTTTTGCCATTTTTTTCTTTTTTCTCTTTAAAATAAAATTTTGAAAACCCTAAATAATGTACTAGATACATATTGGCAATGAAAAAGATTAAAAACTCTTAACCTTGCCCTCTCTCCTTCTTCAGGTAATAGGGCACCAGTGAGGAGGACATGGAAGTCTCTTCAACTGAGGTCAAAAGATTTGGTTAGGTAATGAGACCCTTTGATGTGTTGAGACCCTTTGATGTATTGAGAGGGTTTAGTAGAAGAGGATCAGTCTTTTTTCAAGCTGGGAAAAGTTGGAAAGAGAAAAGGGAGCATGGACTCAGGTGGGGCCTTCCATTCCTGCAACCTAAGAAGTAATATGGCAGAGTATAATGTGAGTGGGGCTTGGATCTCATGCTCACAAAGGTGGGAAAAATGGGTGTCTTGGTTATTTTTTTCTTGCTGCTGAGACAAAATAGCTGATGCCCAAAAATAATGAAAGAAAGGTTTATTTAGCTCACAGTTTGTGGAGGTTTCAGTCCATACTCAGCTGGCTCCAAGGCAGAGTGGCACATGGCAGAGAGCAACAGTTCATGGCAGTAGAAAAGAGCAAAAGCAGCAAGAGCAAA
Organism: Chinchilla lanigera; assembly: GCF_000276665.1. Taxonomy (NCBI): domain Eukaryota; kingdom Metazoa; phylum Chordata; class Mammalia; order Rodentia; family Chinchillidae; genus Chinchilla; species Chinchilla lanigera. The sequence goes on from NW_004955402.1 coordinate 19,821,359, forward strand.
AAGCAGGGAGTGGCAAGCAGCCTTTTTCTTTCCTTTATCCTGTATGCAAGCTATCCACTACAGAGTGGACATAGCACTCACACCCATAATCCCAGCATTGGACCATGGATCAATCAAAAACTCTAGAAGCCTGCCCATGACTGCGTGGGCTTTTGGGGGACATCTGGACACAAACTATGACAATGGGTAACTGGCAGAAGAGGAAGTTGAGGTTGAAATGTAGGGGGAGGGAACCACAAATGAGACTTAGGAAAGAGGAGGTGGTTGGGGTTAGGGCATGGGTGTTGGCCAATAAGCCAGGTCAAAATTTTGAGAAGAGATAGGATTGTTGGGAACTGGGGGAGTGGTCATTTCATAAGGGGAGTGGGTAGGGTTTTGCAGGGTTCTTGGATTTGAATTGGCTACCAGTATGTGAAAAGTAGGATGGTCAGAACACAGAGAGGGTTGAAATTAAAGAGCAAAACAAGGCCTAAACGTAGGGAACCTCCTACCACTTTCCAGACTGCTGTAAGAAGTTATCAAAGTGTGTCAGGATAGAGAGATTAAAGGACCCATCCTCCGGCTTTACGGTGCCCTTAACCAGCTAGTACTGAGGCCTATTAGCATTACAGAAGAAAATAAGTTCTTTTGGCTTGATGTACTGCTTGAGTCCTAGGGTAGAGAGATTAGCCAGGAGGCACCCAAAAGTGGGGAGGAGGTGTCCTCAGATTTGGGAGAAGACTGGGAAGTACATATCATCTTGACTGTTTAGGGGGGTGTTGTAAAGAAAGAAGGAAGACCTTTGATGACCCTCCACCTGGGTCATGAATCCAGGATTTGACTCGTAGCTCTAGGTGCTGTACCTGTTATACGTGGTGCTCAGGGTTAGGGAAGGCAGATAGGTGATTAGGCAGGAAGGAACAAAGTGGGGTCACCTGATCATAATTGAGTCAAGTTTTGTTCTTCTAAGTTAAATTTCCACTGCTCCAAAATGGCATCATCGGGCCAGGGTTAAGTTTCACTTCCCTAAATTAGGTTTCTACTTTCTAAAAATGACATGGCCTATATGTTGGGAAGCGTGTACCACATTCTCTCCACATGTTTATCATCCACTTATCTGAAGCTGAAGGACTGAGGAAGTGGCTTTGTCAAAGTTGCAACTGTAAATTCATAATTTTAACACTTAGTGAAGGTGCTCTGGAATATCTGCAGGGTGTTGGATGGTTCAGAAAAAAAACATTCTTTGGAAAATTTGCTATTTAGACCCTTCTCAAACTCTTGTGTAATTGCTCCAATTTCTCACCCTGACCATTTTATTCCCTTTAGAAAATTCTCTACTGTCCTTGGCAGTGTACCTTGATCTAAATAAATGGTTACTTTTTTGTTTTCCTTGTCCATTGGTAAATTCTTTTTACCACCCATATCACTAGCCTCTGTCTCTAGTCCTTTATATGCCATCTAGCACAGCAAAAAAGGAAACCAGGCCTGGTGGCACATGCCAGTAATTCCAGCACAGTGGGAGGCTGAGACAGGACAATTCCAAATTTGAGACCAGTTTAAGAAACTTAGTAACCTATTGAGACACTGTCTCAAAGTTTTATTTATTTATTTATTTATTTATTTATTTATTGATTTATTGATTTATTTGTCTTTTTTTGAGGCAGGGTCTTGCTATGCAGTTCAGGACAGTCTTGAGCTCACTTTGTAGCCCAGGCTGGATTCGAACTCACAATGATCCTCCCTCCTCAGCCTCCTGAGTGCTGGGATTACAGGTGTGTGCCACCATGCCCAGCTCAAAATTTTAAAAAGAGGTCTGGGGATGCAACTCAATGTAAAGGCAGTGGGTTCAATCCCTAGTACCACAAAACAAGACCTGAAACAAATAAACGAAAAACAAACTTGAGGAGACAAAGAAATCCTAAGTATACACCCATTCTTTTGCATACTGTATTTTTTTCCTGATGCTCTTCTATCACTTCCTTTCTGTTTAAAAATAACTTCTGTTTTGGCAGTTGTTTTAGAGAGGGACTTCTGGGATAAATTCTCCTAGATTGCCTTTGTCTGATAATTTCTTGCTTTCCCATTCCTGTTGGATATTTTTATGGATTATAGAATTGTAGGTTGGAATGCTCTTTTTTTCAGCATTTGAACAATGTCCCACTTCCTTCTAATATCCATGCTGTTATTTGAATAGTATCGCCCCTGGAGGTAAAACATAGTTTTTCTCTCTTTTTTTTTTTCTTGCTGGTACCAGGAATCGAACTCATGACCTTGCACTTGCCAGGCAGGCGCTGTGCTGCTGAGCTAAATCCCCAGCCCCTCATAGTTTTTCTCTTGTTGCTTTTATTTTTATTTTAGTTTTCAGAAGTTTGACTAAGCTATGTCTTTCTGTAGTGTTTGCTTAGATTCTTAAGATGTAGATTTATATCGTTTACCAAATTTGGCCATTTTTTAGCCATTATTTCTTGGAGTATTTTTTCAGTCCTTTGGTCTTTTTCCTAGGACTCCAATAAAAAGTATGCTAGGTACTTTATCCTCAGTTCACTTGTTCCCAAGGCTCTGTCTTTTTCAGCCTGTTTTCTCTCTGTTGTTCAGATTTGGTATTTCTGTTTTTCTGTCCTCAATTTTACTAATTCTTTCTTTTGCTTGTTTTGTCTTGCTACTGAAAGCATTTATTGTTTATTTTAATTTCAGCTATAGCTTTCTAGTTCCAAAATTTCCATTTTATTTTTCTTTACATCTTTCTTTGACCAGATTTCCTCTTTTTTTTTTTTTCCGAGATCTCTGTTGCTTCATTTTTTCAAATGTGTTTATAGTTGAAACAGTTTTATGCTGGCTGCTTTAAAATGTTTGTCACTATGCTGTTTATCCATCTGGGTCTGATTTATGCCATATTGTTTCCTTGGTGTAGGAACCTGAAAGACTAGGTAAAACTCAAAATGTATAATAGATGATAGGAAAGGGAAAGAAATTGCTCAAAGGAAGCAACAATTGGGATGAGGGAAAGAAGAAAAAAGAAACAAGGAATGCAAAATATAAATATATATATGAATAGCTGTGATAATTGTATTGCTGATGTCTGATGGTGTATTGAAATGAACAGTTAATGATTACAATTTTTTATGTTCTGATCGACTTTGCATGCTTGTGTCTGGTGGTCTGAGCAACTGATTTGAAGGTAACAATATGCAATGGAATTACACTGGTGAACTCCTACCCTCTTGTGTAGTGAAACTCTGTATTATCTCTAAGGTTTTATTGAAGAATCATTTTCTTATTCTCTTTAATGGTTTGAGCAATCTTTCATTCTTACATCTGGTAATCTGAGCAATGTAGCTGAGGATAGTGATATGCAATGTAACAACCACTGTTGATTTGTATTATTTTGTCTTGAGACTCTGTATCGCTTTGAATGTTCTTGCTTTGATTTGTTTATGTTTGTGATACTGTTATACTGCTGCTGTTCTATTTCTTTGTTTGTTTCTCATTTTCTACTCTCTTTAAAATAAAAAATAAATAAATAAATAAAATGTCAGATAATTCTAACATCTTTGTCCCCTGATGTTGTTACTAATTTTTTTTTTCATTCAATTTGACATTGTGATGGTTCTTGGGAGGATATGTGATATTTCAATTGCAACCTGGTCACTTTGGGACTTTGTTATAAGACTCTGGACTTTACTTTGACTCTCTGTTTTAGTTAACTTCCTCTGATACTATTCTAGCAAGGGGGGTGGTGTGGGATACTGGCTTGTTACTGCCAGGTGGAGGTAGGCTATCAGGTTTTCTACTTCATCTCTCTTGAGACCTATGCAGGGTCTCCTCCTTATTGGGAGTATGGAGAATTCCAACTGTCCCTTAGGCCTGCTCTGGGACCACCCCAGCCAGGACACACAGGGAAAATGTATTACTGCCAGATGAGGTGGAAGTTCTACATGATCTCCACTGATATTTTGGAAGAGCAGCCTCATTACTCTATTGAAGGTAGGTATATTGGGTGTTTTCCACCTTTCATTGCTGAGGGGGATTAATTCTTTAGGATAGTGGTATATATGGCTACTGCCATTTGCCTTGGAGTCCCTGGTCCTGTAATAATAACCTCTGGTCATCAGGTCTGTGTAGGTGAGGCTATGTTTTTCTTTTACCACAAACATGTAGTCCTACTAGCATTTTGTCACTTCCTTTGGTGTTTTAATCCTCTTTAGCAATACAGAAAAATTTGTAAGTTCTTCTCTACTATTTTGGGCTGGGACACTTGGGTATTTATTGGAATAGTATGGTAAAAGCAGAAAAATAAAAATTACATAGGGAAGTCTCAATTTAAGGCTGATCCATAATATGCGTGAGATATAATGATGTATGTAAGACACAAAAACTATATAAAGCAACAGTCAAATTCTTAGAAAACGTTCGATCTTTTCACCTTAATGAATTATTTTTGTAATGAGAAATAATAAAATATGTATAAAAATATGATTTGTATATGACTAAAAGCCAGCAAAATGTCCAAGATGGCCTAATTGAATTTTCATGCATATCTCTGCGTTCTATTCATGGTTCAGTGATATTTAAATGACACATCCATTTTTTTTGTCTTTTTGAGACAGGGTCTCGCTCTGCAGTTTAGGCAGGCCTTGAGTTCACTTTGTAGCCCATGCTGGTCTCGAACTTGCAACGATCCTCCTGCCTCAGCCTCCTGAGTGCTGGGATTACAGGAGTGTGCCACCACACCTGGCTAGTGATATTTAAGTGAATAATAAAATAAAAGCACAAGCAATTCTTAAATAGTATAACATTATTTCATAAAGCTTGGTTTTTGTGTTTATTTTAGTAACATTAAGTTGTTATTAATCTATGTTGTTATTATCAAGATTTTCATATAATTTGTGTTCTATTAAATAAGTTATACAACCATTTTAGATGCATTGTGCTCCCTATGTAGTTTTCTTCCTTAACTGCAAGTTGGATAAACTTTACTCTGTTACAATAACAGCAACCCAGATAGTCAATCTAAATGTAAAGCAATATTTAGATAAAGAAATAACTGAGACTTTATACATCAGTTTTAAACACTGTAGCAGTGTTGCATGTGTACATTTCCATGCAGTGAATCAGTTAGGGGGTTCATCAAAAAAACAAAACCAGCAAGAGATGTGTGTATGTATTTGTGTGTGTGTGTTTGTGTGTGTGTATCTATTTTATCTCTGTTTCTGTCATTATGCATTGGCCCATGAGACTAGAGGACTGGCTATTGGCAAGTCTGAAATTCATATAACACCATTTTAGGAGGCTAAAGTTCTCATACAGAAGCTCAAGATATAGTCTACAGGTTGAGTGTCTTCTTTTTCTTTTTCCTTTTTCTTTTTTTTCTTTCTCCTTTTTCTTTTTTTCTTTCTAATCTTGTCCATCCTCATCAATGAAAATGGTGCTCATTGTATACAAAACAAAAATCCCTCCTCCTTTTCTTAAGGCACTTTTACTAATTGAATCGAGCTCACTGAGATCTCTAGGATAATCTTTCTTAAGGTAAACTGATTACAGCCTTTAATCATATCAACCAACTGCCTTCACAGCAACACCTAGATTAATGTTTGATTGACTGAAGATTATAACCTAGCCAACTTAGCACACAAAATTTTTCATTATGTGCTGCAAATAGTGAATGTATTTTAATTTAGTAATGTACAGTGGTATTTCATATTTCAACTGTCACCATGTCTTAAAGAAACACCGTATATATGTTAGGGTAAATAGTATAAACTCATGCATTTTTGCATTAAAATAGACCAAGTTTTTTTATCTCAGCACCACTGACATTTTAGTCCAGAAAGTTCTTTGATGCGGAAGCCGTCATATACATTGGAAGGTATTTAGCAACATTTTTGCCTTTTCCCCACTAGATTTCAGTAGTAGCTTCCTAAGTAATGCAAAAAAAAAAAAAAAAAAGAAAAAAAGAAAAGTGCTTCTGGACATTGACAAAAGTTCTTCAGTGGGTGAACTGCCCTGATTGAGGGCATTGAGTTAGACTTGTCTGCGTCTCAGCAATAATCCAAATTGCTTAATGTCGCAGAACTTCCCTCTGTACCCAGAAATGCTATGAGTTAGAAATAGGAAGAGAAATTAAGAAAATGGTCACTTGACAAAATCAGGAAGCAGTCTTTTATCCTGACAAAAAATCTATTGCTATTGGTAAAGAACATTTTGACAAGATAATTCATATATTTCATAAGTACTTTGCTGCTCAAACCTTCCTAACACTTAAGAGATTCAAAACAACACTCTTGTGTTTGTTTTTTATATAGAATGAGCACAGTTTTCGTAGATTAAATAGTTGTTTTTTCTTAACCTCAATTTAGCAAGGAGGTGAATTGGAGATTTTAGTTAACAAAGACAACAACTGTCACAGGAACCACAAAAACTAAAAAGAAATTGCTTCTGATTTACATGTGCTATTCAATTGGTTTTCTGTAGGCTGATGCTTTCAACAGTAGAAATGATTCTGGAAATCTGTTTTTTTGATAGCTCTGACATGCCAAAGTCATAAATGTGCAATAAAGATAGGTTATGATATTAATCAGGGTTCTTTAAACAAACAGATTAAGTAGGATATCGTGTATATAGCTGTTCCCTGGTAGATGTAGGGTAACTTCTATAATGTCCCTTATATAACATGATCATATTTGTATATAGCTGACATGCATCTTCCAAAATACTTTAAATAATCTCTATATTACTTATTGTACCATATGCAATTGTAAATCCTATAAATGTTATACTGTATTGTTTGGGAATCATAACAAGAAAGGAAAGTCTATACATTTTTTTTTTCAAATACTTTTGATCTACAGTAGGTTCAGTCCATGGCTGGTGGATACAGTGTCTTGATAGCAGGACACCTTTATTTTGAGAAATTGGATCATGCAATTTTGGAGTCTAGAAAGTCCAAAATCTGCAAGGTGGGTTGGGTGGCCAACGCTGCAGTTCAAGCCCAAAAGGCTGTCTGCATCAGGATTCCCTCTTGCTGGAGAGAAGTCAGTGTTTTCTTCTATCCACATCTTCTCTTGGTTAGATGAGGCCAAACTACATACGGAGGGTAATCTGCTTCAGTCAAACCCGCAGATTTAAATGTGAACGTCATCCGAAAATACCTGCACAGAAGTACCCCAAATAAGATTTGACCAGCTGTCTGGGTTGCATGGCCCTGCTAAGCTGACACATAAACTTAACCATCACCATCATCTCATAGAAACTACGTTACACTTTGTCGGCGTAAAATCTTCATTGTAGGCAAACTTAAACTGTGGAGTGAGAGAAACTTCATTCTGAATAAGTTCTGCTACTTTTTACCTGTGGGATCTTGGGTAGTTCATTTCTTTGAATCTCAGTTCTTCATATTTATAACAGAATAGGCAGAGAAATATTCTCCTGTTACGGTTGTTGTGAAGAACTGACTATGATAATGTATATAAAGCATCCATCTTCCTGCTGGGCTTCGGGCTACAATGTCCAGCACTAATAGCTTGCTTTCTTTTCTTGAATGCTAGGAAATTGAGTCAGATCTTGTGCCCTTGACTAGCTGGGATTAACGTGTGCAGGAATTCTAATTAGATACCCTAGTAAATTTAATGTGTGTTAATAGTCACTATCGTGGTAGGCGTGCGGCAGAAGTCGGACTTTCAATGACGGGGAATGTAGGGCTACGTGTCAGTGCTCTGTTTGCTTGGCTAGGTCTAGACTGGTCAAATAAAACACGGATCTCATTTAAAAAACTGCAGATTTTCCATAATGATTTGCTTTGGTTTTGATTCAGCAAATTTATTGAAACTTGTACATAGTAATGGAATCCATGGAGGAGGATCCTGTTTGATTTGACAGGTAGACTCACCTCTATCTGATAGGAAACTCAAGAAATTCTATAGCATTCCTGAAGACACATTTGAAAACAAATTTTCAGTCTAAGAATTGCTTAATAACTTTTGAAAGTAGTTTTAATCTTTGTTTTCATTCATCCATTGCGCCTTTTGGAATGTAAGGGTGTTACAGTCACCTGTAAAAGTTCTGTGGAGGTGAAAGAGTCATTGCGTCTCAAATAAACTTTAGAAGTAAATTCTACTAGTCCTATTCTTCTTTTTTTTTTTTTTTTTTGACTAATGACTGAGATCCATTCAGGGAAGGTACAGATTCCTTTTTCCCTTTGTACTCTCAACTCTAAGACAGTCTTGCTGGTAGAGGACAGATTCCAACTTTAATAAATGAAAATAATGATACTATGTAAGATTTATTGAATGCCTGATATATTCTAAGAAATGTTCTGGAAATTTCACATTTAGTTGATCCAATATCTTGATATGCTTGAGGCTAAAAGGTTTTCTGAGCTGCAAGCCTTTCAGCGGCAAAACTGGAAAGATCTCAGATGAACTTGAACCATTCGTTACATTTTTCCATATTACATTCATGGATTGCACGCAATCTGTAGTTTGGAGACATCAAATATTTTGACCTTTTAAAGAATTGTCCTCAAATTAACCATTCTCAATAACACTGTGTCTCCATGTCTGATACATTTCTTACAATCCACTGCTTCTTTAAGGTTGATTTTTAAATTCCAAAATCTGTGTTTCTTGGAAGTATATCACAGGCCAGAATTATAAGAACTGTATTTAATTCTTTATTTGTGAATATAGTTACTGTTTGTTGAAGTTTCTAAAGCCTTTTAATATATTGTCTCATTTAATTCTGACAACCACCTTTTGGGTTAAAAATTATTATTCTTGCTTATTAATGAGGAAGTTCAAGGAAGTAAAATCTACTTTAATTTGCAGCTACATGCATGCTACCTGGCACTGTAATAACAAGCCAGTTGCATTGCTCAAGCACATGTCTAAGACTTGTGCTTGGACGTGACCAGTATACACCGGTGGTTCCTCAAACTGAAGTCCCACCTCCGGGTTTCTCTAGGTGAAGAGAAGTCACTGCTGCAGTCCCTCATTGGGTGTGGGCATTAGGTTCTCCTAGGGTTGCTCTTTCCTTTTGCTCTGGAAGCCAGACTAGTCAGGCCCTGTGTTCTGTAGCTTAGCAGGAATATAGCTTGAGTAGGAGGTAAAGACCCCAGCAGCCACTGGCTCAGATGGTTCCAATTACTTTGAGTTTTCTCAGAGAGGTGAATTGTCTATAAATTTCTTTTGGGGATCTCTCTCCAATTAATTTACAGTCTTTGCTTTCAAAAGTGCTAGAGGGTCACAGCCACTAGGTCGGTTTGCCTACGTCTTATCCAAGTTCTCTGGGTTTATGACTGTCATGTACAGAAAAGTGTAGGGGCGTGGAGGCCATTGAACATGTGCCTGCCCTCAGATCTCCTGTGGACCTGACCGACAGGCCCATCTGGCTGCTTTGAACCCATCTTTGCATATGTGCCAAAGCCACATTTCCCTTGGATGCTCCTAGCCAGTCACCAAGCATGTGTGTGTCAGCAACAGTGAGCTGGGACTGTACTTACCAGGCAGAGAACTCTTCTGAAGAGTGATTTAGTCTTAAAAACTTCCCACTAGCATCCCTCAAATCTTAGAGCTTTTGAGCAGGCTAAGAACTTTTCTACCCACATTTCTACCCATTTAATGTTTGCTTCCCAGAGAAACTAAACAAACGCATGTTGGTTCTTAAACACCTACTGTCTCTGGTTTCAAGGACTTAGGCAAACTTTTAACTGGAGACAAAAGAAGTAGACTATCCTATTTAACATCTTGCTATATATGTTATGGTTTCACATTTTAAATTATTTGGTTCAATGCCAGATATCTGAAACCAAAACTTGTGGTGGATGGGGAGTAGACTTCAATCAGTGGAACAATGGAAAAAGATTATTCTAGATTCCTTGTATAATTTCCTAGGGGTCTAGCTCACCCTACCTGTGTACATGGAAATGACACAATAACAGAAGAGAATTTGTTTGGAACTCTGAGGCTAGCTTTACAACTCTTGGATTTTTTGTTTTCTTTATTAGTAATGGCCTTGAATGAAAACTTTCATTTCTCCACATTATGTTGTCTTCATCTGAAAAATTATTTTATTATACCTGAAGAAAACTTCAGTTACTCCCATTAAACAGAGGATGAAACTGAGGATGAAGGAGAATTTAACCTGGCTAGGATAAAACAGAATCAAAATTTGAGTAGAAGGGTTGGAGGCTAGATTTTTATTCTTTTCATCTATTTAGAACTGCCTTCAGTAATCTTTACAGTTTTTACAATTATTTAATTTTATGGATTTATACCCTTGAAATGAAAAAAATAACATTTTATCTAAACCCATATTTTTACTGTGCTTGGGTATTTTCTGTTAATGAAGGGAACTGCCTTATTGGACTATTTTAGTTTATTTTTCATTGGTTGCCTTACTGAGGCTTATCAAATGTATTTGCTTTGCAGAGCTAGAGTGGATTAATCCTGAATAAGTAATTTGGAAAAGTTTTTATTCATTCCTATGGAAACCATCTATTTGGATTTTCATACATCAAGATCAGAGAGATTTGTCCCAGTCCAATTGCACTCTTAGTCACGGCAGTGTTGGCTTACATATGAAGGGCATAGCTTTGCTCCGATGGCCCTTCAGAAATCTATAGCTGGCGTGGAACACTGACACTAACAGAATGTGTCTTTTGAAGCCCTGTGAGTTGGTGTCTACAGATTAGTGGAATCTTCTTGACCAAACCAGACCTTTGGAATGTATTCACACTGTCTCTGCCGCTACCTATTCACTTTTCACATTACCCACTGGCACTGCCTCGGCTGGCATTTTAGAGGGTCAAATCTGAATCTGAGGGAATGTATACCAGGGATATATTTCTTGACTTTTTTTTTTTTTTTACCCACAAATAAGGCTTAGAAAAAAAAACTTTCTTTTTAGAGACAAACCCTTATTTTTTTTATTTTCAGAATATATCTTGTGTTTCCAGTATTATACTTTGCCCTCACCCCCTCCCCCCAATTTTAGAGCTCTTTAGGCTGTGTTGTCTTTCTTTTCCTCAAGATTTCTGGAAGGGTTGTATGTTTGTTGGAGGGTGATCTTGGGGTTCATACAGTGCAGACTTTCGTGACTGTGACACATGCTTAACAGAAGTCTAAGTCACGTTGGAAACTGAAGCCTGAATGAGTTTTTAGAAAATATAGCCCTCCATCTATTTTTCTTTCTTGTTTTTAACTTTCAATATAAATTGTTTTTGTACAAAATTATTTCTTAAAACATTGGCCACATACAACTGATTCATGATATGTAAAAAGGCATCTAATATATAAAAAGATTACATTATGTTCTTATCAGGTTCATGAAGTAGTTAATGTAGGAAGAAGTCATGTCCATTTTGACAAACTTTGTTTTTTCTGTCTTCACTTTATGCCTAGTGGCCTAACTATATCAGCTTTCTTTAGGTTCATCCTTGTATTTAAATTCTATCTCCTTTAAGGATCACATAAGTTGTTAAAAACCAGTCTGACAATGCTATTCTTTTCATCAGCATATTTAATCCATTTATCTTTAATAAAATTCCTGATACATTCTGGTGTTCAAGCCCTATCTTACCAATTGCTTCCTCTTTGGGGTGTTTTATATTCTCCTTTTCTGTCCTTTCTTGAATTAATTAAATAATTATATTACTTCATTTTTCTCCTAGTTTATTAATTGTACATTATTATTATTCTGATAGTGATTAACCTAGAGACCACAACACGCATCTGTGACTTATGAAATTTTCCTTTTGTCTATTTCCATATATTTTTAGAACTTAGAACATTTGCATCCTTACTACTACTCTCTTTTGTCTTTCACATGTTTCTTTTCACACATTAGTTGGTGATGAGTTTTCAATTTTACAAGAATTCACAATTATTTTTTATAGGGCCAATATGCATTTCTAGTTATGCTTGTATTTTTACTTCCTGTGCTCTTCCTTCCATTCTGTTTGTTCCATATTTCCATCTGTGATCACTTTCCTTTTGTCTGAAAATCTCCCTTTGGTATTTCTTTCAGTGCAGATCTACTACTAATGAACTGTTTTAATTTTGTCCACCTGAAACTGTCATCGGTTCATTTTCAATTAGGAAAGAATATTTTCACCAGATATAGAATTTTGAGATGGTTTCTATTTTCTTTCAGCACTTTGGCAATACTGTCCTGGCTTCCATCATTTCTCTTAAAGACTAAACTGAAAACCACATTGTTACACCATTGAAAATAATATGGTTTATTTTCCACTAGCTGTTTGTGAGAATCTTTTCTTTGGTTTTTAGGAATTTTACTGTAATTTTTATGCAGTGTATTTTAGGAATATACTTTGTGGTTTTCTGTGTTATTATCCTGATTTGAGATCCTTGAGTCTGTGTATCAATATCATCTCATAGCGCTGGAAAATTCTTGGCCAGTATCTCTTAGAATACTACTTTTCAATGATCTCCTTTCTTTTTTGCGCTATGTCACTTTGAGCATATCTCAGAAGTTTCTTTCATTTCAATGTATTATGTGTATTCTTTGCTTTCTCTGCGTTTTACTTTGTATATTTTCTGCAATTTTTTTCAGTTTACCAAACCTGTGCTCTGTTGTACTATCTTCTGTTAATGTCAGTCATTGAAATCTTAATGTAAAATATTGTATTTTTTGATTCTTTCAAAAATTAGATCCTAATTTTGTGGTACAATTCTTTATTTTGTGTACCTTTCCTATATTTTACTAACATGTTGATCATAGTTATTTATTTACTTTCCACCATAAAAATCTGAATCAGGAGTAGGTCTATTTCTATTGTCTGTATTATTTTGTTGATTACAGATTATATGATGCAACTGTCTCATTCTCAGCCAGATGTGATACTTTGTATATGAAAGAACTCTAGGCTCCATAGGATTTTATTTTCTATCAGAGAAATTTTCCTTGTCTTCTATTATTCAAGGAAAGGAGGTGATCATATCAACTGAATCAGGGCTTGAGATCTGTAGTTTCAAGCAACCTACTGACATCCCAGTAGTCCCTCTCCCTAGGGCAGATCCTTCCAGGGTTTGGCTGAAGATCTGGTCTTTGTCTTTTCTGCTCTGCTCTGCAGTTTACAGGAAATCTGCATCTTCCCTCAGAGATTTTCAGCTCTGCCCTTCATCCTCTCAACTCAAAGAGCATTGATGTGTACAACCGTCTTGAGGCAGTGAGCAGTTCTGTGTTGCAGCCACCCTTTTTACCTCTTAAGTCTAATTCTTAACCATTTGAAGTTGTTGGAGTTTTTTCTGCCCTCTGGAAAGTTTTGGTCTACGACTCCCTCTTCCTATAGAATTCCAGAACTCCAGAAGTCTCCTCAAAGATGACTGTGTCTAAGTCTCCTTGAGTTTTTATTTTTGTGATAAATTATTTTGCATGATGGCTAAAACTTTTGCTGGTTTCTCTTTCTTGTAGAGTGGTCCGCAGCTCAGCCGAAGCTAATCAGCTGGTGGGCCGAACTGGAAAATTGTCCTGAAAAAATTAGTCATTATCATTAGCTCACCTTGGAGCAATGTTCCTCTTTTTTTTTGGTCTTTTTGAGACAGGGTGTCACTATGCAGTTCAGACTGGCCTTGAGCTCACTTTGTAACCCAGGCTGGTCTCGAACTTGCAACGATCCTCCTGCTTCAGCCTCCCAAGTGCTGGGATTACAGGTGTGTGCCACCACGCCTGGCTGTTCCTCTTAATAATTTAAATAAATCTAGTCCTAATTGTTTTCATAACTCCCTAATACCTCAAAATATGTAAAACAAAACTGCTTATCTTCACACAGTGGACATCTTGGCCTGTGTTATAGCATTAATCTGGAGATGATTAGAGTGATTTATTTGATCTTGCACTTTGCCATATAAAAATGGCTTATTTTTTTTCTGTACCTTTAAGGACTAACTTTTAAGCATTAATGGAAAGAAAAAGTTCCATTGATTTTCTACCTACTCCTCAGAATCGATGCTATATACTTCCTGTACCATAGTCTTTCCTGATTCCCTTAGCTGGCTGTAAACCCATCCTTTCTGGGACCTTCATCTCTCTTTTATTTGTGTATTTTTATTGCATACATACCCTGCATTATGGCTACTTGTGTATATTTATATTCTTCACCAGGCGCATCAAAGAGCTTTGTCCCCAGTGGAAGGAATAAATGAATAAAAGGCTGACAGCATAACACTGAGGAGCCTGTACTTTCAGGGGATACCAGGAGAGGTATTACATGCACTTGGGGAGCAGTATTTTCTGAACAGGAAACCAGAACTACATCAGTACTCTCCCATTTGGCACAAAGACTTTTCATAATAGTAGGGTTAAAATTCTGGCTTTCAGGGCCAGGGATATAGCTCAGTGGCACAAGTGCCTGCCTGGCAAGCACAAGGTCCTGAGTTCGATTCCTGGTACCAAAAAAAAAAAAATTCTGCCTTTCAAAGCCAATAATTGGAGAAACATAGTGGATGTGACAAAGGTAGCTAGCTTGCAAATACTTACAGACCCTGTATTAAAGGCCGTTGTAGAGTTTGTTACAGTGGCAGTGGTCAGAATTGAGAAAATCCATGTACAACTCACACTTTCAAGACTTGGGGAACATAAGTCACAATGATGCTGCTCCTCCAGGAATCCTAATACCTCTAAAATTAGCCGTGATTCATTTATGTGCACCATTGTGCATAAGACATTGGGTAAAGGCCACATTGAAGACATCGCTCACCTTATACCAAGAGTCTTCCTTAAGACAGGCCATAAACCTAGGTCATCATCAAAATAAGAGAGTGTGTGATAGGAGCTATATGAAGACTATGGGCAGTAATCATTCTTAAAATTTTGAGATGAGGACTATCCTACGGGTGGTCTAGCTAATATCTTGCCATCAGACCTCATGTGGCTCATTTAGCTTCAGGAGATTTGACTTTAAAGTTCTTTCTTTTCTTTCTTTCATGTGAGCTGGATTAACATAACCCTTCATGTTAGAAAAGAAATTAATATATTTATTATGGCAAGTCATCTCAGATGGCTTTAATTGGTTGTAAGAAAAACTTGTAAGGCAAGTAAAGACTTTCCTGACAATCTGTGTGAATACCATGTGGCCTGAAGTAGTGTCTTGGTGGTCTAAGTCCATTTACAAGGAAAGTACAACTTATTACAATTATTGTGGAACAGCCTCGAGGTAGAGGAGTTGCAGTGTTTCCCATCAGAAATGTTAAGGAAGGAAAAGGGCCAGAGATGAACTGAATAAGCAATCCCCGGAGAGACAGAATTCTTATATATTTTGAAGTGTTATGGTGAAAAAATATGAGTAGTTGGGTAGAACAGAAACTGTGCAGTGAAATTGGTGGGAGGGAGTCTTAAAGAACATGTAAGGACGCTGTTGGGGGAATATGTGTGAATTATGCGAACATAATTCAACCTTTCCCAGTGTTTGAATGTTCTCTCAGCATACTGTGTAATTATTAAAAAGTACCATCAAGATATAATCACAGGAAAGCATGCTTGTAAAATAATAAAGATTTAAGATTACATTCATTTGTATAGAATACAAACACTACAAATGGAAAAGACTGAGAAGAGCTCACACCAAAAGATAAAAGTTGTGCTGGCTGATAGACTAAAGGTGATTTTCCTTTATGCCTTTTCCAGATTTTCCATAATTATATTTTATTGATAACTTTTAAAAATAGTACTTGTATTCAACAAATATTTCATAGCTTTATGGTGCACTCATAGGTATATTACATATTACCCTTAACCTCAAGGAACCCTAAATGCACAAAGAGGTCAACACATAAAGTCTCCTGAATAGTATGGTTTTGATAAAGTAAGAGGGGCAAAGGAAGTTGGATGGAAAATACTCCTGTAAGTCTGGTGTGATCATGAAGAGATAACAAAGGCAGTAGAGTTTGAACTGGACATGGAAGGATAGGACTGTAATAGTTTCGAGCATGAGATGGCATTCTCTGGGGAGGAAATGCACAAGCAAAATGGAGAAGATGGAGATACACAGCTGTGTTTGTGGAACATTGCCTAATGACAAAGAAATAAAGTAAAGCATGGCTTGAAAATGAGGTTGCGGCTGGGTTTCATGGTAACTTGTGTGCTAGGCTAAAAGTTGGACTAGCATCTGATATGTGTATTTTTTACAAGGTATAACTTGTTTTCATATACTTTACATCTGGCCTTCATAATAATGTTTTAAAGAAGAGATGATTGTTGCAGATACAAATGACAAAACTGAAGTTGGAGAAACTAAATGATCCTCCAAGATCACAGAGCGAGTTGTCTACCTGTCCCTATAATCTTCCTAGTTGTTCATTGATGTCAACAAAATAGCATTTGCTAGAATACATCATAATTGTTCACTTTTTCCTCCAGTACATTTTACTTATGTTTAGAAAAAATAGCCACCAGGAAATATTACATGATTTAAAATGATTGATTTAAGAAATTTCTTTGTAAGGAGCTGGGGATATAGCTCAGTGGCATAAGCGCTTGTCTGGCAAGCCTGAGGTCATGAGTTTGATTCCTAGTACAAAAACAAAGAAATTTCTTTGTAGACAGATGAGTATGGTGATCTGAGAATGACCTTAGATTAAAGGCTTTGTATGAAACCTAGCTTTGCTATGTATAAGCTTCTTAACCTTATGAAAGAGTTTCCACTCTTAGCTGGGTATGGTGGTACACACCTCTAACCCTAGCACTCTGGGAGACTCAGGCAAGATGACAAATTCAGGCACAGCCTGGACAGTTTAGTAACTTATCAAGACTCCATCTTGAAAATTAATCAATAAAAAGGGCTAGGATTTAGCTCGGTTCAAAGGTCTTGAATTAAATCCTCAGTACCATCGGTGGGCATTTTATACTCTTCCTGAGCGTAAATGTCCTTCCTTCAATATACTGGTTCATGAAACAAGAAAGCTCTTGCCAGATGCAGCATCTTGATATTGAACTTCTCAGCATCCAGACCTATGAACTGGTAATTTTGCTTAGTATAAATTACCAAGTCTAACTAATTCTGTGGTAGCAGCACAGATGGACTAAGATCATCTCTACAATAAACTCCAACCAATACATGGTAAATATTCGTTACTCTGCTGACAGCTACACAAACCAAACATACTATGGGGCTGGACATTTTCTTCTTACACTGATCATTCTGTTGCTTCTCATTGCCATTTTATCTTCCACCAAGATGTCAATATCCTGTAGGTCAGGAGCTTCTAGGAAGTCAAGCTTGATCAAGGATGATCAGTCCCATCTATGGAACTCAGCCTAACAATATACTTGTCAGTGTGTATTAGTCAGCATGGGTGTGCTTTACTCAGCTCATTTTAATTTTTAACTATGGGTGTCCTATTTTTACATTGCTTGATTTGTGATTGGTAACTCTAAAATGGTGTGAAAGCAAGTAGAAACTATACTTCAGAATTTGCTTTTTGATCTTTCCCCAGATTAGTGATCTAGAGTGATATTTTCTTGTAATGTTAAACAGCAGAAGCCAGCTGTAGGTTCTTGTCAGCCACACAATCATGAGGCAAACAACTGATGCTCTATAGTGTACTGGGTTGCTCAGCTAGGATGTTTGGTGGGTTAGGTGTATTAATTCTCAACTTACAGCTGGTTTGTTGATGTATTAATTTTCAACTTATGGTGGGTTTTCAGAAGCCCATCATAGGTCAAAAATATCTGAATATTTGACTGAAAGAACTGTATTTAAGCAGAAATCTGACATAATAATACCTGTAGTGGACAGATAACTGGTGGTCAACTTATAACCCCCAGATAAACTGAGTAAGCACGGTGCTGGGTGTGGGAGGCCCACCTGGGGATTATTGCCAGCAGCATAAGAGGCAGGCCTGGAGAAGAAGAAAGGCTTTTGGGAACTAAAGAGGCTATTGGGAGTGGAGAAAGGCTGTTGGAGCTGGTGGAAGCTGTAAGGAACTGTTGGTTGTTTTGGAGGAGCTCATCATGCTGACTTTCCTGATGAACCTTGCTGGCACTGAGACCTCGGCCCTGGGGACCTTGTTGGCCCTGAGAATAGCTTAGGTTCACTTTGGGGGAACTCTGGTCCTCACTTTGAGCATCACTCCCGGGCTCCAGAGGGGAAGATGGTGCACAGCCTAGTCTCCTGGAGAAGCTTGCTGCGTTGGCTTCCCTGATGTTCGGAACTTGGCCATCTTGATCATCAGAGGAGCTCGGGACCCCACTGTGTTGAAGATGGCTGTGGAACCTTTTGGAGGAGCTCTGGTTCTTCTGAGAGTTGCTTCCTGGCTCCAGTGCAGATCCCTCAGCCTGCTAGCACAGAGCTTTCATCCTGCTGGCATAGACTTTCTAGATTCTACCACTGACCTTTGGGCCTTCCCAGCACAGATTTCTGAAACAGGACTGCATGAGGTATTGTTATGGGCTCTAGGCCTGCAGGTGGACTCCTGGGAGGCATTGTTATGAGCTCTAGACCTTCAGCTGGACTCATGAAGGATATTTCTGTGGGGTCTAGGCCCTTGGCTAGTTTCCTTGGCCTTAGTGTATGGACACATTTCCTGCACTCTTTTTGTATATCATTCTTTGTGTGCTTATTATAAATAATCATATAAAATATGTGTCCTGTGTTATATTGTGTTCCTTTGCAAAAATATCCCCCAAACCAACACAATACCCTTTGGGATTTATACAATAAATACTTGATACTGCCCATGTTAACAATGATGACAACTTATAAAGTGCTATACTTGTCATACAGTGGGGAAAATGTAAAGTTAGCTGGAGACAGAAGTAAGATAGGCCCTCATTTTAAGGCCATAGGCACAACTTATTTAATTAAATAATCTGGTGCCTATTCGTGTTCACCTGGAATTAAGCTATATACTGAGAAAGAATTCGCTTTTGTATTTTGCTTCCTCCGTACATTTCCTCTTTTGAGCTCAAATTCTTCTAAGCATTCACTAACTAAAGATGTAAAATATATAGTCTAGCTGTGGGCTTAATGTAGGGAATTCCTCAAGATTTGATAAATTCCTTAACAACTTATGGTGTCTGGTTAGTACCAAAGTTTTGGGGATTTCAGTGTATTTAAAGAAGCTTCACAGCAACTAGCCACTGGCTCAGAAGATGGAAGTCAAGGCCACCTTGGGGAAGGGTCTGTCTCTGGTGTGCATGGAGAGCAGATCCAGAGGAAGAAGGAAGAACCCCAGTTACTCTTGCTTTCATGGGTACTATGGGTATTAGGAAGCCCTTGAGTTCTGCTTAATCATCAACACTGAGACATCAAAGTAGATTCCGGGAAGCATCAGAGTGGATTTTTCCCAGCTTCCTGGTTGCAGATACTCACTCTTGACCTTGCCTAGCTCTCTGCATGGAGAGCTGCCCAACTGCTCCCTTCCACACCTTGTCTTGACTCCCCCTCTGTCTTCCAAAGTCCTCCCACTGCTCTGCAAACTTCTGTCAGGCAGATGTTGCAAAAGAGAATGAAATGAAATGAAATAATTAAATTAAACACTATGTACTTAGACAATTGATTTAAATGTGTGATTCACTTATTCTTTGAAAGTGTGCAAGTATTTTTAATACATATCTACATATACCATGATTGTAGCTATGATGTTTATAATAGTGTCTAAATATTTAGCTGTTGGATCCTGGAGAAATTGTGTCTTACTGCAATATTCATGTAGTGCAAAAATCAGATTCAACTCATGTGATTTCTAACTCACAACAATTTTCCCTAGTATTTCACAATTTTTAGCATTACCCAAACTGTATACATTTATATACTGAGGAAGCAAAATAATCTTGTAAAGCATATCTTACAAGAAGAAAATACTCAGGCATTTACGTTTTGTAAACTTCAAACATTTTGATGTGGAAAGCATTATATACTTTATAAGTAGGACAGTGAGACAGTTGAATTAGTACATAAAGTTTTTATTTAAAGTTTTCCCCTTCCAAGCAAGCTTCATTTATACATTCTAATACTATACAAAATTTACATTTTCTGTGACTTATTCACTTTTTACTTTCTAGTAGTTTGTGTCTTTCTGAAATACAGAAAGTTTTACTTATAGTTCTCATAAATGCTTTTATTTATTTTGGCTAGAAAGAAAAAAAGAAAATGAAGAACAAGTCTAACAAAAGCAAATATTCTTGTATAAACTGTGACTTCTAGAGGAAATGGTGACTGTTGACAATAAAAGGTTTTGAAACAGACCTCATTCTCTTCATGATGTCAGCTGAGATTTTCCTACAAAGTACAGTAGGTTTTATTTCTTTCTATACACTCATATGTTTTCAAGGAAAAAGCAATGAAAGTTGATTGCACTGGATATATATATATATGTATTTATATATATATATTTTACAACGGATCCTTTGGATCTGAACATACAAATAAATACAAAAACAACGAAGATTGCACTTTACTGTAGAAACAGCATTGGGTTCCAGTGTACCCATCCATCTTGACGTGCTCCCCAATGAAATCTTATGACCAAGGCATCTTTAATCTGTCACTTTTCCATATTTTTGTTTGGCATGTCACATTTGTTGAAGCATCCGTCATTTCTGGGTGATTAAAAAAATATTACAGGCTTTTATTTACTTCTAACAGTTACTAGTCGAGCTCTGAAGAGCTTGCAAGTCAAATGCATGTTCCTGCCAGTTTAGCTCTTCTGATTGGCCACACTGAGACTACGTCATGCTCTCCTGACCTTCTGTCCCTAAATTCCTCATGCTCCTAAACACAAGTAGCCATTGCTCACTTAACTGAGTTCAGGCATCTGTGGTAATGACAAACAAAATATGATGAATTGGGAGAAGAATGAGGTTAAGTCAAGCTTCTGGAGCCAGCCATAGGCGAGGAAGAGGAGAAGTATTTTGTCAGGTGCTGTGATGCTGTAAGTTGTGTGTTTTAGGTTAGAGAGAGGCAATTGAGATTTTACTTAAAAGAAATGATTCTTTCTTTTCATCCCTGAATTTCTGGAAGCAATCTCTAAGTTTTCATTGTGGATCAGGTTTGGATCAGATGTTTTTTCCAACAGAATCTCCAGAATTTCACAGGACTAAATTTGTCAGTTCTGTCTTTTGAAGCAAATAGCATGTGTGTTTACTACTTAAATACTGCAAAAAGGAAAAAAAGAAACCATAAGCCTCTGTGAACTGATTGTGACATAGTATGTTTTTGTTTTGCTTTTTAAGTAGCAGTGAAGACATAGAAATTAACACTCTGGCTAGCCTAGAACCAAGAGGGCACAAAGCAATTGCTACAAGCGAGAGTCAACAACTTGCTCTTCTTTGCTCTTGTGAGGTGTTGTAAGGGAAGAGGATATGTGAAATAGAACTGTGGACAAACAAAAATGCCTGTCTTTCATCTTATATAATTTTCTGTAACTGTATTGCCTATGGAGTCTGTGAAGTAGCCAAAGGTTAGGAATACAGAATCAAGTGGCAATATCTGTAATGCAGCGTTAAGTATTTTGGTGGGTCAGATTTTGAATTATCCATGTACACAATATCCCCAAAACTTCAACATGGACCACATGCAGGTAGACTACAATGCACAATACTGATCTTAGGTCTCTGTGGGGCCAGTATCCTGTACGTTTTCTTTCTCCTTTCAAAAGTTAAGATCCTCATGGGAAGTTTTTGTATAGCAGGACAAGTTAAAACCAGTCTGAAATGGAAGAGTTTGTCACCATAGGAAGTTGGATGGGATCTGGTGGCAGACGCAGTATCTGCTCCAGAACAAGTCTTTTTCTCTTGTGGTTACTTGCAAATCATCAGAAACCAAAGGTGGGTTCTGGCAATTATACCATTCGAGTACACAGTTCCTATGGGAGAGCGACATCACCTGCCACTGCTTCCCAGGACATGACGCTGTCCATCCCAGGACACACTGGTATCATTTGTTGTAGGGCACACAGGCGGGCAGGATGACTGTTGCACAAGCTGGGCCTGCCAGAGGCTCTGCTACGTCCCCTTCGAGTTCCGTCCAGGTTCCCTTTTCGGGGCAATAGCATATTGTAGACGATTTATAGGCCCCCTGTAATGACAGAGCAGGGGGAGCTTAGAGAAGGATTTTCTGAGAAGAGCAACAATAACGTTATTTGTCACATTTACACTGGAAATAAAAGATCTCTGCTCTTGTTAGAAAATTCCAAAGTAAAACGGTCAACTTAAAACTGTTTCATTCTAAGCAAAATTTAAAATAGATATTTCAAAATCTTTTCTTGATGACTAATAATAGCATTCAAGTGAATACCTAAAGCATCATAGATAATCAACAAATCTTTTACAATAATTGACCAAAATTGAAGTTGGCCACCTGGTTTATATTAAATAAATAAAAAGATGAATTTACCTTAATATTCAAATTGTTAAGATGGGCTTTAGTTTATTATCTTATTTCTTCAACTTTAATTTGTTACTGTGGAGAATCAGAGCTGGCATTGAAAATCAGTTTAAAGCAAACTGGAAATGAACAAGCTTGCCAACTTCTTTGCACATTGATTTGTTTAGTTCCATAAGGTACATGAGAAATAAAAATGTCTTTAACTTTGTCTCTTTTGTCAAATTTAGGGGCTACTGCATGTAAAAATTTCCCTCCTCAAACCAAAGCAGCTTTGTTTATATTCTAGGCAACAAACAAAAACCCAACTGCCTGATAAATATATTTTCTTGTTGCTCCCAAACACATATACTCTTGTAGCTAGCAATTTCTACCAGCAAACAAGCCCATGTACAAATACCTAGTTACGTCAGTACATGTTTACCTTCAAGTAACAAATACTTTTATAAAGCTCCCTAAAACTCAATTTCCTGATTATGTTTGCCACAGAAGAACTAAAACTAATATTATTAAAATCCCAAAGTGATCTTATAAAATGGACACAGATAAATGGAAAATATGACAATGGTGATCATTTAAAAAGTGAATATGTAGACCAAGGTGTGTTTTTCATTTGAAATACAGAGCCTCCTTTCCAGGTGTTCTTGCAAAGAAGGAGAAGAGGAGGAAGAGGACCAAAAACAGGGAAAAAGGAAAAAGAAGAAGAGGCAGAGGAAGAGGAAAATACAAGTTTGAATTTAATCCCAGGGTCTAACTTTGGGTCTACAGGAAATAATGAGGTGAAAACTATTTTAAATGACACCACAAGAAAATCATCAGCCAATTTCAGAATGTAGGGTGTTTTGTCTGATAACTGACCCTTTTTGGGGAACAAGTCAATGGAATGGAACAAAAAGGGGGGCAGAGGTAATGTTCCAGATTGCAAAGAGACCTGTGCTAACTAATTATGAGTGAATTGTTAGAATCTGATTTGAACAGGCTAAAGGTACATCCTTGGCTTTTCTAAGTCAATGAGGGTTATTTGAATAGGGACTATAAACAAGGGAATTATTGTTACTTTTGTTAGGCGTGATAAATGATAGTGTATTTACAATTTAGATGTTTTAAAAGAAAAAATACCGGGGCACTTAGAGTGTAATAATAATAATATAATGCTGGGATTTGCTTCAAATTTTTCAGCCAAAATATTTAAGAAGGGGGTTGATGAAATAAGCATGGAAAACACTGAAGGGTATTGTTGCTAGATGATGAATTAATAAGGGCACACAGTAAGCCAATTTTTGCATATGTTTGGAAACTTTCATGAAAAAGAGGGAAAATAGTGAAGTAGAAATTATATTTTCTAAGTAAAATTCATGGGTATTGAAGAATTAATTTCCATTTTTCATGCCTGATTGGTCAGAAACTTTTCAGACTCTCCTATTCAGTCTCTGCAAAGCATTTGTAAAACCACTTCAGCTTGACTTTTAGTTGGCAAATCAGACTCACAAAAATATGAGGGTAGGACAAACCTGAGGCCAAACCCATGTTGTGATGCAGTTGATCAGACAGCATGCCCGTTCTCCAGCATTCCTGTTAATTCTGCTTTCCCACTCATAGTAACTTATAGCTTGCACCTAAGCATGTTATTCTTAAGAGGCACATGTGTGGGTGAGAATGCGTGTGGCAGGAGTCAAGCAGAACAACTGAGCACAAGCAGAGAGGAGGAGAATGTGATAGATACGGACATACCATACTCCAGCTGTAGCCTCCCACGAGGTAAATGCTGTCATCAAGCACTGCACAACCAGGACCACTTCGACCCTCCAAAATGGGAGTTTGCAGGATATTCCACTGGTCACCTTTAGGGTCATAGCACTCCACAAGCATTACATCGAGGTGGGAGAAACCTAAGTAATGTTGGAAAGTGGAACCACAAAAGAATAAACTGCATTTAAGGTTAGGGCTTTTTTCTAAAGGTCCAAGAAGTCAACCAAGAAGTAGTCAACCATGTCTTTGAGGACACAAGTGCATAAATTCACTGGGAAATTGGGAGCCATACCAGAAAGACCTAACAATATACCAACAAATTTTCTGTTTTGGATTAATTCAAAGCAAGTGAGCCTCAGTAAATGTCATTAGTAAAGGTTGATTGTAAGGGGGGGTAGATCAAATTAAAATGCTTTATTAAAATGCTACATTTTGTTTTTTTTTTTTCGCTGTTGTTGTTGTTTTTGTTTTTCTTCCGGTACCAGGAATTGGACTCATGACCTCCCGCTTGCAAGGCAGGCGCTGTGCCACTGAGCTAAATCCCCAGCCCCTAAAATGCTACTTTGAAAGGTTTAAAATAAGAATAATTAAGCAAGCATTTTTATGAAGTACTTACAGTAAGCTAGTTTAGTTTTCTAAGTGCTTTGTCTAAATGAAGTGATTCCCCTTCATTATTCTATGAGACAGCTACCATCATTATATTCACTTTATAGATAAGGGAACTGAAAGACAGACAAAGTCAGTGCCTTTATCCTTTCACTAATGGGTAAACAGTAGGCTAAGATTTGAACCCAGGTAAACAGACCTCAGATCTCTGACTTAGAGGTCACAATATTGCTTTTCTTCAATGACTATTTAACTCACTTGAAATATTTTGAGTAATTAACAATACACTGTTCAATGTCTTTTAACATTTTTATAGTCTGTATTTGTGTGTAACTCTAATGATGTAAATAGTTTCCAATTTGCCAAGCTCAAGGTTTGAAGTAGGGCCTGAGGGGCTTCTCTTTCCACTTCTGATACAGAGATGAGGGCAGTAACTGGGTCAACAAGAACAACGTGTGTAGGTTGCCAGACTTCGCTGGAGTCCTACCTTTAATACAGGAGGTGGAAAAGACCCTCGTGGGAGCTTTGTGGTCACGGAGCAGACCAAATTTTTTTTCCTTCTGGTTAAGTGTATGTTATGGATATTTACTAACTGACAGTCACAATGCATACATCAAACTAACTAATGTATTGTTTTTTTTTTTTTTTTTTTCCCGGTACTGGGAACCGAACTCACGACCTTGCGCTTGCCAGGCAGGTGCTTTGCTGCTGAGCTAAATCTCCAGCCCTAACTAACATATTGGACTGTACCAAATATTTGAGAGGACCAGTCCTTTAATAAAAAGGAATAATTTTCATTTCTGATAGATTATTTCAGTTAGTGTTTCTTACATAAAATGAATCACAAAGACAGATGTTGGTACAATAGAGCAATGTACCCACTGTACTATTTGAAGCGTAATACATTTAGAATGTGGCCTTGGGGAGAGTCCAGTTTCTGAAGTTCTAGAGGCATTGTTTGAGGATATGTGCATCTTCTCTGTGGCAATACTATGTATTATCAGATACATTGACTGTAATCCTCACAAAAACCATCAAGGAAAGGTTAATTATCCCTACAACTAGTAAATGCATCAACAGGGTACAAATCTAGGCTTAGATGGAAAGTCTTTCCTTACCCTTGCCTGCTATGATGTCCACTGAGCTAAACTACTATTGATGTGTGTGTGTGCTACTTCTCATTTAGGGTTGTCTACACATATCCTCGAATATCAAAAGTTTGTAAATCATTTTGGCAACATCTTGTATGAAAGGAGTTAGAAGAAATTACAGATGTAGAAAGCTATAAAGTTGATATAAAGCATGTTGAGATAAGGTGAAATGGAGTATGGGGTGAAACCAAGGAGCACTGGTGAAGGTTAAATAGGAATTCGGAAAAATAGAAAAAAATTTTCTATGTCTGATCTGTTTTTTAAGATTCATATATTGTTGTAAAATAAATGCACAGATGCGTCTCATCTGTTATAAGGGGACAGCATGTTTTCCATTTAGTTCACATTCAAGGATCAGAGGGGAGAAGATTTTCAAAATTTAACCAGACCAGTTTGTTCACTCTCAGATGAGGAAACTGAGAGTATGTCAGTAATGTTTTCAGTACCACAGACCTCTCTGCGTTCCTGTCAGATTCAGTGGTATATCTTATACATTAAAGTTATGAGCGTGCAAGAAGCCACAAAGACTTGAAGTGGTGTACAGATCTAGGGAAGAGAAGGAGCCAGAATGTGGCTCTGAAGTACTTAGCTTTAAATTTTTATTTAAAAAAAGCAATTCAATTTGAGAATTGTAAATGGTTTGATATTCAATATGAAAAACATAATTCTAAATTTAGATACAAGAGTCCACCACATGTCTTCTTTAAGAAAAAAAAAATCACATATTAGCTTGGGCAGCTGTGGCTAAAGTTCTTTGTGATTACTGCAAAAAACAATTTTCTGGGAAAAATTCATTACTGTAACTTTAGAGATAAGAAATAATTCATTTCACTGGATTCACTGTTACAACAAATAGTTTGTGCTTTTCAGTTATTAATGCTCCCTTTGAAAAAATTTTCTGTAGACATCATTATTCATTTCTTTAATGTGTATGGTAACTCAGAAATAATCCTATCTGCAGAAAAGTCAGAATAAATGCTTGCTCAAGGGTACTGCTAATTTCCACAGAGTAGATTTTATTTGGTCAACATGTTTTTTACTTGGTTAACTGATTATCTAACGAGAAACCCCCTTAGCAAGAAACATGAGATGCAAAAGCTATTGTGATTTAAAAAAAAAAGACCTTTCAAATGATTTCCTCCAATTGCATACAAGCGATCATTCATTACAGCCAAAGTGTGGATTGCGCGTTTTGTGTTCATATCTTGTTTTCGAGCCCAGACGTCCATTACGGGGTCATAGCAATATAGCCATGGGACATATTCTCCGTTGTGTACACCCCCTGTGAATTAAGCATATATGTACAAGTCAGGCAATTGCCTTAGAAATAAACCATGGAGCAGAAAGTAGAGCAATAACTTGCCTGAAATGTATATCTTCCCATTGTGCACTGCTCCTGCATGAGCTGCCAGAGGCTGTGGCAAAGAGGACACATAGCGCCATTCGTTTGTGTCCAGGTTATAGCACTCCACACTGGACAAGTAGCCGGTTTCATTCCTCCCACCGATAACATATAAATGCTTGTCCAACCGACATGCATAGAAACTGGCTCTTCTATAATGGAAACAACAACACACAGTGACTCACAGAAGGAGCAGTGAAAGGTTACCTTTGAAGTAGGATAAGGACCCTTAGTCCTTTAGGGAAAGGAGGTACATACAGCCTGCTTCACAGAGGGCTGCACACCTTTAAACATCACACATCTACCTTTGAAACCTAAGGCTGGATGCAGTAATCATAAGCATTGCCCATCTGATTAACATTTTTGATGTTAAAGCAACAGTAAAGGAGAAAATCACCAATCCTTTGTTTCAGCTCTTTTTATTTTGCTTTTTATACACTGAAAGTGTTCATTAATGTTTGGGATATTTGGTACCTTTTAAGGATATCACAGCTCTGTAAGACAAAGTGAAAAATGAGGTAGATAATGTAACAATAATAAATTATCTTGACATTCACTTTCTGTATGGTCCTTCAAGGGTCATTGTTCCCAATTTATAAGAGAACTACATCATCAAAATTTTTCTTCAATTATCATTTTTTCTTTTTTTTTCTTCTTAGTATTACTGCAAATAGAATAACTTTTGTGAACTTCATATAATGTTCAAATTTCGCTCTTCTATAACCAATTACAGGAATTTCATCTAAGTAGCTTTGGTATTGATTTTCATAAGGTTATTGGATATTTTTACAGTTTCTTCTCACAAGAGGCTATTGACTATATTTTCCTACTATACCATCCAAGGAGAACAGTGAAGGGCAAGTGGGAAGGATGGGAGACAGAGGCACAAATTCCGAGGTTGGCTATAATTTAGGAGTGAGATAGTGGGGACCTGAATTAGCGGGGACCTGAATTAGAACTTTAGTGGAAGAAATGGAAGGGGGTGATGCAGAATATATGTTACAGGAAGAAGATGAAAGACTGATAGCTCAAAATGTGGGGGAGGTGAGAAAGAATATAGGTTCAAGGAGTAGTAAAAAATTTGGAGTTAGGATGATTACACTAAAACTTCAGGAAATCCTTGACCCTTTGTTTTTTTTTGTTGTTGTTTCGTTTTCACTGATTCTATCAGAATAATACAATTCACAAGGATGACACGTGGTCCTGTATTGAGTAAGTGCAATTGTTAAGTGCCAAGGCCCCTGGAGAACATAATTTATGTCGGATGAATTAATGATCACCATAAAACTGATGTCAAGACTCTTGTGTAACGTTAATTACAAGATGAGGAGTGCTAGGGGTTTGTATCAGGTAAATCTATATTCTTTGGAGATTTTCTAGATTGTGTTTACAGAGTGCAAAAATCATATGGGAGTCAGTATAAAGAGTCTTGACTAATAATTGATTTTTGAGTGAGTTGGCCTGGCTCTGTGATTGACTAGTGTGTGACCTATGACCTGTTACTTAACCTCTCTGTCTCAGATTGCTCACCATTGACATGGGGGTAGTAGTGACACCTCCTTCACGAGATGTTTGTGAATATGTCTAACTGCTTGTCATCGTGTCCAATATCTTTGTCATTCTCAGAAGCTATCACTTAATATTACCTGGATAGAAAGTTTTAAATATTAAATACCAAAATATTTGCATGTGAACTTCTCCTAACAATATTTAAGTGATCACTAAATTCCTTCATGAAACTTTAGATGACTTATTGCCACAGAAGTATAGTATTTATCATAGATGCAATGTATTCAGTTTTATTTTTAATTGGATAGTCTTAGAATTGTCCTGATAACCATCATTGATAATTTAAGAGTAATATTTCAGCTATTTATTGTATGTAAAGTTTTTTGATGTATTTCAAAGAGGACATGTTTTTGAAAGAAGGAAGGAAAATGAAGAGCGAGCAAGTCAGATTTCATAAAGTAAGGAT
Organism: Chinchilla lanigera; assembly: GCF_000276665.1. Lineage (NCBI taxonomy): Eukaryota > Metazoa > Chordata > Mammalia > Rodentia > Chinchillidae > Chinchilla > Chinchilla lanigera. The sequence continues at coordinate 19,850,557 of NW_004955402.1, forward strand.
TGTTAACGTGGGTTTAGGTCTTCTGTGGGGTCCATGAAACTAAAATTGTAATATAATATATGTTTTCAAGCACATACAGATTTTGGGAGAGAGATGTTTTCTGGCCTTTCATCAGATCATCAAGGGGATATCTGATCTAAAAATCTGGATTTTCTGGAATAGGATAGTGAAAACTCATCTAAATATAAAATTAAGTTTAAAAATAGTTGCAAAATTAAATACATACGGAGGGACTACTCATTTCTTCTATTTATCTATTTTTCACTGGTTCTTTCACTAAATATGATACATCAAAATCAACTTACTATTGCTTTTGCCTTCTCAAGTTAAAATATTTTACAGAAAACAATAATGTATTTCTACAAAATCTGTGCTAAAGTAACATATTTCTTTGCAAGACTGACTCAGGGTAGGTCAATATACTTCTTTCATATGGTTCTTATGACAGGTCTCAGGGCTGTTGAAATAATAAATTTACTCATTTCTCTAAGGGACCATCTCTAAATAATTCGGATTATGTGGGTCGGAAGGTATTAATAATGGTGAGATGAATTCGATGCAGTACTACTCTAGCAAATGCCCATTAGTATATTTCCTATTGAATTGCGTTTAGATTGTGAAGAACAACAGGAAGAACCCCTTTGGTAGTGTGAGTTCGTTTTCTCTAGGTGACGTTCACATTCTCTTACTTTTTCTGATCAGGTCCCTTCCTCACTGACACTGAGTCAGCCTGTCAGAACATGCTTGTGTTTAACCAGGACATGAGTGTGATGATCCACGTGCACTCCTAGCTTTATCCACACAGTGTCACTGTTAGGATCTTTATGGGAAGGAAGCAGTAGGTTTCCCTTCCTTACTGGAAGTGCATTTTGATGTAGAAATTCCTGAAGACTTATTCTCTTGCAGGCCCAAAGACAGAGTTCCTGAAGTGCAGTAGAGAACCAACGGATTGCTAATGGTCTGTCAGCAGGTGTGAACATTTATCTGTTTGTTCGCGATTAAAATTTTACCATACCAGATCTCTCATGGAGATGCTCCTTCTCCTCCTCCCCACATGAAGTGTATACTAAGTGTATACTAAGTGTATTACACCAGACGGATTTTATATTGTTCATTTTACCTTCATTATCCTCTCCCCCACTGCCAGAAACAATATTCAATGTTTCTACACTGACAGTCTAACAAATAGGTTCTACTAATATTCATCAAACCTTGTTTATCTTGGGATCTTTATAAGTCCTTGCTGGCCTGTGGGATGATCAGGTTACATCCTATAGCATAAGATTGAATTATCATAACTTTACCTCAGCTTGGATTATTGACTTCCCTTCTCAGGTTAAAAACAACAACAGGTTTTTCAAACAGAATGTTATCTCCCATGGTTTCTTGTAAGACTGTTAGAGACAAGATCTTTAATTTGGAAACATTTTTGTTGTATTAGCTTTTAGTCTTTCACTTATACTATGAAACAGGCTCCGTTGTTGTTCTACAAATTACCTTTTCTTTTTTCCACCATTTAAACTAGCTAAGGAGTAAGATCTACATAAGAATAATACTTAAAATGTCTGTTTTATTGAAAAAAATTGAAGTTACCAAAGCATTTATATTGACCCAAGCTTTCAATTTTATTCTCCTTCCTACTGCAGAATCAAATCCTGAATCTAAGACCAAAAGAATTCATCAGCATTGCATTTAAATGCATATTTCCATCCAATCATTTGTCAGTACATTCCCAGCTAGCAGGCAGTCAGTAAATTAAGGAATTGACCCATGATTGAATAAGCCCACAGGGCATGTGTCCACTTCCCTGCCGGACTAGAAGGATGCTCAGCAGGTTATTATACTCCTCCGGGAGCTGTGAGTAATTAAGGTATCTCAGGAATCTGTCCAACCAGCTCTGTAAGAGTGAGTTATGCTGGATGCGGGTTACAATGTGTTTTTATTATTCTCCATCAGTTTGGTAACTTCTCAGTATAATTTCAGCAGTTTGGCAGCAGCATAAGAGAAAGATGGGAGGGTGCTTCTAGTTTGATCTACATACTGTAACATTAACTCCGATGTTTTAACAAACTTCTGAGTGTGTCATATTTTTGTATTTTTCTTTTATGTTTAACCACCAATTAGTCCACTGATGGTCCTTGCTTTGTTGAATGGAGGCCTGGCAATGACAGAAAAATTCCACTTGAAGTTATGGATTGCTGCCTGGGTCAACCAACCCATAGGAGAGATGAAGCTCGAAGATTGACTGGGCATTTGTGAGATCTGCCTTTTCCCACTCAGCTCTGTAAGGAGCTCTTTATTTGGTCTATCAACTTGATTGTTCTAAATCTAAAAAAAAACTTCTTTTACTAGGGACCTGACATGATATACCATAATGACTTCGAAAGAAACGTTAAACAGTCCATCCTGTCAACGGTGGCTGCCGGGCGCCGACAGACCATGGCAGGTCTTTTTATCAGGTCAATGAGCTGCTAAAAATTGTCTAAGTAGGACCCTGCCATGATAGGCCATAGCGCCTCAGAGGAAGTCATTATAGACTATCAAGTAAACAATACACATTTTTTAAAAAAATTACTAATTAGGTTTTGCAGCAATACTTCCCATCCTTAGGGGCTCTACAGTGAGATAATTGACCGCAACGTGAGTTATGCCTCCCTAGCCAAAGGCATGAAGGTTAATTATCGTGGTGTACAGCCCCCAGCAAAAGGGACCGTGGTGATGAGATGATCACATTTCAGACATATATTGATAGTTATTTTTTAAATAAAACTTTTTTTGATGGTTTTGATTAAAGGGCAAAATGAGGCAGCTATACTAACAGCAACCAGGAAATCTTCCTGTACCCCAAAGAAACAGGGTGCTCTGGAGAAAGATATTAGTGAGCTTCTGGTTCAAGATGTTCATCAGGATATTAATTGACTTGGGGTTATTTCTGGAGATGTCTTTGAATTCGACATTCCTAAAGTGGCTATTTCCTTAGTGTATTAAATTTCATTTTCAGGGTATAGGTTTTAGTCTCCTGAGAGTTTTAATATATTTATATAAGAGATATTGATTATCTTTAGAACATTGGTGCACATTATCTTGCTGTAGTCATGTATATTTCTGAATAAATGATGTAGTCTGAAAATTTTTTATTTACTTGGAATTTATGATTCAGGGTCTAATTCAATCTCAGTATAATCTACTGCAATGTGAAGAGAAATGTTAAGAACAAGGGTCAAACTAGAAAGAGGAAAGAGAGGGCTGCTGTTTACTTCTTAAATAACTAGATGGAGAAGAAGAAATAGTGGACTGTCACTACCATATTGGAGAATTTACTTAAGAAGATGTCCATATATTATTTTAGTAGGATCAAGTGTTCGAACTCTACTATGTTAATTTGCACATGCATCTAAAGACAGCTTCATGCCTGAGTAACAGCCAGGGGCAACAAAACATGTACAAATACAGTAGTCATCTTATCCTTTGGGAGTAAGGAGACTTGGGTGAGATACATACTCCATACACTCAAAAAAAGTGATACTTGAAGGACTATTTTGCTTAAAGTCAATAAATGACCTATTCATGAAAACATTTGGTGAAGCAAAGGTAAACAATCTGTTAATGTGCCATAGAATTTACTATTGCAATATTAAATTTAAATAAATATTTAAATTGCTAACTTTACTATTGAATATTAAATATAATATTAAATAATTTAATTGTTAATATTGAAATTTCTGTATTGAAATGTCTATCATTGTGAGAATGGTGTTTCATGAGGTGTTACCAAAAATAGTGAATTTTTAAATAAAAAAATTACAGTAAGAGACACATTGCTATTAATCCCCCTCAAAATACTCCCTTTTTACTTCAAACATATTTATTCTATCATTTTTACAATTCTCTGAAGCAGTTCCAGAAGTCCTTTGGCTTGAGTGTTTTATATGTTTAGTTGCACTGTCCTGGCCACTTGGATGTCTTGAACAGCTTCAAAATGTTTACCTTTCATGTCCATTTTGACTTAGGGAAGAGCCGGAAGTCACACTATGCCAGATCTGGTGAAGAAGGTGGATGAGGACACACCATAATATTTTTAGGAGCCTTTCTGTTATTGCATAGCACTTGGCCTCCGGATTCACTGTATTTTTTGATCATGCCGTGTAAAAATACTCATGAAAGAGCACTTCTGGAACTGCTTCAGAAAGTGAGAAGAATGATGGGATAAATGTGGGGGAGTATTTCAAGGTGGGTTAATGCCAATGTGTTTTTTTACTGCAATACATTTTTCAAGTAAACATTCACCATATATTTTGATCACCCCTTGTTATTTTGTTTTTAAGATTTCAATATTTTATCACTGAGTAGAGTCAGTAGAATTATAGCTCTGTTTTTAAAGTATAAATCACTGCAATCAAAGAACACAAGTCACACAAGTTTTTCTTTCTACATTTGGACAAATAATTGACTATTTAAATTATTTTTCTCTGTTGAGTTATGAAGGCAGGTAATCTAAATTGATATGGCCAAGCTTTGTATTTCGTTTCTCCGCTCTCACCAAGTGAGACCATCCAGTGCTTCCTGTAAGGTAGTCCCAAATCTTTCACACACAAGAAATAAACACTTACCTTTCTTGCATAGGAGGAAGTTGAATCCAGCTATTAAATCGGGGATCATATCTACTGACAAAATTCGTACTATGTTTTCCTGTAAAAATACATTTGAGATGCTTAAAACTTATATTCCTTTGTTGATTTGCATCACTACCTTCCTTCCTTCCCTCTCTCCCTCCATCCTTCCTTCCTTCCTTCCTTCCTTCCTTCCTTCCTTCTTTCTTTCTTGTCTCCTTCCCTCTCTTCTCCCTCCCTCCCTCTCTCTCTTTCTCTCTTCTTCGTCTCTCTGTCCTCAGGTTTAACAAGCAGATGAATTAGGTAGAAGGATTAATAAACAGAGCATGAAAAGTAATCATCAGAAGAATAAATGTACCTCTTTGAATGTTTCCCCTTTTTTAACTTTTGGAATGAGGTAGGTAAGTAAAGTAAATCAACCAAACTGTAAGCATGTGTGTTTACTAAACTGGTTTCTATAAAACACAGTGGTAGGGCAAAAATTTGTGTTTTGATGTTTTTAATATTTTAAAAAGAAGTTATTGTCTATAAATATCAGTTCCAGAGACTATTTCGTATGCTCTCTCTGGTTAGTCTCTTAAAAAAGCTTGTATACTCTTCTTTTTATACTGAATAAAGCATTTTAAAGACTTTTTAAAAAAGAGAATTGACATTCACAGCAAAACAGGAAGTACACAGATTTCTGACACTCTCCTCGCCTGCACACATGCCAAACTCCCCACATTCTTAGAACCATTTTTATGGACCCAAGAACCCAGGTGTGGTAGCATCTTCTGTCTCCCTACAGAGATAATGGCAAAAGCTATGGTAACGGTCTAATTTGGGAAACCAGCTCTGTATCATGCATGCCCTGCAAGTTCTGTGTGTGTGTTTGGGGGAAGTATGGTTGCTGTGATGTCTGCACAAGCAAATTTGCTGAAATGGGAAGCGTGAGCCTTCTGAGCTGCTAACTGGCTTTCCCCTCTGGTGAGACTCAGAAGCACAGTAAGGGCTCCAAGGTATTAACATGAATGCTTATGCTGCACATATACTGACATCAGAGCAAGAAATGGAAGCAAAAGCGTGCATTATATTTTCCATGTGGCACCTGAAGTGGTGATCATGGAAGGCACCTGAGGCCTTGACCTTGGGAGGCTGCCTTTGTTCATATATGTGTGACTAAACATTGAGACGGGTAGCAGACTTTACCACAGCACTAAGTAGGGTGTGTCTGTGTGCGTGTGCTGGCGTGTGTATGTGTGTGTATGCACATGCTCACAGAAAATCCAATTATTAATTACACAAACATATTGAGCACCTACTATGTGCCATCTGTTTAGGTTCTGAAATGTACTTGTATACAAGAAAGACAAGATCCCTGTCATTGTAAGAAATAAAACAAACATGCAATATAATGCCAAGTAAAGAACAATAAAGCCAGGAGTGGCAGAGAGGAGGCCAGTTGGAGTACTCGGTCACCTGCTTAGAGATGTCTGCTGGAAGCTATGCACATGTGTACAGAACGGGCCTCGTAGGAAGCGGGCAAGCAAGTATAAGATCCCTTGGTTGGGCACGAGTTCTGAAATAGCAGTATTGGGGTGACCGTGTAGAGAGTTGTCCCAGTTCAAAGCAGTGTGCCTTGTGGACTGAAGTAGGATTTTATATGTTGTTGTAAGCACAATAAGAAGCCACTGGAGGGTTTTATGCAACTGAGGAATACGTGTCACTCATCACCCTGCGTGGTGTATGAACAGTCTATAGAAGGGCTACTGTGGAAGAGGAGGAACTGTTAGGCTGATGATGGTTTGAGAGAAGTTGGAGGAGGTGAGATATGATCACAAATGAAATGCATTGTAATGGTCAAGCAGGGACCGGATATTGATATGAAGAAAAGTGAGCCATTAAGGACGGCTTCCAGTTGATAGCCAGAGTAACCAGATAGAAGGTCAGGCCATTTATGGGGTAGAGAAGACCAAGTTGGTATAGGCTGGCAGTGGCAGGTGGGGAAAAGTTATGAGCTCTATTTCATGCTTAACTTCTAGAGACCTATAGAATGTCAACTAGGAAGCATCTGGTAGGCTACTGGCTAGGTGAGGCTACAGATGCAAATTTTGGAGTCATTAGTTCAGAGCTATTATTTAAATTCATGTGACTTGATAAAGCCAGTTTGAGGAGAGAATATGGAATTAGAAGATAATGGATCCTGAGAATGAACCTTGACGTAGAAGCCAAAATGCCAGCAAAGGGCAGGAGTCTTCAGAAAAGCATAGTGTTTTGAAATCCAGGTCAGGAAACGAAGGAGCTGAGCAGCTGAGACTTGACCACAGTATCAGGCAAGCTGGAGGCACTGATGACCTTGACAAATGTCATTTCAGTGAACTGTAGGGATGAGCGCCTGAGTGGGGGCTACTCAGGAGAGAATAAGATCTAAGAAAAGAGAAGTGGATAGGAAATGTTTCTTAGGACTTTTGCAATCAAAAGAAGATTACAGCTAGAAGATGTAGCATTGAGGAAAGGCTTAAATCTATAAATACTGAAAAGTGTTTGAGCAGGCATGGAAGAGTGCAGAATAGACCTTAGATTGGAGGAAAAGGAATATAAAGTAGCAGTGAAAGCAAGTGAATAGATTTGATGACAGCGAGACGAAACATTTGATTGCTTCTATTCTCATTTCACTAAGAAGCAAGAATATCAACTGAGAGCAAGAATGGGGATTTTGGAGAAGGAGGCATTTGAGGAGAAAGAAGAAAAGGAAATAGCTACCATAGAAGGTGGACTAGTGTGCCGACCCTGGTACTAACTGTTTGACTAGCAGTCAGTAGTGGCTGTCTGGTTTTCTCCAAGTTGACTTGCTCAGAAGCAAGGGAGAAATGGAAGAGAGTTGTATTTATTCAGGAGCAGCATTGTCAGGCAAGTATAGAGGAAGGAGGAGGGAGGGAGGGAGGGGGAGAGAGAGAAAGAGAGTGAGAGAATGAAGAAGAGAAGGAGGAGGAGGAGAAGGGGAAGGAGAAAGAGGAAGAAGAGCAGAGGGGGTGAGGCAGGGAGGGAGGGGGAGTCAAGGAGGCAGAGAGAGCGGTGGAGATGCTGCGGGTGTACAAACTAGAGCGATGATAGGCATCACTAGAGCCTAAGCTCATCGGGGATGGTGGTGAGGACACGAAAGGGCGATGGATAGTGAAGTGGTCAAGTGAAGGAGGTGCTACTACCAGGAAAACGGGCTGGCTGTCACAAAAGGCAGGAGGTGGCATAATCTGAAAATATCCATCATCTGAAAGTTCCTGGGACTTTAAGCCTGTGGGAGTATTAATGAAGAGGGAAAGTTATCAGCCTTTGATAACATGAAGGATGTGGGAAAAGGAAAAAAAGCAGCCTCTTTTAGAAAGGGGGCTGGGAAAGCTTGGAAAATAGCATGGCTTTGAGTAGAAAGGAAATGCATTAACTCCTTCTGAGGAGAGTGTAAGGATTCTAGGGATTCTGCTGATGTGAGATCAGGAGGTCGTGTGGGAGCATGGGATGGTCAGGTTACATGTTAAAGTCAGTTTTTTTGTTTTTTTTTTTTTTTCTGGGAACGCACAGGAAGAAACAAGAGTACCAGGAGGCGAGAGTGACTCAGGAGGCTTTGGTGTCACATAAGGAGTCTCCACTTAAGGGAATGGTTATGTGTAGAATGAATTTTTATAGAATTTGAATCATTTCCTTTGTAGGAAAACTATCATTCTGATAGCCAAGTTCCAAGATGAATTCCCAAATGCATCTGCAGTTTATGCATCTAGTCATGTTTATAGGAGTGTAGAACCTATTCTCCATGATAAGAATGTTTCTGTATGAATTCTGCTTTGGAATTTCCATATGAAAGAAGACATATGGCTCCTCTCAGTAATGGGGCATAGAATGTTTTCCTGTGTTAGGTAGCGGTGGTAGAAACTAGCAATGTTCACTTGTGGATATAATGCTAATGGCCTGCCTCAGAGAAAAGGCTCACACAGACTGGGGTGATACAGATGTGAAATGAAGAAATGGTTTCTAGAGGCAGGTCCAAGAGTGAGAAAGAGAGACAGGCTGGAGGACTAGCATTCTGGAGGTGGTAAAGCAGGAGAAGAGAGGATAATGAACCTTAGAAAGAGTATAGCAGAATGAGGAAGGTGAGATGAAATGGTTTATTCCTTCCTTCCTCATGTCAACTATTGAGACTCTCCCAGCAGCTTGAGAGTGGTGGAATTTGCAGCAGAATTTTGGGTTATCCTTCACATAGTCTGTTTCTTCTTATCCTTTGCATTCTCTTTCTGGCTCTTTCTCTACTTCTGACATTGTGTCTTCAGAAACCATTGCTGACTAGCACTTGAGTGATGTGGTACATGAGCCAGGAGCAGTAACTTCCCACCAGCCACAGAAGGGGAAGAAGTGGAAAGGAAAGAAATTTCTCCTCAGCAGTTGTTTGGGGAGTCAGTAGTTAGTAAGTGACAATGTAAATTGGATTTCTGTAGGTGGAGCACTGACAGCATATTTGCATATTCATTAGAATATTATAATATATTCCTGTCAGTAATGACATGGAATTGATATTTATAATGCACCTGGCTAGCAAAACTTTGATATGTATCTGCTTGTGTTTCTAGTATGTTTTTTGACTTTACATTTCTGTCTGGTAATCAAAATTGTCAAAAAATAAAATTACAAATTTGTTTGATGGCACCTATCTGTGTTTTATAAGCATGTATTAAACCATAATTTTGTGTTTTATTCACAGCTATGCATTTCAGGCACTATTTTAATAGGAACTAAAATTTAACTTAATATTTCATCTTTGGAACTGACATACACATAATGCTCAAATGCAAGATTTGAAATTTTTTCTCCCTGTGAACAATTATATTAAAGCATGTTATTATAGGGTTGTTATTCTTTATACATGTTGGTATTAATTTCATGAAGGATTATATGAACATCTCATATTTTTGAGATGGTTGAGTCCTTTCATGGATTTCTAAATGTGGAATGACAAAGAATTCTTTTCAAGTGGGAGCCACTTTCATTGTGATATCCCGATTTAATTTCATATGATCAATGGCAAAAACGTGATTGCTTCTGTTATGGTTGACCATATGGATGGACTAGCAGTGTTATATAGTTGTTGAAGACTGAGGCTATGGAGTCACATAGACCTGCATTGGAATCAGTTCAGCTTCTTGTAAGCTGTGGGTCTTGATTAGTTGCTTAACCTCTTGAGGTTTAGTCTGTTATGTAAGCTATCACAGAACATGGCTCACAAGACAGATACAAGGATTAAGTGAAATGATACAGGCAAGTGCTTAGTAAAGTTTCTGGCTAAAATAATGAACACTCAATAAATACCACCAGTAATACTAAAAACAAACAAACAAACAAACAAACAAACAAACAAAAAAATCTACTGTGGTTGACCAGATGGATGGAATATGGAAACCATTTATGGGACTGTGGTAGATTCTCTTGGTATTTAGTCCAGATCTCTTTATAAAACACGTGCATGCATTCCCTAGCTGTAGTTTTGGCTTTCACTGGTCATGGCTACTCCTTCAGACGAACAGGACACCTCGCCTTCCATCCACCCTTATCCTCCTCCTGGGGAAGGCTTTAGCTAATGACTGTGTGATTGGCATGGGGCACAAAAGGCCAACCTACTTGCCTCAGGGACAGCCAGCCTTTTCTGTTTGGGAGAGTCACGTCAGTGGTGCATCTGGGCAAAGGGCCCGGATCTATGCTAAATGACATCACGTGGCAAATAAGCCAGGGGCAGAATGACTCAGCTTTCCACGTGAACACTTCCAAAGCTCAAGAAGGGAATCTTAAAAGACGAGAGAGCTGTCAGGTCTATACTGAGACTGAAAGTAAAGTGAAAGCTTCGCTAACATTTAACTCTGAGCTTTCTAGTGGCAAAAGTGTAGAGCAGAGGCGCAGTCAGGCACATGGTTGGCATGAGCGATCATTTTAAAAGCACACAATGCCTCAGCGCTTTGGCTTGACAAGAATCTGTCACATGGGTCTGCACATGAAGCACACTGAGTGCTGACGGTGAATCACATCCCTACAGTTAGGGCAGATGTGGGTCTTCAGGAGTCTTTTCTCTTGGGGTAGTCAGGCAGGGCCTCCAACCCAATTGCTGCTTCTCTCCTGGTGAGTGGAGGAAAGTCAGGGCAGTCCAATGGCAGGGTTTTATGAGGAGTTGGCATTAGATCCATGGTAAAATCTTGATCCTCTAAACTAGAAGAATACGTTCTTTCAGCTCTGCTCTATCTCCAACCCAGTTCTCTCAGATGTGCTTTTGATCTGAAGTGGAGGAGCCAACAGGTACAGATCTTTTTTTTTTTTTTTTTGCCTAATCATGGGGAGCAAGTTTTTCTGAGTCACTGATTAAGGTAAGATTTATAGAATGGGAGGTTCACAGTGTTTTTGAAAAATTGAGTTGTTGGACCAAGACTGGCAATTTTAGCAGAGGCCTAGCCCACTTAGGAGGAGGTGTCGGCCGAGAGCACTACAGTCTGAGTTAGGACTTCCCAGCCTTTTCTTCTCATGTTTTAGCTTTAAAATGGCCTTCTGAGAGGATGCTCTGCAAATTCTTTGCTTAGATAAACCCTATGGCTATGCAAATTGGGACTCTGGGCAGTCCCAGTCCCTGCTGGAGAAGGATAAGGAGTAAATGGGGAGTTTACAGTGGATTGCATGCAAGTCAAGGTCTTCCAGTAGCACATCACATCTGTCCTTATAAAAGTAAGCTAGAGGAGAGAGGTGAAACATCATTCTTGCTCCTGTTTTGAGTCTCTTTCTCAGAAAACCCCAGGAACTACCCCTTTCCAGACACTGGGAGATGAGACACACAAAGCTACATCTTGGAAAGAATAACACCATCCCCTCGCCTTTTAAAAATGCCTATATCTTATAATCTGGGCAACTACTTTGAAGATAGCAATATGCAATATAATAACCATTGTTAATTTCCTATTATCTTGTTTTGAAATTCTGTATCATTGTTTTTATTGTTTTTTTCTCCTTAAAAAAAAAAAAAATAGGTGGCCCGGATTGTTTTCCTTTAAGATCCTCTACAGTGAACAGATGTAACCATTTTTCTATAGTTTGTCTTGGTGCAGATGCTGAAAGAGGAAATTCACAATCAAATAGAGGCAGTATATGTAATTTCAGCTGGATGTTCTGGGGTTTTAAAGTAAAAATGTGTACCTGCAAGCTGTTTTATGGTTTCCTAGTCATAATTATCTCTGTTACACAGAAGGCTACAACTGCAACTCCTCCTTCACATGCAAGCTTTCCAAAAATATCTTGATAATTTTGCATATTCTATAAGGCAGTGTTCTCCTCGTGTTTGGCTTGGGAAGTGTGTTAACAGGTTTACTTTCTGTGTGCAGTGCACTTATGAAATCACACCATGGGAGGATTGGGGTGATCTATAGATGGAGCACTTGCAGAAGGAACTGTGACTAAGATGGAGGTTTAGTCAGACCAGCTGCAGAATAACTTCAGCTAGCGTGGCATGTAGCATGACTAGAGATGATGCTTACTGATTGCAACCACATTATCATATTCATAAGATGAGAAGAAAGTGGTGGAAAAGGTGGTGAAGATTCTTAACATCTGCAGCTTACCACCTTCCTCTGGGGAGTTTGTTCTAATGTTGTGGTTTTCCCCAGGGGATGGCTAGAGAGAGATGGGATGGCTGGGCGTCACTGCAGAGCTAAATCTCCAGGGAGTGGATGAGTGATTGCTCAGTGTCTTCAGTTAGCTTGATGATTGACCTTCCCTCTCTCCGTCAGCCCAGTTCCTTGATTACTTCATTTGTCCCTGTTGCACACAGAGAGTTTCCACACTAATTCCAAAATGGACTGACTCATACTCCATGAGTGCTGCTGAGGTTTGGTGAGTGTCTCCCAGTGATACCTGTGTTGAAGGCTTGGTTCTCTAGATGGTGCTACAAGGAGGTGGTGGAACATTCATGAGTTGGGGGCTTTAGTGGAGATACTTAGTTCATTTGAGCCATGTACCCAGAAAGGATTGTGGGATCTTGCCCACCCTCTCTCTCTCTGCCCCCACTTGTGATTTGACTGTTTATATACTCATAACAAGATGTGCCACCATCTGCTGCCCTCACCATAACCAAACCATGCAGATGTCATGCCTCAGGACCTCCATAACTGTGAGCTAAATAAGTCCTTTCTTTGTAAGACTATTTGCCTCAGGTATTTCATTGTGGTAATGTGAAGCTGACTAATATAAACATCTATAATTAAAGTTGTTCAATAGTTACCATTTGGATTCCATTGGTCCTCTCCACCCAGCACGAATAAGAAGTTTTCTACCTCCACAACACAGTGGTGAGCACTGTTGTATGGCATAACTGGAATTAAGAAAAAAATAAAAACTTTTAAACTTTTCCATCTTAGGAGTTGATACCTTGGCTCAGCAGCTATTTGCTTCACCGTCGTGCATAAAAAGTGAGCCTGCATCAGAAGGAAGAAGATGGCAGAGGTAGAGAGCAGCTGTGCGCCAACCCAGCAATCCCCCCCCCCCCCCGCACAAGCTCAGTGGTGTGTTCTCAGTGGTTCCTAACCCAGCCCCTTCTGATTAATTTTACATAATGTTATTCCACAGACTAGTCAAGAACAACCTGCCATGCTGCTTTTGATTCTTAAGTCCTCTTCACCTGCCTGATGATGGGGATGGCTTTGTGAAACAATGACTGGCACTCCCAAATGGCCAGGGCTGGCGGTTACTTCTTGGAAGAAGAAACTCTGAATATACTTGGAGCCTTTAAGATGTTCTGCCCAAACTTAGTTTGCTGGCAGTCTTTCCACAAACAGACTCAGGGTGCTTGGTAGCTTTCTATTCCACAGCAATGAACAAGCTACATTTCCATACAGTTTTAAGTTTTTAAATTAAGGTCCTGCTGATTTAATGCCTTCTCCAAATGTATACGCTTAATTTCCTGTACAATGTCATTAGCAGCACAATCACACATTTTCTATCTGTCTGCATAGGAGCTCTTCTGGAACAAAGATGAAAATTGTCAGGAACATCACAAATATCCACTTTCCTCACCTCTCCCTTCTCCCTGCGCCATGGCAGTGGCTTTGAGGAGAGGGTATTGCTCTCAAATCCACTAAAGTGAGGTTTCTCTGTTTTTGCTCTCATCTGCCTCTGCTTTGGGGTGTCGCGATGGACAGCACCCTGTTAGCTTTTGTGATGTGCAGTGCTCGTTGCTGCTATTATAGGATCAAAGGGTAAATGTATATAGCATTCGTTATCATAGCACATGCAGCGGTTTGGGCCCAGTGACACCAGTAGGAAAAATGATGTCCTTGTTCAGCTCATCATATGGGCATCTTAAATCTATGTGAGGACAAATGGAGAGGTGATGTGCATGTTCAGGCAGGGAACTTATTGCCTGACACGGATCAACAGAGCACTTAAGAAACCAGTGCAGTGGGAAATCAATATGAGTCCGGGCCAACTCTTACTCTGTGCTTTTTTCCAATGCAGAAAGAGATAGAAAAAGAGAGAGAGGAGCGAAAAAGAGAGAGAGGGAGAACTTATGTCACACCTGATGTTATTTTGGGTGATATATACCTTTCATTTCATTTTGTTTTTCTTTTTCTCAGCAAGCACTTATACTGGCCAAGATACAAAAATAAAATTAAGAAACTGGCATAGCTTTGAGAATGGTAATTCAGCAAACAGTTCTGAAAGAGCAAATCAGATCATTTAACACTTCTTCCCAAAGAAGAACTGTAGGAGTTCTGATTAATTATTAATTAATTATTGCTGCAAATACTCATTGATTTTGAAGTTATGTCCCCAGGGAGAAGGTACTGATTGGCACATAAGCCCAATTTTTGAAGGTGTGGTAGAAATTGGGTTTGTGTGGTCCGTGATTTAGATCAATGAATTTAGAGAATCATCTCAGGAATAGCCTCAGTGCCTCAATCCTCGGTTTATCTCTTTGGGAAATACTTAAAACTCCACAGATCTTACTGGCTTCATCACTCAAAATTCATTGGGATACAGTATACTCTGAGTTCCTTAAGCAACTATGGTTGAATACATAAGGTTTTTAGAAAATTAACCCATAGCTTGAATTATTCTGCTAGTTTTCAAAAACAAAATCAGTCTGCCCCTTCAGTACATTGTGAATGGCCTATGCAAGGCCAGTTCATCACAATGACTGCTGGGCAGTGTAAACTTATACAGCATTACTTGTGATCCGTACGTATCAACTCATATGGGACACTGTGCAAGAAAAGAGACCACCAGCCACAGTCAGCTTACACGGTCTGTCGCCTCTACCCCTCATGTACTTATTTAAACCACTGGTTAGCTCAATGTCCAAGTCTTTTAAATTAATGAAAAATTGTATTTTCTTCTCTTTAACCATAAGTCCAACTTCATAATAAAAGCCCAGTCTCTGAAAATACAGCAATGCATATGTTTTGCTCTTACCATTCATTTGCTTCTCTTCAGGCAAGCAGAAATTAAGTGAAAGAAATAATACATGATTTATTTTTAAGCCTCTTTCTCATTTGATTACCCCTATTGTTATGCTTTATGAAAATAAATGAAACTATTGTACTAAACTTACTACCAAACTCTTCAAAATAAGAGGAGAGAAGGTTTTTGAAGTCCTTACTTAGAGACTACTGGAAGGCATTCTTTTGGTCTACACATTTTTACTCTTATTTTAAAATAGCATATGCTATATTCCTTGGTTGAGCATTTTAATATTCTCATTCCTGAATTATTTTAAGAATTAGTACCATGAAGTATAAGGCTATAAACACACACAAGTAAGTCTTTGAAATTATTTTGAGTGTAAAATGCTCCCAAATTTATTAGAAAAAATTATTCAATTAATGTTTATTATTCAATCAATGTTTGAAATTTGCAAAACACCTAATTTCTCTGACTTCTGATTAAACTCAAAGAAAAGCAAAATAAATAGGGTAATGAGAAAGAGCACACAATGTGTTTAAAATAGCCCTGGGTGCAGCGTTCATGATTCTCTTCTAAATAACACCAGCTACATCCCTGCTTCTTTCCAGATTTCTCCAGAGATGGGCACCTGCCTTGCCCTCCCGGCAGGTAGTGGAGGAGGTTTGCACGCCATGTGCATATACAGCCCCGTGTGAATTTTTAGCGTGTCAGTCAGTGAGTTAGAGGGAAAGGGGAAAGAGAAGCTAATCAGGATGAAATGAGATTAAAGGCTGTCTAATTTTACAGCAACTGTGATCCATCAGCCACTGTGAAAGTGACAGTGGAAATGAATGATGGAGACAGACAGGTGGGGCTGTACATTTCACTGATTTATCCTCAAATGCACTGGGCCTTATTTTATTGAGTGAACATGACCGCATTTATCATGACTGTCATCTAAAGCCACTTCCCTCCATTTAAAAAGGTCACTTTACTCAGAGGGAGTAGGAGAGAGGCACTTTCAAATCAGATTTAAAATCTAATAACACATGTTTATAAAGCCCTTTGTGAGAATTCTCAACTTTATTAAACAAACTAGTAGAGCTAGAAGGAAAGAGAGAAGAAAAAGGGTCAGAAAATCAAAAAAGAAGACAGATTTGGTCACCTGAGTGAGCATTTGCATTTAGTCTCTAAATCTGAAGCAGTTTGTACCATTTTTGCCTTTTCTACTCTCAACTATTGACATTCAGTTCTAGTCTGGAAATGACATGAAACATGTGCATCTAATATTTTAAATTAAGAAAGTAGAAAGCAGGTAATACTATAAAAACTTGGAGAGAATCAGTCAGTGTTTACTCTGCAGAATGAGTAATCATTGCACATCAAATAGATGTTCGCAACTGGTACAAGCTGATCTCTGCTACAATTAACTTCTGTACCTGTTAATTGTTTTCTCATAATTCTAAGGCCATAAAAATCTCAATCACACCAAGTCTTTTATCTCTCACAGTACCAGTGCAATAAAACGTCTTGGAGTGTTATGCACAAAATTATTCTTTGTGGATATGAAAGTAGAGCTCAAACCTTCAGAAGTATTATCTGCCACTTTTCACAATAATGGCTACCATTTACTATGTCCCATATACATGGGAAGTAAATATGTAATTATATTTCATAATTACCTGCATTATATCTCTGTAAATATCATATCACTTGTGTTTAGTTCCTGCTATTCTTTTTCTTCCAATCAGGCAAGCAGAAATTAAGTGAATGGGATAATTCATGACATTATAATACATAATAAAATGTGATATATGATAACATACACTAATCCTAGATATATTTATTTACATCTTTTGTTTAATATAATTAAGTCTGAAGCAAACATTACTCATTCATTTTATTTCTGTAAGAAATACTGAGGCCTTGAGAGACTAAGTCACTTGTTGAAGGTCACACACAGTTAATGAATGGCAGGGATCGAATCCAAACACAGGCATATCCAGACCCCAACCCACTCTCTTATCCATTTCACTCTACTGATTTTCAATAGGTATGTTCACCCAAGCAGCAAGTAATTACTGAGTACCTGAGTGTTCAATGATGATGTTCCTGAAATTTGTATATAATTTTTTTATACAGAATCATATTTTAACTGTTTGATATTTAAAGGAATCCTTAAAATAAAGCAAGTAGGCACTTCTTTAATTTTTTTCTCTGTAAATCTAGGCACTCAAATAGTTGTTTTTCTTTTTTAAAAGGGAGTACATTTGTTTGAGGAAGTCAGCAACACACTGAGCAAATCAGCCAGTTAAGGATGGGCGAAGTCTATCTGCACAGAGGTATTGTTATTATTTTTAAACAGTGAGTGCCTATTTCAACCTTGGAAGGGCGCTCATGGTTACAGGAGGCATAGAGGCCCTTTTCCCGGCACAGGGAAAGTCCAAGAGACTTGTTTGTATTTATGCAGGCCTCAATCTGTTTTACTGGAGAGCTACCCTACTCTGTCTCCTCCTGTGTTCTAGCTAAGGAATATAAACTTCTTCCAGCAGAAGGCCTCGGTATTCTTTGCAACTCACAGATTTTGATAAATGTCCAAAGACAGACTGAGTAGGGCTTAGCAAGAGGTGGAGGACTGCTAATTAAATGGTTGTCGAATGCTTATCTTTTAAGGGTAACAGATACATGGCCCTAGAGTTCTTTGGGACCTCAAACATACAAACTTGCAAAACTGTCCAAAATGATGTTTCTTAATATTTTTGAAAAAGTAATTAAATATCATTGTAAAAATATAACCTTTTTAAAAAGAATATACAGGCCCAATAAATTTGCCTCCTCTCTCTGAACTCTAGCAGTTCCATTTTTTACCACGGGGGCCACTATTGCTACTGCGGTCCTTGGTTTCCCTTCCACAGAATTATTCACAGGAACTGTTTTTCTGTAACACAATAGCAGCGCTATTCCACAGATTCACTCTTTAGTACCACACTCTTTTGCAATAAAGAACACACTCTTCTATTCCCTGCTAATCCCACGTTGGCTCTGTGGCTGCTCCATGCCAGGCGATGCTACTCCTGGTGGGAGGTCCCAAGGAACAGCAGCTAGGAGCCAGCCAGCCAGCCTGAGGATGACATTGCAAATGCATGCGCACAAACAGGGCCTTCTGTGTTCGATGACCCAGGTGAGGGCAAACAAGTCTGTCATCCTCCGAGAGAGGGAGTGACGGGGTGGGGCGCTCTGACAGTGCCTGGGAAAGCCTTTCTGAGAAGACAACTTGTGAGTGAAGTGAGCGAGGCAACCATGCAGGAAGAACAAGGGCAAAGACCTAGAGGCTTGAGTGTCTGCAGAGCAGTAAGAAGGCACGGAACCAAGGGGTCTGAGGCGTGCCTGGGAGGGACATCAAGGGCACCTCGGTGAGAATTGCAAGGAGTGGGCAGAAAACAATGCCAGGACGGTCTTCCCTGGCATTCTTTAAATGGCTGCATAGTGGCCCATTTGATGTGTGTCCTATAATTTATTTTGCTCCTTTCTGATGGCCATTTATTAACTAATTCAACAAACACTAAGCATTCGTCATGGATAGACATTTTCTCGTTGCTGATAATGTAGCTGTGAGTGAAGTAGACATTATCCCTACTCTCATAGAGCTTATTATCCTTAGAAGCTACAGAGAGAGAGAAAGAAGAACATGAACAGGACATAAACAAAGAAGAACAGAGACAAGGCAAAGAGAAATAAATGGATAATGGGTTAGAGAGGGAGCGCTTGGTTACAGCTCCAGCTGGAGTGGTCTCGCTGGGGAGAGATGGTTAAGGTAGAATTGGAATGGTGTGAAGAAGCCATCTTTTACAAAAGCGGGCAGGAGACGTTGGGCGAATCCGAGCAGATGTCCAGAAGCGGGAATGAGTTGGTTGTGCCTAAGAAGTCCAGGTAAAGCCCATGTGTAAGGAGCCCTAAGGATAAGGACCAGACATACGGGGGAGGAGATCTGGAGGCAGACCGAGGCCTGGTCTTTATGAGCCAGAAGTGGTATAGATTTTATTCTAAGTGTGCCAGTAAGACATTGGAGAGGTATAATCAGCAGGGTGACAAATCTGACTTAGAGTTTAAAAACATCACACTGGCTACTGTTGATGTTGAAGGAGTAGAATGGAGAAACCTTCCACTGTCTGCCTGAGAGAGGATGGAGGCCTGCGCAGGAGAGGTCACTAGAGCTGGAGAGAAACAACAGGCTCTGAAGCTCCTACTATCACAATTGGTGCCGCACTGACTGTGGACACACAGCACTCAGACACAGGAGTTTATCTGTAGATGAACTGCTCAAAATAAAAGTTTTGAAGAACTAAAAACATCATACCACAGTGATATATGTGCACCCATGTTTATAGCTGCGCAATTTGTAATAGCTGAATCTTAGAAGCAACCCAAATGCCCACCAACTGAGGAATGGATAAAGAAGATGTGGTATTTTTACATAATGGGGTATTACTCAGCTACAAAGATAAACTTGAGGCTTTCATAGGTAAATGGATGCAACTAGAGTCCATACCCTAAATAAATCAGATCCGCATGTGTAAATATCATATTGTCTCACTAGTGTAAGAACCTGAAAGAGTAAATAAAATCTGCAAGGTATAATAGATATTATGAAAGGGAAAGAAACTGCTCAAAGGGAGGGAACAACTGCGATGAGGGAAAGGAGAAAAAGAAAGAAGGGAAAATATGTATATATTTACATGCA
This sequence comes from Chinchilla lanigera, assembly GCF_000276665.1. Lineage (NCBI taxonomy): Eukaryota > Metazoa > Chordata > Mammalia > Rodentia > Chinchillidae > Chinchilla > Chinchilla lanigera. Next base: position 19,870,339 of record NW_004955402.1, read on the forward strand.
CATGAAAATATGTATATATATACACACACATATATACATATACACAGAATAGTTAAGAGAGCTGTACTACTGACTGCTATTGCTTTATGGAAAGGAACAGTTAATGTTTAATTGTTTGAGCAATCTTACATGCTTATATTTGTCTAAATGAGTAACTAATTTGAAGATAACAATATGTAATACAACAGCCATTGTTAATTTCCTATCACCTTGTCTGAAATTCTGTATTGCTTCTATTGTTTGGGTGTCGTTTTGTCTATGTCTGTTTCTTTGTTAATTTGTTTTTGTTCTTTAAAATGAAAAACAACAACAACAAAAAAACAAAATAAAAGTTTTGGGCCAAAGAATGGATGAATTTTACATTTTGATGGACCTGGTCATGTTCTACCTCATTTTTACATCTGTATCTTTGTCAATATGGTAGATGAACATTTGATGTCTGGTTAAAATTTAAACCTGCATTTGTTCATGAAGGTAGAGACTGAGCACCTTTTCATACATTTAAAGTTCATTTGTATTCTGTACGCTTTTGATTGGGTTTTGATTTCCTGATGTAATTTATTTTTTATAGAATGGCATGATTTTTTTAAAGGTATTCTTTTCTAGGGAGTTATCTAAACAGAAAAAAATAAATGATATTTCAGAAGCACAACATTGCTAGCATATATATTTGTGAAATATTTACTCATTGAAGCAAATTCAAATAGCAATTACATGCTGTTGAAGACAAATATAACCTGAAAGAAAGATGCCTCACTTTAATAATGCTGAATGAACATACCTTGCCATGGGATCCTGGAGGGTTTGTTTTTTTTTTAAAAAAAAAACAATTGCTTCAATTTTATAACAAAAAAATTGAAAAACATAAGTGTTCAAAAATTTACTGGTTAACTTAATTCTCCCATTCAGTCTGTCTGCGGAAGACCTAGCAGCTTGGCCAGTGTTTCTCTGGCAATAGAAACAGGTCAAGTAAAACACCTTACACGCTAGCAAGTACTGGATAGGTATTATTCAGTAAATAATCCGTAGAAAGCCCTCTGCTACTTTTTCTGTTATATTTGGGCTGTGCTGTACCTGAAAATGACAAATAATTGGAAACATCTTGCATATTTGGGGATGACTTGATTATTATGAACAGTTAATTTGGAAAATTAAACCCATTAAGAGAATTGGTTGTTCTGAGTGTAGCGACGAGTTGGTGGAGTTTCAGAGTTTGCCAGCACTTTCTCTCCCCTCCCCAATGTGTTCTATATCCGGTTAGCAGGGCCCTTGGAGAAACGACACAGTGCTGTTTAAGTGGGCTCAAGATAAATAAATATAAGAAAAAAGTGCACACATCTCAGGCTTTGGAGGCTATTGGACAACCGAGAAAGCCTTTTCTTTTTCAGAGTTCAAAATCATATCTAAGGAAGAATCTTCCTGACAATGAGGGTTACTTAATCACTCCCTGCTCTGTGCAACAATTAGGCTGCGTGGTTTTACTGCATCATTTGCCAAGCAGTGATAGAGTATATTAAAATTATCTATCTTTGTCACCCTCAGAGGGCAGCTATGAGCTTTCTGGGGCCAGACGGTGTCACTGCTATGGCTTTAGGCTTAGTACAGCACCCAGTACACAGTGCTAGGCCCGCCTGGGGCCTAACTCTGGCTTTCACGCCTTACACAGTCACTAGAAATATGAATGCATCAGTAAGTGTTAGTGTATAAGTGAGTACATGATAGCAAAATTAGACTGTGGAATTTAATTTTGAACTTATAAAAGTGATGGGTCTCATAGAATGTGGAACAGGAGGAACTGAAGGAAAAAAGGGTATATAAAAGGAAGTTTTGTCTTAATCAGGATCTTATGGCTTCTAGGATAGATGTCACCCCATGGGGAACAAATGTCAGCTTTAAGCAAAGGAGGTTCACGAACTCTTCCAGGACTGACTAGACATATACTTCTTTAAGGAACTACCCTAGCTCTGGATTGTGCCAAGTTTTCAGTAAAAAGTTTCAAAAGCTTTCAATAAATCCTTGTTGATTTACAGTTCTAGCTCCGCATATCTACCTTGGGGAAGTGCTAATCACCACTGTATTAACTAAGGTGACTTAATACAGACTCTGTGTTAACTATTCAAACAAAATGTTTGAAGTCTTATTTTTACTTTAATTAGAACATTTTCACTAATGTGTTCCTAAAATATACTAGGTTTATTATAATACCAACTATTTTATTTTGGGTACATCCTGATATGTTAATTACAATTTAAATATAGTATTATTTTCACACCTGAAAAGTAAGAAACCTCTGAAAATTCAAGCTGCAGTCTCTTTAAAATATCAGTTTATTTTCCCCCCTTTTTTATAAAGTGCTGTGTATTTCTTAGGTGGTCTTCCGAGACACGCTGAAGAAATACACTAGTGCTGGGTGATCACCCCTTCCTAATGCCAGCATAGTGTCTTGCTGACTGTACCTTCCTAATGGAGTTGGAAATAGCACCATTATTGTTCTACACTCAAAAAGAGTAAATCCTCTAAATGGATTAAGTAGTAAAGTAACACGTATGATTTAAATGTTTAAATAAAATCCTTGACAAAAGCAAAGAGTAAGGGTTATTTTTATTGTAGATAATATGGCAACAGGATAGCAAAAGTGACTGTTCTATAATTAAATTCTCTTAGATAATGGTTCTTTACCTCAAATTACCAAGGGCAAAGGGAAGGAATGGAGTGTTGGCCAATACAAGAAAGACTTCTAATACATTTTTTTAACTTAGATCACACATACTCAGCACTGGAAAGGGAATGCCAAAAGTTCACATTAAAGTCAAAAGGTCCCATCAAGAATTATTCATTTATCATCTTCTTCACTCATTTATCTTATTAAAAGTACATATTGAGTAACTTCCAATTATTGTGCCAAACTCTGAGTACGTAAAGATCAATTGGACACCTTTTCTGTACTCTAGAGCTGACAGTGTGGGGTGGGGAGACATGAGAAAAGGTGGGTAGGCTGCAAAGGGCTCCAGAAGCAGATGTTCCAGAGAAGAAATGACTGGAACTCCGGGGAGAATAAAATAAGGCTTAAACCAAATCATAACGCTGAGAAATTTTTTTCCCAGATGTTTTTCATGATCAGCACAAGTAACATTGCTTCAACAAATATTAACTGAGCTCCTGCCATGTGCCAGCACTTGGGCTAGTCTTTTTGCGTTAGCCGGCTTTGTAAGAATGAACTATTAACATTTGATTCATTTTGTAAAATCTCCTGATATTAAGATCCTATGATCACAATATCAACTTTTCTTGAGGCAGAGAAAACTCATTTGGGGAACGCGGACCAAATGAATGGATCAGCTCGTGGTCTACACTGTCAAGTCAGCTCGCCTCCTCCCTACTTAAGGTCCTTCTTGCACAACTCTCCTCTTAGATAACCCAGCAGTCACAGCCTCTGCACTGATTCAATCTCTCTCAGCACAGAGTGCCATCTGCCCATTCTGTTTTTTTTTTTTTTTTTTTTTTTGCCCTGGTACCGGGAATCGAACTCACGATGTCGTGCTTGCCAGGCAGGCGCTGTGCCGCTGAGCTAAATCCCCAGCACCACATCTGCCCATTCTGGAAGCAGTTGATAGTGTCCTTGGAGCTGTGAGCAATACCTTTGTTCCTTTTAGGTCACCTCTCCTCACATTTGTTCATGCAAACGCAGTGTGATATTGGAGTGAGTGCATTTATTCAACTTGAAAGAATATTTCACTACAAGAGTCAGAAGGTTTTTGTTAAGCAGTACTCTGACGGCCGCGCCATGGTATTTGTGTGTGTGAGCATGTGTTATGTCTGCTGAGCAGCTGGACTGGGACACCAACGCTACACTGAGTGGACGGTATATACTGTGCATGGGAGATGAGAATGTGGTCCACGACTTTAGGCAATGAGCTCAAAATGGTCCCAGCCATGAAGAGTCACCCATAGCTACCTTTTAAGAAAGTCCTGGTCCCCAATGCTGGGACAAGTGAAAATATGCAGATCAGAAGAGAGAATCATGTAGAGAAATTTGATGCATTTCTGGTCTATTTTGGCATTATTTTCTACTGGCAAATATAGATATCCACTGACTAAGTAATACTTGTTTATGAATATATGTATGAACATGCGTGAATATTTGGCACTTCTCCTGCTTTAGAATTAAGGTGGAAACCTGAATGAGGAAACTAATCTGAAGATATATGCCAGGTTATCTGTGCAGGATTTCCTAAAAGTGGCCCCTAAACTGGTTCTAATTGAGGTCTGTGTGTGTGTGTGTGTGCATGTGCATGTGTGCGTTCGCATATTCACACACAGGTATGTATTCAGATCATGTATACAATAATATGAGCAACAATTACTGAGTCAATCCTTCCTCTCCCTCTCCTTTTCTTTCTCTCTTTTCTTTTCTTTCTTTCTTTCTTTCTTTCTTTCTTTCTTTCTTTCTTTCTTTCATTATTTTTCTTTATTCTTTCCTTCTTTCCTTTCTTTTTTCTTTGAAGGTGGCTTTGTGAAACTGTGAGAATGCTGCTTATTTTCCATCCACAAGAGAGAAAAAGAGTATTCCTCCTATCCTCCAACCCAAAGACAAAGCAGACAACAATTTTTGGGCGAGGTGTGCCCATGCTTCTTGGAACTTGGTAGGCACGGGAGAGGTCTAAAGGCCAGAGGCTGGTGGGATCCTATGGTAGGAGTGTGGAGGGAACTAGGGGAGAAGTGGCCTGCACTTCTTGGTAGGGTGATGGGCTCCAGGAACTTCCACTGGGCCAAGCTTGTGCTCTGGAGACTTGCTTATCCCCAGCTATCTTGGAAGGCCTTCCTATCTCCTTACAAAAGATTAGTTTCCAGCTCACAGTCACTCTAAAGAAGCTATGTGTACTGATAGAAGCCCATGGTGTACTGAGAAGTCTTCAGAAAGAGGCTCACAAAAGAGTCCATAAAGGCAGCTCATGACAAAACAAAGTGAGCTTTAAGGCGTTTATTTCCTGATGCGCAGGAAAGCCAAGTTCTAAAATAACCAGGCAAATCAGTTCCTTTTTTGCCTTCCCATTATCCAACTCAATCTGGGGTGGAACTGGATTATTCAGGATGGTTGATGCCGTCAGGGCAGGCCAGCCTTGCCCTCCCTTGTGCCATCCAGTCCTGTGGACACAGGTTAACAGAGAAGGCCTGAGACTTCCTCCCCAGAAAGGCCTGGTTGCAAAGTTGAAGTTTGGCTGGCATCTGAAAACTTAAATGTCAGCACCTCTCTGCTCCGGCTGATGGCGCTCCCGCCCTGCGGGTTTTCTCCCATCCCCCAACACTCCAGACAAAGGCTGGACATGTGAGGCAGAGAGAACAAGGGCCAAGGGCCTGAGACAAGACCACCATACACCTATGTATGGGAAAAGGACTGTGTTGCTCACCACTGAGTTCTTAAAGCCTAGACAAATGTTCTGTACTTAGTAGATGCCCAATGAGCATTTATTAAATTTGTAACAAAATAAATTTAAATTGTACTGAATTGGTATCCTGTTATTTGCAACCCAAAATTTAAATTTCAAATAGAGAAAGGGAAGGAATTTGGTTAATTGGTAATTCAATAAGTAGGTAGTTTGAACTATTTGGTTCAATAATTGAGAGCATGCACTGTACCACTAAGCTACAACCTCAGCCCCAGACGAGGTTTGCTATCATTTAACTGTGTGAGTTTAGGAATCTTGATTTTCTTCATCAGTAAAATGTTGATTATAATATGTACCTCACAGGGCTATTTGAGAATTCAATTAAATTGGGCAACTTATATAAAACACAAAGCTCATTACAGACAAACTATAAGAGGTAGTTCTTTTATTGCCCCCTTGCTCTAGATCCTCCACTAAATGGTCTTACACTGTTTAATTTTACAAAGGACAAACATCTCCAAACAAGCAAGATTCGTTCACTTGCGATACTAACTACTTCATAAGTGTATGCAAGTTTTCAGGCATGGATTTGACATAGAACAAAATATAGTTTTGATTACATGTTGGGGCATGAGTGTATGGTCCCAGAAGATGATTACATCTGATACATGGGTAGGACGAAGGGACATGACACAGGTCCTCAAATTTTCAAGAATTATGCTGATGATGTTAGAAGCGATTTAAACTCAGTTCCTAACATGTTACAGAAGAAAGATGAGATATAATTTTTAAATCAAACATGTCAAACAGCTACCATGTGCTGTACAGAAAGCAGAAAAGAATATAACTGTAGTCCCTTCCAGGGACTCAGATCCAATGGAGGAAAATTTTTCATAAGAGTAAATAAAGAACAAAAAGGAGGCTAGACATCGAGAAGTAGGAAGAACACGTTCAAATGGGAAGGGAATAAGGGAGGGGGAGAGGAAAGGGAAGGAAGGGATTGAAAAAGAACAGAAGGAAATAATGGTGCGTGTGTGTCCTATTTGAGAAGGGGCAAGGAAATACTATGTAATAAGGGGGAGGAGGGAAGGAGTAATTCTAACAACTTAGCAATCAGACATGATGCTAAACAAGACTGCCACCCAACACCACTTCCAGCTGGATTTGGACTCACCCTTCACATTGACCATGGGAGAGCAACTTCTACTCCGCATAGTGCTGACTGCTCTATGCATTTTCTGATAAAGTCTGAATCACTACTTAGCCTCCACTCTTAATACATAGCTAATCAACTGTCTCTTTTTTCCTCAGGAAAATTATCTGAGGATCAAAGGTTAATAGCAAAACTCAAGCCCATTAAAATCTATCTCTTTTTCATTGTTGCTTATACCTGATAACTCTCACACCTTTATCTGTCTCCTGACTCGGCGTAGTTCTGATAGCTTATATTTGTAGCAATTTCCTGGCACTCACCAGGTGCAGTCCCGCCCCTCTTTACCTTCTTCATAGCGAAATTACAAAATATCCAACCCCCGTCAGCAGCCACCTAGCTAAATATGGAGGGAGAAACATACATCATTATGTGGATAAACCCTGGTTCGTGACGCAGGAGGGCCGCCGTCTGCTTTTATAAATAAAACTTTATTTGCACATAGTTTACACCCAACAGCTTATGTGGAGTCTGTGGCAGCTTCCCTGCTATGACAGCAGTGTTGAAAATCTGCAGTGGAGATCCGATGCCCGCAAAGTCTGAAATATTTACCACTTTGCTCTCTATTGAAAAAAGCTCGCTCGTTTCTGTCCTCAATGACTACTGTACACCTTGTTCTCTCTCAACTCTTGGACATCTGCTCCCTGATTTACTTTAAGCCGATAACCTTGTTTTCTGTTTCTATAAGAAATAGACACATACAGCACAGAACTCCCACACATTCCCACCTCACACCTACAAAATCACTGGTGTCAGGGCATGTCCCGCCTTGCTTCCGATTATTATGGATGGACTATCTATGCTGATTTCTAAAGTCAAGCCCTCTATTGTGCTTTAGGTCCCATTTCTTTTCAACTACTCAAGGATATTTTTTTCCAGCAATTTCATCATGTTTTGCACCATTAACTTTCCCCTCTTCATCAGATGTCTCCTATCAGTGGAGAAGCGTGCTGTTATATTGCTTGCCTTAAAAAGAGGACATTTCTTGAATCAATATTCTCTCTCCTACCTATCTTATTTCTCTTTTTCTCTAGACATAAATAATCATCAGAAAGTGTGTTTGCTCAAAGTTTCCATTTTTTTCTTCTTCCATTTTCACTTCATCCCCTTCCAATTAGGCTTTTGGTTTTGTCAGCCCACTCACACAGCTGTTGTTGAATGAACCTCCAGGTTGCTAAGTAGAGTGGCATTTTTCAGTGCCTGTCTCCTGTGATCAGAAATACTTGGTGCTCTAGATCCTTCCTCCAGATGTGTCGCTCCTGAGACCATTCTCACTGGGTTCTCTTTCTCATTGGGTGTCCCGCTCCCAGTCCTTGCTGGCTGCCCTTTGTATCCTCAACTGGTAAACTTTGCTTTGCCCTTAAGTCGTTCCTTACATCCCTCCATACACGTTGCCTTGCAGGTATTCCAGCCAGATGAGTGAGAACATCTGTACATCTCCACATGGGTAGCAAAGGGAGTTCTCCAACATACTATCTCCCCAAACAGAACCCCTTCGTGCACTGTCCATCCACCTTGATTCTGCCCCTCCACTTGTTCCGCGTGACCTTGGGGTCAGCCTTGACTCCTCTTTCTCTTTATTACGCTTGATAAAGTAAATGATTTCTTCCTTTTTGCATTTCTTCCTTCTTAGACTTTTTGCATATTTATACATATATATGATGGATCATGATATGTATGCTTTTATAATCTATTTTTTCACCTGTGGATATATAGTGACTTTTGTTTTGATAAATATAGGTATCTATTAATAGTTTTTAATCGTGGCAGGCTGTTCTTTGGATGGCTAAACTAAGTTATTCAATAATCTCTGACAGTCAAATACTTAGGTTTCAGTTATGTGTTGTTATAAACAACACTGGAATGAACATCTCTGAGTAATGAATGATTATTGACTTAGAACAAATTCCTTAAAGTTGGACCATCAAGACTACTATGTCTCTTTAAAAAAATCTACCTTTGATATAATTCACATGAGTATAATTATAAATACATATAGTTTTGCACATTCCTGGGTGGGAGTGATATCAATATTAACATTCATTGTCAACAGTTACATAACAAGTTATTGCTAATTTAGTAATGCTCTTCTACTAATTACATTTAAAACTGCTGTAGTGAAATCAGGCTATGCAGAAGACACTGTATATTCGACTAGAGCACGTGGCCTGTGACTATGGATTTGAAGACTCCTTTTCGCAGTGTGTTTGCTCCATCCTGTCCTGGAATTTATAGACTGGCAACCACAGCTTTGCTGCTGCTGAATTCTGTTAGTTGTCAGACGTTCACCGTTCCAGCCTGTTCCGAGTCTCTTCTTGCATTGCTGCAATTTTGATCTGAGCCACTAGATGGCGTGCATTGTTCTCTGCTCACGCCCCAAAAGGCTCAGCTATGGGGTTCCAAGGCCAACCAAAACAAAGAGGAAAACGACACTACTGTGGCAAAACTTAGGAGGATGTTTTTGAAAACTCTGGTGTTTCTTCATTTGATGCAGATTACACCGATTTAGCGTATAATGTCACCATTATTTTCTTTATTCCATTAATCCTAATTCCAAATACTTGAGTGGGACCAAAATCTGTCTAGGATTCGCCACCTATTCACAGCATCTTATCCTCTTTTCTGTGGTGCTGGGCGTTCAAGCCAGAGCCTCGGGCATGCCAGGCAAGTGCTCTACCACAAAATTACACCCTCATCCCCTCAGCAACCTAATTTGAACTTCATAGTTTGGTCCCGAAGGCAATCTTTCAAAAACTCATGTAGATAGACACTTAGGGATATCTTATGCTGATATTGTTTATGAGAGGCTTTTTAAACAGGACACATTTTCCAATGTCTTGGAAGATTTTTACATACATCCTGTGGTATCCATGTGGCAGAGAGGTAGTGAACTAGAATTTACTGCTGCTTTATAGTCTATAGGCTGCTTTGATTCAACTTCAACATAAACTGTCATTTCTATATATGGTGTTTATGTGGTTGGGAAGATGATACGGCTTGTATGTGTGTGCCTTACGGTTGTTCCTTTTAGGGATTAATGCCATGTATGAGATAAACATCATTAAATTTAGTTTTTTTAAAGTAAATCTCTCTAATTTAGGAAACAAATATTTTAGAGAAGTTCACAGGATAAAATCCTATTCCTTACGTTAAGGTGGCCACTCATACTTTTACAAATAAACAGGGATTTACCACCACATGGCGTGTTTTCAGTAGCATCAGCATATCTTTTACTTCTTACTGGGTTTACCTTTTATAGCAAGGGACTTTAAGAAGCACGCATTTTACTGATGTTGACGAGATAAAGTCATCTCCTTTAATGTAAAGTGCCATCTCAGAGGTTTTTCCAAACACACATGCATTTAAACAGGCTCTTTCTCTAAGTAGTTTCAACAAATATCCTGTCATCTTCACTTAGACCCTGTCCGAATTACAGCTTCTCGTCTCAAGCAATGATCAGCCTTCTGAATTCTCACGTCGAAGCCGGCTGTAACAAAACCATGCTTGCCCTTTATGAAGAAAACAGTATTCAAGGCAATCAGATCCTTTGAGCTGATAAGAGATGTTCAAAGTCCATTTCCAGGGCACAAGAATGAGGTGAAAAAATGCCTAGAGATGGATCTTCACTAGGAAAATCTAAAAGCCAGTGAAATTTCTAAAAGGCCTTAATGGTGCTTCTGAAAACAGATACTAATTTTATGTTCTCATTCTTTGAATTATATTCATCTGACATTTAGAAGTAATTTTAAGGGGAAAATTTTATTAACTGAGAAGGAGATCTCCTGGACTATAATGATAAATGATGACTATATTTAAAAAATATAGTCCACTTATAATTCTTCAACGACGAGTGGTCTGGTTCATATATTCTTCCATTATTATCATTTATCCTGTTACTTCCTTTCAGCCTGTCTTTTGGTTATTTAATTCTCCAGAGAGCAGACAAAGCTACAGGGTAGTGGTAAATGCAAATACATCGATCACGTGTCTGTTATGAAGGGAAGTTTGATCTTTATTTTGTGTGATGGTGAAGGAATGGGATGATAAAGGTTAAAAATATTATAAACTGGGAGGTTTTTCACTTTCTTGACTTCACGTTTTTCTTCATCTACCCTTGATGAGTTGATATGCACGCATTTCTTTGTTCATATGGTCAAATAATATTTATTTATTGAACTCTATGTCAAGTATTGGAATACATATTCTTTTTTCTCAGAGTTGAGTCCTTAGTCTTCTTTTACTCCATTTCTTCTCCATTACAGATCTTCATGGTACTGTATAAGTGCTGACTTGTGAACTTGTTCTTCTGTACACTTTCCTTCTGACATATAGACAAGTATTTTCTAGTCCTTTCTGCATGCCTTCGCTTGAATATCTTAGTCTGTAACTCTTTCTTCTTTTATTGATATCCTCACCAAGTATTTATTGAACACCTACGATGTGCAAGGCACAAGGCTGGTTATGATGGATATAGATACCTCAGTCCAACGTGTTCAAGACTACACTCACCCCATCCCCTTCTGAGCATACATCTTCTCCTTGGTTTCCTCTTTTGCTCAATGGCATCAGCTCACTTTGGCCAGGCAAACCACGTCAGCTCTTATGTTCTGTTGCCCAGCAGCTAGCAAGTGATGCTTAGCTCTATTTGTGAAGTGAGTCTTAAATTCTCCATTCTTGCATCACTTCCATAGCTCTTGCTGTAAATCAGACCCTGATTATCGCATGCTTGTGTTATGCAATAAATAGTTACCCTGGCTTCAGTCTCTCCTTTTCCACGTCATCTTAAATTAGCTTTTTAAACACAGTTTTAATTATGTTATTTCCCTGATCAAAGATATTTGGTGACTCCCCACTGACTACAGAATACAGGTTTTCATCTGATCTTTGACACCTGATCTCAAGTCACCCTTTGGGTGTTCCAAACTCTGCAATTTCCTAAATTTGAAGTGCAATGTCACATTCTGCCTCTGCCAAGGCTGCTTTCTTTATCTGGCACAATAAGAGCGTGTCCCACTGGTGTGTCATTCTCCAGTTTGTCAGAGATTTCTCCACACACCTTCTGGACAAAATATAGGAATTTTTTTTACTGAATTTAAAGCAGAGAGAAGCAAAGCTCAAAATGTGTAAATGACTTACTAAACAATCTAATATTATTAACCTTATGATTAATAAGAAAGCCTAGCTACTAAATATCTATGGCCAGTAACACCCAAAACAGATCATCATGAGGTATGAGATTTTATGGAATGAACTATTTCCATCAGTCTTTGGCGACATACATTTTAAATGAAGGATTTTAAAGACAGAAACCCATTTTTAAAATTCCATATCCTTTATTTATAACTCTAATTAGAACTTAAAAATTAACCAACATTTCATGTCACTATGATGACCTTCACCCGTTTTTAATCTTGCTTATCCTTATGGGACATAGATACACTAAAAAATGTTGTGGAGAGTTCATGAGTATTTTGTAAAAATAACACCACTAGTTTCATAAAATTTATAATTTTGTCCTAAAATCTGATGGATTTATATACATTCAACACATATTTAGTCCATAGGAAAGAATACATTGGAAAAATTTGCCCATAAGTTTTGAATTTGAACTATAAATATCTCTTAAAACTATACCTCATAAATTCACTTATGAACCAAAGATCAGGATGAAGTGGATATTTTCCTCAGTATTAACAGTGTGTTGCGGTCTCACTACATAACTTTGTATGTACATATCTATATATCTATGTCCATATATATCAAATGACTTGATGTAATATCCAAATTCACCACGATATAAACATGACATAAAATTAAACTGACTTTAACATCAGTGTGTTGATTCCTAGGGTTGCAGATGCTGCATTATTGTTTAGGGACTGTTCATTCATTTCTTTTATAATTAGTATATGTGCTCAACACAAAGTGGCTGCAAAGACAAAAAATGCACAGAATCCTTGCTTTCAGTCTAGGAGGACAAGGACACATATACAAACAGCTGTGGCACAAAACCATACATTTTCTAAGGTAAGTATGGACAGCGCACTGTGACAAGAGATGGCAATAATGTGTTACAGGTGGTCTGGGAGTTACCCTGGTTCTTGTCGAGGATGTGCTTGGCCAGGTAGGTATAATGCTGTGTGCCCTTTTAGCATCCTGTGTTTATTTCTCTCTTGCCTATGGTTTTATAGAGAACTGTTTTACTTGTATTTCCTGTGAAAATTATGGAGACCTTGAGAATATGGGCCACTTCTTACTTGTATCTCAAATCCTTCTCTCTGTAAAGCATAGCTGTGAGTGGAATGAAATAGAACTTAAAAAACCCCATGCAGACAAAAGGGCACAGACACTGCCGAGTTGTCAGGCAAATTACGTTTCAGAGATCTGTGGGTACTTTGGAAAAACTGGGACTAAAGGGGTGGGGTAGGAGAAGCACAGGAAGATCTGGGGAGGCAAGTTTCAGAGCTGCACCGAAGAGCTGAGAGACTATGCTTGGGTAGACCAGAAGAATGGAGATGAGGCAGTGGATCAGGATGAGCACAGTCTATGACAGTGATAGCGCCTCCTGATGGGGCGAGGAAGGAGTTAGGAGAGAAGAGGGGCCTGGATGACACTTAGACTTGCAGGGTGGGGAAGTGATGTCATTTCCCCAGGTGAGAACAACAAAACCAACATGGGATCAAAGGCTGGGTAACGATCTAAGGCCGAGTAGAGGTGTTCAGGAGGGAGTCACAAATAATAGAGTGCTCTCCAGGGAGAGGACTGGGCAGGAAACACAGATCAGCATCAACTACCACGGATGCCTCGCACAGGAAGAGCTGGGCTTGTAGTGACATTCTGCCACACATGGGCACTTTACAAGTAAACAAAAAGGGTCGCCCAGAAAGGTCCCTGAGGAAGTGCATTTTCCACAAAGCTGCATTTCCTGAGCAGAAGGATAATAGCCAGACTGATACGACTTTTCACTGAGATGAAGGATAGAGTCTCAGGACTACAAATGCAGCCTGGATTCTCTCTGGATCAGAAGTCATTGCCAAGTAAGACCTGTGTTCTTCGCGACCTGCATACCAGGTCCTCAAAGTCTCTTCACTTATGTTAATGACGGGCATTATGCACCTTTTCCTCACATGTTTCCTCTTGTGCCCTGGAAATGTATTTTAAGACCGTCCACTTTCATACTGGTCTTGTCAATGGAAATATGGGAGAACTGCAAGATGGTAAGGAGGGAAGATTTAAAAATGCAACTGCGGACTGAACCTATTCTCTGCAGAGAAGTTTCTTCACTCCCATGGAACCAGGACTGTGCTTGTGCTCTCTGGCTGGCTGTTTCAGAGCCTCTCTACCAAATTATTCCAGGAGTGATGGAAAACTATGATGAGTGTTAAAAATGTTTAAAGAAATACATGATGGAAAAGGACACATTGCCAAGAGTGTGATGGGATCAGTGTGTGGGAGGCAAGGGAGAGATTTTGCGGGGGTCATGTCAAGTGTCTGTTACTGCAGTAAATCTTTTAATTTGAATGCCCATTGTTGTTTTCTATCACTTTGTACTGATCAAATGTTTGTGGCAATTTCTGTCACATAAGAACATGTCTGGCCTATTGGGGCTCCTGCGGAGAAGAGCCCTGAGCTTGCGTTAGGAACCTGCAGAGTGGCATTCACCTATGTGCTTTTTAGAGAGGCGGCGGCATGCAGTACCTGTCCTCAGCCCTGGTGCCCCAGTGTCCTGCACCACACCAAGGTTAGAAGGAAGAGAGAAGAAGCTCCTCCCATGGGAGCCACTTTGTTATGGGATAAAAGAAATGAAAGGGGTGACTTCCAAGCTCAGGTTTACTAAAGTTAACAGTGCTCATTAAAAGTGATTCATTTTGAGGTCTGCACTTACTGAGCATTTGATCAACTTTGATTCACATGAAGTTTACACATATGTCTACCTGTGTTCTCTTCCCTCAAGAGGAGGAAGCTCTTCTTCAACATTAATACATTCTTTTTTAAATGATTAACTAAATTGTCTTTTTTAAATGATTAACTAAATTGACTAAATGATTAACTAAATTAACTAAATTAACTAATTGAACTTTTATTTTTCATATGACTGGTTTTCCTTAGTTACCAATGTGAAAATCTTTCAGGTGGTGAAATACTTTTTAATTTTAATTTTTATTAGTACATGCTTTCAGTACAGAATGAGTCCTGCAGACTTTAGACTGTTTAATTCTCCAGTGTAAACAAAGTTGGGGAAAACTTTGTGAAGAGTCATTCTGTCTTCAGATAGTAAGTACCATAACCCCACTCACCCGGCTCCCCCACTAAAGTCCACAAACGTCCATCTGACTTAGAGCCACATGCCCGAGATCCTGGCCTGATCTAAAACAATACTCCTGGCCCAGGCTTCTTCCCACTGCAGCTGATGCCCGTCAGGAAGCCTCAGCTCAAACCTCCACCATCCCTCTACAGTGCAATACCTTTTTGTGGTCAGAAGGGCCCTCAGTCCAAGTTGATATGAGAAACAATGATAAAAAGAAACATCCCAAAGAATGTGGGGAAATGGAGCAATGCACTAGGAGAGCTCTGGTTTGCAAATAAATAACCATGGAGCCCGGCAGGGAACTACCCTATTGGAGGCACGGTTGTGTGGCACAACTGCCACAAATGCTACTTGCACTTTCTGATAAAGGTGAGACAAATCACTCATGTTCACTTAATAATCAAAACACCCATTGTACCCTGAAAAATGTCCTCAGTTGGTGAAGAAAATTATGCTGGGGGATAAAGCAATCCATTTTTAACAGAAAATCAAACGCACACTTTGTGGGCATTCTGACTGGAGGCTGGACCTGGGATAACACTGGTGACCTCTTTATATGCAGACATCTTCACTTGCACAGTAGCATCATATCTTCCCACCCACCACTACCTGCTTCTTCTACAACTTATTTATTTGCTGTTGAGTCAGTTGGACCCAAATGAAAGAGCTAAGCAACTAGGACTCTAAGGAGCTCAGGCAAACCAAAGTAGATGTTACAGACACCAAGAACTCAAAATCAATCTGTTTTTTTACATGTTTAATTATTGATTTTTGTCTCCAATAGGAGACGGTATTCACAAATAGTCATCTGAATATGCTGGGCATCTTCTGACAACCCCACAGGTCCACAGTCCACTCCATAACCCAGCTCTGCTCTCCCAGGCACCAGTGGTACTAACTACATTTATGAGCCTCTCTGCTTCTAGCGTCTTGCTAGGTGGCTTTCCTTTCCTGGGTGTGTGTGGGTTGTTTGTCTCATCTGAGTCAAGGTCCTCTTAGTTGGCCCACTCAGCACAGTGATTCTGGTAACTTTTCCCATCCCTTGCCTTTCAGGCCCATGACGATGACAGTGTGCTACAAGTTGCTAGTACTGGAGTGCAAGGGCAGGTAGAGGAGTACACTACTTTGGGGGCACTGTTCCCTCTTGTCCACCTCTCTCTAAGCAGCCCTCTTATTATTAGCCCATGTCATCTGTTTCCTGGCGGAGCCCTGGGTTGCACACTGCCAGCCTGCCTCAGTTTTAATATGGCGTCTGTGCACCATCCGTGCATTCTCACCTCGGTGCTATTTGTAAATGAGGATTTAGTTACTTCCCATTCATGATGGCTGGAGGAATTGTAAGGCTTCTGATATATAAATACTTTTCTAAATAATCCAGCTGGAAAAAAATCATGTTAGAAAGAGATCAAATGATGTCAGTTACAGGTCAAAGAACTCCTAATAAGGTTTCATAGAACATGGCTTAATAGAAAGAACACTGAACTAAATTAGGTCAGAAGCCAAGGGTTTGAGTCACAAATTCATCAATTATTGTGTGACCTTGACAAGTCACTTAACCGCTCTGAACTTTAGTTTCCTCATATGTCAAATAAGGATAATAAATGGTGATCTGTTTATCTCACAGGGTTATTATGAGGGAGCCAATGAATAATAGCCTTGAAGGTGTTTCCCAACTGCAAAGATTACATAGAGCTATTATACCCATAGAGTGGGTGTGAGGATAAACTTTATCCAATAAACACATAAACCTCCATTATCTTAGAGACCCCTTCTGTTTAAAATTGCAGGCATAAGATAAAAAACAACTCCGTGTGGGTCAGAAGCTTGTGCTCAGAATCTGGTTCCACCATGGGCTCCTAATGTGGATGTTACATGTTCCTTGATCTTGGTTTCCTCATCAATACATTGGACAAAATGACATTGGTCTCGCTTTGTTTCTCTGGGTGTTTAACAGGATGATCCATGGGAGGCACACAGCACAACGTCTTGATGCACAGCAATTCTTCAACTGTGTCAGCCTCACACTGCTGGAAATGAAGAGTGAATGCCACAATGGGGGTGTCGCAGCGTGGGTAAGCATCTGACTTTCAAGACGCACATTTCATGCTCTGGCATAAGGACTCATATACTCCCTAACCTTGTCCATTTGGACAAGGTACTGGGCCTTTCTAACAAGTGTTAGTTTTCCTCATCTTTATCAGGGTATTTGCATCCGCCTTATGATCACTAAATAAGGTGTTTGTAATACTCTTAAGGCTGGACACTCACTAAATGCTCACTCAACATATTTGTTATCATTTTGATATTGCTAAAAGAAAAATTTCTCCTCCTTGCTTTTTTATTGCTTACTTCTTTTATGTACATAGTCCTCAGGTAGGCTTAGTTTACATAATCAGTATTTGTAAGTTCTGAGACAGAGTTAAAATAAGCAGAAAAATCTAACTACACACACTTAAGAACTGGACGTTATCTTTGGAAGGCTGATGTTGTCTTAGCACAAGTATAAGCCCTTCTGGAGGACCCCAGGGATGAAGAGACACTGCCTTGTGTTTTAGGTATTTGTCTGTACCTTGGAACACTAAGAGAGTTAATCTTTTGACCCAGCCATGCCCAGTGTCTGTGGAGCATGTCTTACAAACCAGGTGGGGGAAAGTTAAGTTTGTCAGCTCGGAAGACATGGTATGGTATCTGCTCTCATATCACTGACAGAGAAAGTGCTGTGCGGATACTGAGAACAATATCTATCTCTGAAGTTAAGGATGAAGGTCACAAAATCTTCCCTGAGAGTCAGTGGATATTGTGACTGAAGAGTGAGAATTCTAGAATAATGTTATGTGAGTTGTTGAAGAAGTTATTTTACCTCCTTTTGCCTTGGATACTTGTTCTATAAAATGAGAGTCATAGCAAAAGTTGTATTTATATGGTTGATGTGAGGATTAAAGGAATTAATGTGTTAAACAGCATAGTTTGTCTAATAAATGTTAGTTATGACTATATTACCGTATATATTATTTCACTACCATGTAGAAGGTATGATTTTTGAATAAAATGATAAGTCCATGAGCACAAGGTATGGAGAACTATAGCCTGCTGGCCAAATCCAGCTCTTCATCTATTTTATAAATAAAGTTTTATTGGAACACAGTCATGTTTGTTCATTTGAGTATTGTTTATGACTGTTTTTGTGCTACACTGATAGAGTTGGGTAATTGTGGCAATGACCTTATGACTGCAGAGCTTCAAAATCTACCAACTGGCTCTTCACAAAAAGGTTTGCTGACACCTGGATAAACAAAAGTAAACATATTTTTCTCAAAAGGAAAAGTTAGTACATAAATTATTCATTCTTAGAAATATGTCTATGCTCATGCATTTGCATTCTTTCAAGTGACATATTTTACTCTGCAAATAAGTGAAACAGAAGACCTCAGAGGGTACCGCTATGTGCTCGCTCTGCCCCCATCAGTTCTGCTTAAGAAATCAGCGTGCATGTGTGTCATGCTATTAACCACTTTCAGCAGAATGAATGCTCTGTTATTTTCCAGTAATAGAAATGGATCTACACTGTTTTATTCTTTCAATGGACTTCTGTTTTCAACAGTCACATATGCTTATAAGGAACTGGTTGTGGGGTGGCCTGTGGCTGGCAAAAAGAATTTCCCTCTATAGGAAACCAGCTGACCTGTACAGGGAACTGAATTCTTACCCTTGGTTGTATGCAGCCCATGATCACATAGGCATCAGCTATCATATTTGTATCAATGAAAGGAATCAAAGCCACTCCTTAAAAAGGTATATATTTAATTTTTCTAGTTTTTTTAAACAAAGTATGTGAAACTTAATTTTCTAATGGTTCAAAAGAGTCCTTCTGTCTAGTGGAAGTGCCAGCCTCCTGGTTTTGTAACGTACCTATGACTACTCAGTTCAGAGCCACAGCGAAGTGAAGGAGACATGAAAGGCAAAGTTCTAGCACTGGGTGTTAGAGAGAAATCAGTTATGAGGACCACCCTGGATTGTTTTCTGAATTAGAACTAGAAACCTCTTTGCATATACTTGTAGCAAACACAACATAGTATATCAAACCACGGCAAATTTAATGATACAATCCAAAGCAGATAACCATTATGCACTACCTCCTTGATTCACCTGCACATGTCTCTTTTGATTACTGGTCAGGTGAAGGAAATGACTTACGTTTTTGACCAGAATAGAGATAAAAAGATGACTTATTTTGCTTTTTAAATGAAATCTTGAAAGTAAAAGTAACATAATCTTATGAAATATTTGTGCACACGTAAGAGCAGGTACTGATACTCAGTAATGTTAATGACTACAGTAATGAAAATCTTCCAGCAAACTTATGAATGAGCAGAAAGCAAGGAAGTGAGAGTGTCAATATATCAGACAAGAATACCTCTATGCCACTCACATAAGATGAAACAGACAAGTGAGGGCATAAATGCACAGCTTTTTCCTCTGTAACATATCATGCCTTGGGACACAGAATTTACAATTTTTTGCAAGAGAACAGATACACAGACAGCAATCCTCTGGAAGTGAAGAGCCTCTCATTCTAAGACAACTTGCATCAGAAAAAATCCCAGTGCTTTATTCTTTCTTTAGTCTTTGTGTGACCTTGAGTGCATTACTCCAGGTCTCTGTGACGCCATTTCTACATCTGAAGTAGAAATAGTAACAGTGCCTACTGTTGTGGAGGCTGTTGGGAGCAAAAAGGAACAAATGCAAAAGAGAACTGCTTAAAATGTTGTAATTTTTGTGTGTGTCATTCTTTAGATGTGGTGAGTTGAACTGTGTCCCTAAGAAAACAAAGGTCAAATCCTTACCCCACATTAACTGTACATGTGACTTTATTTGGACATAGGGTCTTTGCAGATACAATCCGGTGAAGATGAGGACACACTGGATTAGTGTGGGCTCTAGAACCAAAGACAGTAGTCTTTATAAGAGAAAGGGACAAAGATTTAGCTACAGACACAGAGGAGTGATGCAGGAAAAGGCCCAGGTGAAGAAGGAGACAGAGATTATAGTGATGGCTGTAAACCACAGGATGCCAGAAATGGCCAGGAGCCAACAGAAACTAGAGAGCAGCAGGGAAGGATTCCGCTGTAGCCTTTGGAGGGAGCCCAGCCCTGCTGATTCTCTGGTTTCAGACTTCTGGCCTCCAGACCCATGAAGAGGCAAATTATTGTTGTTTTAGGCCACCCAGTTTGTGTCACATTGTTACGGTAGATCTGGAAATAAGTATACCAGGTGATCTAGAAGAAAAAGAAGAGATTTATGGAAGGAAAGAATGAGAAACCAAAAGGTGACATTCTAGCACACAGCAGGAGGCTTTCATGTGGTTTGTTGGATGTTCTTTTAATCTTGTTATTTCACTGGGTCGCCTATTATCTTTTCCCTGCCTGAGGAGGAATAGGTTAGACCCGTTAGGGTGGGGATGGCAGACAGCAGCCTTGTCTGAGTGTGAACAAATCACACAGTTTCCTCCTGCTGAGAGCCGCTTGATTTATCCACTTGTCATGGTAAGGGAGTGGTTTAAACTAAAATTTATTAAATGGAATGAAATTAGAAATTTACTTTCTTGGTCAGACTAAAGTCACATAAAGTAATCAGAAGCCGTGTGTGGTCACTGGCTGCTGTGTTGGGGTTCACAGTGACGGAACGCACTTTCCCTGCATACGGTGCTTTTGGAAAATGCTAGATTATATTTTTATTGGAACAGGATTTATTTAAGAGTCAAGTAAAGGAGGTAGAGGGGTTGTATGGAAGGAAGGTATCATACTGTTGTAGCACAGATAGGCAGCTCCACACTTTATTAAGGAAAGAAGTGAATATGGTAGAATTGATACTCTGATAGCTGCTGGCAAGGCCAGCCTCACTTGTTGAATGGTCTATTGTTTTCCTCTTTAAGTCACGAACATCATTGCTTTTCTGTAAATTGGACAAAGGATGTTTATTACATTCAATGCTTCAGACTGCAAATCAGAGCAGCTGAACACTAGCTTATATTGAAGACCAGGCATCACCATGGAAAAATTTCTTTTCATCTGGTTGAGATCTACCTTGTATAGAACTGGTTAATGATTTGGTCTCTTAACACTGAAGGAGGTAAATGCTGCCAAGCAACAAATGAAATCAAGAAGTCTATGAGCTACGATCTCTCTCTGCTCCTCCTCCTCCTCCTCAGATCTAATCATACAGATGAATAAATTGCTATAAAAATACCAAAAATAAAACTTAAAAACAATGACTGAATCATTTTTTTCAATCTCATGTACTTTGTGTTCAGGTAGCAGGAAATTTAATTCCAGTCCGACCAGTCTCCTGTGATTTTTTTCCCTTTCATCTAAGATATTTTTAATGCTCAGAGGCATTATAATGGAAAAGCGTGTATTTTTGCCTGGTTTATACCCATCATCCTTACCATTACAACAAGACAAAAGCATTAAAGTAAAATTAATCATGTCAAAAGATTTTAGCAAAAACAAGTGAGACCATGCATAAAGCATCGCTTTGTCTAGTGTGAAGTCACGCTCTGATTAAAAACATATAATGAAAGTGAAAGTGATACATCATTGCCTTAGCAGTAGGGTTTTTTGAAAGTGCTTTGCAGTTCTCAATATAAAAAAAATGTGTGAGCATTTTAGTCTTTGAAACTCACAATGATTATTCTAGCTAAATAGCTGGAATTTAATCTTAATTTTCTCTTTAATAAATTAAGACTTAATGGCCACACAAGGCATGTCAGTAGGATTAATAACTAGAACACACTGTAAACAGTAGTGGTCTGCTTTGACATGCCCGCACAAAGCTGCAGAAGTGTCTGCTTTGCTCCCCCTTTTTACACAAGCAGCCTTCATGCTGGATAGATGTGGCCGGGCTCTTAAGGTACCTGCTATGAAGCACGACTATCAGAAGCATTTACTGAACAGAAAGGTGGGCTGCAGCATTGTTATTCATTCCCAGTAATCGAGTTACTTTATACATGATACAAAAACCCCCAAATTCTAGCCAGTTGGATATTCACAAGAGATAGATTCAGCTAATGATATCACTTTAGGATCATTTCATGGATTTGGAAAAATAAAAATAGTTTACTTACATAATTGTCACTCACTGAAAGTCTCTCTTTGTGCTGTCATTAAAAAATTATTTCCATTCCTTTTTAAAAATGAGGGCTCAGTAATAAAAAAAAACCCATTTGGTTCTATAAGAAGTATGTACACATAAATAATTTATACCTACAATTGCCTGTATGTCTGTAGGTATATAATAGACATATAATAGCTTACATGTAATAAATAGAAATAGTGAAGATTATATGAACTCAAATACCTTTAAATTATTTGAGGAGGGTCAAAATTTGAAAAAATTCCATCCTCAAAGCATTATACTGATATTAAGAATGAATTTCTAAACAATTCTTGTCTTATCTCTTCTGAGATAAACACCAGTCCTGCCAGTAAAACCACACTGAGGCAGGAAATGCAGAAAAGGCAGAATAAATATTTATCTGACAATAACTTTCAATGAGGAAATGAGAATATTATGCACCAAAGAGTGAACCAAGTATTTGTTGGACATGAGGGCACCCTGCTGCAGTCACGGGTTTCCTCCTCCAAAATTCATACTGCAATTTAATCCCCATTGTGAGGTATTCAGGGAGTGGAAACTTAATCTGACTATGGTGTTTGCAGATGGGAGCTTTGGGATATAACTAGAATTAGATAAGGTCACCAGGGACAGGCCCTCATGGTTGAACCTTGGGGGCTTTATAAGAGGAGGGAGATCGCAGAGAGTGTATGTGCCTCCTCTCTAGCCATGAGATTCCTTGCACCACTTTGGGTTTCTGCCAGCAAGAAGATCATCGCCAAGAGTGGTCCCTGCCCTTGGACTGGAGTGTGAGCCAAAATAAAACTTCTTAAAATTACACATTCTATGGTATTCATCACTTATTAGCAACAGATGATGAAAATGGCAGGCTACTGAGTATGTTCTAATTATCCTCCTTTTGATCCCTTGGGAGGGTTGTACTTCGTTACCAACTTTGGAGTGAGATGGGGCTATGTAATTTGGTTTTGACAATACATGTTTGAATTCAGGACGGAAGCTTCAAGAATCTGCATAAAATTTTCTTCCCTCTTGGCAATGATAATATGCCAAATAGCGAGTTTCTATCAGTCTGAGTACAGGAATGAGAAGATGTGGAATAGATACCCAGTTAATTTGACATAGACATTTGATATGAAAAAAAATGACTCTTTCCTTGTATAAGTCACCACGGAGATGCTGAGGTTATTGTTCTGACTGGGACTGATACAGGTATTGGTACCCAGAAGTCTGGTGGCTGACAACAAAGAAACTGATACACGGCGTGGAAAGTTGTAAGTGCATGCTGTGGTGTGGAAAATCACTTGGTAAAACTATTTGTTCTTAACCTCGAGAGCTAATCAGTTATTTAATGAACTTCCACCTCCAAGAGAAGAGGTTAGAAAACAAAAGAGCCTGCCTGGCAAGCTCAAGGTCGTGAGTTCAATCCCCAGTACCTACCAAAAAAAAAAAAAAAAAAAAAAAAAGAAAAAGGAAAGATCTCAGGGAAAAAAGTGGTCCATTTATAAGTAAGAGTGAAAGGAAATAGACTCCAAAAATCTAGGGAATTACAGCCTTTGAAGTGATGCTTTTAAATCCCATATGATAAAATATGTGATTGAGAAGAATTTTGAACAAAAAAGGAGAAAATTAAAGATATGGTTGCCACAGTAATTTCACTGAGGTAGGACGTCTCTGAAGGAAATTTCTTGTAAATATTTTTTTATTGTAAAGAGAGAACAAAAACAAAATAACAAAACAAAGACAAAACAAAATAACACAAAAACAAGGAAAGTATGAAGAAAGAAATTAAGGATAAGATATCGAATAAGTTTTAACTCAAGGGAGAGAGTTAAAATGCCTGCCTATTTAAGCCTGATAGATACATACAGAGAACATTGGAGAGAGAAGAGAGACAGAGAGACAGAGAGAGACAGAGAGACAGAGAGAGAGACACAGAGAGAGAACATGTATGTATGTGAGCAAGAAAGAGAAAGAAATAGGGACAATAAAACAAAAGAAAAAGCAATCTAATATATATATGTAATGTGGACGTGGTTCCTGGAAGGAAACAGAAAACAGCTAAGTTTTCCAGACAGTTTGGTTCCAAAAAGTCCTCCAGCTTAGACTCAAAGAAGACATTGATAATTACAGACTTAGAAACTATCATTGTTCTATAAATATTTACAGTTTTGAAACTTTTTAAGGAAATTCTTCTGCTTCTAGGAAGAACATATTCCTCAGGCTACTTCGAATACTGCCAAGAAAGACAATAGGGGAAAAAGGCTCTTGCATAGAGCTTGGGACCACAGGGAACAAATGATATTGGGCAGAATCCAACTGGGTTCTAACCAAGCAACGCAACCACCCCTTGGATAGGAGCTCTTCACCATGTCTGTTTGGTGGGATTGCTAAATCGGCATGCTTCTATCAAAGGAAAGTATTCACTTGGGGGAATTCCATTACCGTGTGTTCAGCGTGAAGGGCCAGATAATTTGTCTTTAATTTCTGTCTAGATTAAGGAATATCAAATAAGCCTGATGTTGGGATGATTGTCTATCTCCCAAAGGTGTTTTATCACAAGCTTATAAAAGATGGTTTGGGGTGATGTTCTCTTGGCGTGAGGGGGAAGGGCATTTTGAGCACAGTGAAGACAGGACATGGAAGATTTGATGTCTCGTAGGACCACTGGTATCCACATTTCCTTGTTGCCAAATTCTGCAGTTATCTTCTTCCTGAAGCATGGTAAGATTGCACTTTCCCATTTTCTCCAAGCTGGTGTGACCCTGTGACTGAGCCAATATGATAAAAATTCGTGCAAGAATCTAGCATGTTCTTTTCCCCCACTGAGTATATATCAGGATGGAATCCCACATGCCTGGACCCCTGGGTTACTCTGTGGAGCAGATGCCGTTGGTCCACCTATGTTGAGTATGTAGCATGAATGAGAACCTGATTTGTTGCTGGTCTAATTTCCTGAGATTTTAGGGTTGTTTGTTGTTTGTTACTGTGACACAATCTAGCCCCTGACTGATACATACAAATTTCATGCTCGAATTAGAAGCTTCATTCTAAATTATGGTTTGTCTTTTCTAAATTTAGATGAACACAAGACAAGGGCCAATCTTTAGTTTTCTCCGCTTGGTTGAAAAGAATGCAAGTTAAACAAAAGTAAAATGAAATGTATTGAGGGACATCTATATTCTAGATAGCAAATCTAAACACTTATTCATAATATTTAACTCTCACAATAACCATTGAGGTGAGTATAATTGTTTTCAATATGCAGGTGAGGAAAAAAAAAAACACAGAGTAGGCAGCTTTCCCAAGTCACCCAGTTAACAAATATTTAGAGGTGTATTGCAATTTAGAGCTATTTGTCCCTTAAGATGTTACTTGGTGTTTGTGTGTATATTCATGTGTTTGTGTGTGTATGCATAGTTTCCTTTTTGACACTCTGCTGCTTGTAAGACACAGATAAAATGTCAAGAAATTTGCATTGATTATTCCTTGTTAGTCATTTTAAATGCAAATTCTGTCACACATCTTAATTTGATATTTAGACCATAAGCCTATATCACGTTCTTGACCTGTATGTGTGGGTTATTCATTCAATTAGCCCATACTAGCTTTAGTCCGTGAATATGGTGCTATGCCCAGAACAATGGATCCTTCAATTTTTTTTCATGAAGTGGGTCAGTGTAGATTAAATCTTGTTCACCTTCTTGGGCTTTTTGGGTACTTTTTGGTCAAACGGATTGGTGCAGCACTGTTTGATGGAGATTCAAAGACCACTGTTCTATCCCTTACCCTGCCATTAAGTTATCATGAGATTCTGGGTATAACTTCTCTTTTCAATTCACTTCAAGTAAAGATCAAATTGTGAACTGGCCCTGGACATTCTTGAATGGTCAGCTTTTCCTAAGAGCATTAGCCGTATTTCATTTTTCTTCCTTCTTTGACTTTAGTCATAGATTTTCTTTGCGAAGTCTTTGCACTTGTTGTTAACTAACCCAGAGCAATCTTCTCTCACATCCTCACCAGGGTGCATATCTAACTCTTATTCACCCTAATCCTGAGCACAACTGCCAGTCTTTGGCGATATTCTACACAAGTCCTTAGCTAGATCAGGTCTCTTCATCTCAAGATCTGTAGTTTATAGTTTTCCTTTAAAGCACTATTAAATTTTGTTATGATATATTGTTACCTGGAATTATTGATTAATGTTTGGTTTCCATCACTAAACTCTAAACTTGGTGAGGACATGATATTTATCTCAGGATTATATTGTTTGTGCTTAGCACAATCGCTGTGATATAGAAGATAATTGCATTTGCTGAGTGAACCAAATGAGTGTGCAAGATGAGAAGACTGGACAAGATCATTCAGTCTTTCAGTATTCACATTTAATGGCTTGCCAGACTTTGCTATGATTTTCTTAGGAATGATACAGAGCAAACTTAAGCAGCCCTCGTGACTTGAACCTCCTTCAGGTCAGACTCAGTAGTGAATAACATAGATTGCGTGTGAAGAAGGCATTGGGATTATTTGTACACATTCTAATCCCTGGAGAAAAAGTAATCACTGCATTCAAAGGAAGTAAAAGCCAGTAATAAATGAGAGATAGTCAAATAAAGTCAACTGACTTTTCTGGGCACCCAACTTACTTGAAATACAGTACTTGGAGTGACCGCTGCACATATTTTTAAAAAAGTCTATGAAAAATCCACTAATGCACTGGTGCGTGAATACACAGAAGCAAATAATTCAAAATATATAGCAGTGTGCAGCCGTGTATTTCAAATTAGAATGGAGCTCATTGAAGGTAAAATTAGTTGCTAACGTATTTAAAAAGTCAAGATACAATTTTTCCTCCTTTTTCTTTGTCCAAAGTTATGGAAATGGTTGCTCCATAAACTGAAATAAAAAAGTTTTCAGCTAAGAGAAATGAACTGTGAGGCTTGTATATAAAATCTTTAGTTCACTATATTCTTACTAACATTTTAAATGAAAATTAGAGGAGTTTCCTTACTCAAAATTTAAAACTGTTCTACTTTTTTTGGTGATTCTGTGGAGTCCTTGCACATGCCAGGCAAGCAGTCTGTCACTAAGCTACATCTTTAGCCTCAGACTCTTAGTTCTTAAATCTGTCCGGACACTTGAAATAGTTGTCATATTATATAGTTCCTTTTTTTTTTTTTTTCAAAGTTAGACCCTCTTACTAAAATGCTGTCCCATCCACCTCTTTGCCTAGATAATTCTTACCAGTTTTCTTAGAAGAAAAGAAAGTCACTTTTAAGAGCACTTCCCTTTCCTTCTGTGTCTAAATCAGTGGCCCATTTCACACTCACACGGTACTCTGGGATTTCCTTTGTATCTCTTAATTCACTGTATTGTAATTGTCTCCTTGGGTTATTGAGAGAGGAGATGATTTCATGCATGTTCTACCCTACCATCCAACACAGAATGGCGATTCAGTAACTGTTTGCTAAATAAAAGAATGAGGTCTGTAAATAAGTCTCAATTTTCCCCAGGCATTTTCAGAATCATTCTGGAAGGTCTTCTGCAATGAGAAAAGCACTATCTATAAATTGCGTATACCTGTCTAGAAAGTAAGTAATTTGTGGGTATTGGTTCTTGGTAATATAAAGATAATAGGAACAAAGGAAACTCAGAAATGCAAAACCCCCAATTGAGCTTATCTTTTATTTCCTTGAAAACAAACAATTACAAGAAAGTATCACTACCTTTTGCCTAACTTGACTTCCTCTTACTATACACTCAAAGAATAGAAATGGACCAAAATCAAGAAAGAGAAGAGCCAAGGGCAGAAACCTTACCGTATGTATCCTCAGGCAGTCTTATTATTCTCCAAATAACCAACAATTAAACCCACTGTCATTGCTCAGATGTTGAATATGATCAAGCCTGTATTTCACTCTTGGAACTGAAGTTCAATGTCTAACAAAGTTTGTTTTCTCTTTTACTATTCCTTTGGTATGTATTGAAAGTATATTTTTAAAAACATGTATGAAATGCCCACTAGTTTTTTGATCTTCATGACTCTTCTAAAATAAATTGATGAAAAAGAAAAAAGAATAAAAGAAATTGATCACAACCAACCCTAGGGCTTTCTGTGTGAATGCATTCAACCCAAGTGTTCTCCACAGGCTTGAGGACACGAGGCAGGAAACCGTGACACAAACGTTTTCTTTATTTTTTAAGGCTGAAAAATAGAAGGTCCCCGGATCTTTGCACTACAAAGTAGAGGATACAGTTGCTAATCAATTGAAGAGTAGAGGGACTTCCTGTTTCTCAGGAAGAAAACTCGGTTAGCTCCGTAATTTTTAATTATAACATCATTAATGGGAGGTCATCATTAATACAAGGAATGATAGACCTGTATTTTGAAATCCTTTTTACTGACATTGCCCAAAGAAAGCCAACAAAGAAGCACCTCATGCATAGACCCTCTTATCTGAAACATAGGAGACAGGAAGCCAGAGCTTGGGAATTACCTTTACCCATCTCTCCAGAGCTGCCCAGAGAAAGGTATAAAGTCCTTCAAATGTGGACTTCATGAAAACTTGGGCATGTAAGAAACCTGTTACAAAGAAGCACACAGTGATCCCGGTGGATACTGTTTCCTCTGATGCTTGTGCTGAGGATTTAGGGCTTGCAGAGACAAGAGGCATGGTTTTTTTTTTTTTTCTTTTGCATTGGCCACTTTAGTATTCATGTCTCCTGTACTGCTTTCTAATAAGTAAGAATGAAATGGGAGATTGCATGCAGGAGTGAGACGTGTAAGAAAAGCAATACTATAAAATAAAAATGAACGAAAGCACGTCTCACCTTCCCTTCCATTATTGTCAGGCAAGAGAACAACAATGCCCAATTTTAGTGTTATTACTGAACACTTCACATGGACAAAAGGGCTTCATAGTCATTTTTACACGTTATTTCTCAATACTTTTTCTCATAGAAGCTGGAGAACTCTGTCACTATTCTTAAAGATCAATTCTATAATCTTATACTAACTGATTGTTCCAAAATGGAAGCTAAAATGCAGTCTGTGCCAGCTTGTTACCCAACAGTCTTATGTCCCCTTTGCTGTTTGGGTGGATCAAACCGTTGCTTGGCTATGATTTGGATCATGTTTCTTTATGCTACACGTAAGTAGCAACTTGGAAATATCTTGATGTATTTGGAAAAACAAGTGCATTTCTGAATACATGATATTTGTTAGTTGGGTCCAATGTTTCCCTGTCCATTATGCTCTTATTTTCTGTTTCTCTCTCTCTCTCTCTCTCTCTCTCTCTCTCTCTCTCTCTCT
>NW_004955402.1:19899786-20070513 GCF_000276665.1 Chinchilla lanigera
CTCTCTTTGTTTTCTTCTTTTCATTTGCTTTCTCTCTATTGACATTTCTTTCTTTCTTTCTTTCTCTCTCTCTCTCTCTCTCTCTCTCTCTCTCTCTCTCTCTCTCTCTCTCTCTCCTCTCTCTCTCTCTCCCCCAGAAATTTTTATCCTTTCTCTTTCTTCTCTCCTCCTGCCAGTCCCCATATGTCATGCTGTGTAAGGCTTTCTCCATTGACCAAATGTCAAGTAATTGGTTCTTTGGTTTTATTTTAGCTTTGGTTTTTGATGCATCTTTAGAATATAACTCGATTATTCACTCAGATGCCTGAACAACTGTTAATGGTATTTTCATCAAAAAGAGAATAAGAACCAGTTTAAGGCATCTCTAACTTATTTGTCTTTCTTCCTTCCTAGTCTTGCTGTTACTACTCTATCACTTCTTTACTACAGCCATAGTACAGTGGCATGCAGGGAGCTTTCTCACTGAGCTCCTGGGCAGTGCTACCACAGGTTTTGCTGGGGTAAGCCAGCTCCGTAATGCATTATTTCAAGCTCTACCTCGCATATCTTTGCTCCTCTTCTGCTGTTATGGGCAGACTCTTGTTCTGTTTCTATTATTGTAAAGGCCATTCAAGAAGAGCAAAGGAAATGATTTTTAAAAACAATCTGGTAAAATATATAACTGCTTAAAAGACACATACACTAAGAAAATCTAACTTTCACTTCTGTTGGCTTTAAATGTATGGCTTTGATTTATGGATCAAAATTTCTCATTTATTATTTTATCTATACAGCCCTGGGCAATTTTGACAGTTAAAATTTAGTTTTATTGACCAGTGCAGCCACTGTACCCACGAGGGGACTGGTGCACACAGCCTGCCGCGCTCAAGAAACGATGATTTTTGATTCCATGACTGAGTCAGATTGGGAATCATAACCGATGTAACAATAAGTTCCAAATCTCAATGCCCAAGGCAAGAGGGTTGCTGCAAAGCACAATCAGGCTGTAAGGCGGGGACGAGGAGACCCTTGGCTGAAGTTTGCAAGCACAATTTAATGCAGCCGGGACAGGCAGCCAGTGTGTCCATCCCAGCTGTGGGGCAGTCTAAGGGGGCATTTCAGTAAGACCCAGTCTTACCAAGTAAAGGTTAATGAGCAACATGTCTAAAAAGCACAATGAATATTAGTTTCAGAGACAATGAGCTAAACAACTATTTTAATGTGAGCAAACTTACTAAGGCTATTAACCAATATTGCATTTTTCAATCAACAACAAAAGATAACTGAAGCATTTTTAGGGGAAGATCTCCCCCCTATCCCTCCATCCATTCCAACACACATGGAAACAGAAACCAGTACAGTGACTTTAGACAGTTTTAATTTAGGCCCATTTGACTACCAAATTGGCCACCTCTGCAATGTTAATTTAGTCTTTTACTCCAAATCCCCAGTGATACATAAACAAACCTCCTAAGGGTAACAAATCAATAAAATGTCTAATTTGATTAAACATGTTTTTCAGATCATCAAGACAGCTCCAACCTAAAGCAAATAGGTGAGTAAATAAAGAAGGAGACTCACTTGTGAGTATTTTCCAGGTCTTCTTTTCATCGTCATAATATTGAACCAAGTTGCTGGGGAGCCGGTCTGGTCCAGGAGGCAGCCCTCCAACCAGTAACAACATTTTCTTGTTAGAGCGAATTCTTCACCCAAAACAAAAGAGGAGATGAATAACCACGTTATTGTAGAGTCTTTTTAGTGGCAACAAAATCATAACCATCAAAAGAATGTTCCTTGCTTGCAGATTTCTATTTCATTTTTTCCTGTTTCTTCTCCCATTCATGTCTCAACAAATTTTTTTTGAACCAAGCAGAAAAATGATCAGAAGAGCCACATATCTTTATACTCGTGGAATAATAAGCTTCCCTTTATGCAATTTGTTAGAGGTTCATTCTAGAACGACCTTTTTCTTACATTATCCCTTTAAATCATCACTCTTTACAGCTGAGTACACATGAAATGCTCTGGAGTTGTACTAAGGTTAAGCATTAAAGTTGCATGTCAAAAATCGTATTAGTCAAAATCATTATTATAAGCCATTCTCCACTCAAAGAACCTTGAAAAAATTAAGGTTATGCAGAGAGTTTGCGAGCCAACTCTTTAATCACGCAGGGAACTTCAAACACCAGTTTGGTACAATTAGTAGCACAGGACTAACTCGGGTGGGCTACCCAGTTTGAACATGAATTTTTTTTGTTTGTTTAATTTCGCTTCGACTTCTGGCTCCAGCCCCTTTCCCCACCCCCAGCTCGCCCTCCCCTCCGCTCTCCCCCTGTGCACCACTGGCAGTGCAGCAGCACCAATTGGTAAAAATGAGACTGTGATGTTGTTGTGAGCCTCCCCAGAGTGGAGCCCTGCCAACGCTTGCCACTGATCCAGCGGCATGAACCTGCTCAGCTGTGCAAAGTCACTCTAATTCCCTCCCTCTGTTTTTCTACCTTCTCCCCCAGGGGGCAACCACTGAAAGGAGTGACTACCCACCCATCAAGAGCTGGCAATTCGCTGCTATTAACCGTGACTGTGATTCCCAGTCTGCCTGGCAGTTCCTGAGAACAGGCCTGCAATGTCTCATATGCAGTAAAAGCTATAAGATGCACCCTGGCCAGCACACGCGACCTGATGGATGGATGTACGATCCTTGGGAACAGTAATGGATTGAGCGCACGTGCCACTGGAGCAGGGCGAGGAGGCCCAGACCCCCACAAGGGGCCTGCTGATTTAACAGTCACTTTACATATAATTGAACTTTTCATTTACCTGAAAGGCTCAAGGTGGTGGTGGAAGAAATGGGACAACCATGATGGAAGGAAAAAGTCAACACATAGAAAAGACTTCCTCTCAAATATGACCACAACCCATAGTGTGGCTCTGAATCTGTTATTTCATATTCAACTAGTTCGAATTCAGGGATGTTTGGCAAAATAAGCCACGTGGAAAGGCAGTGTTTGTTGGTTAAGAACCTAACATTCAGAGAGTTAACTTAATACAGCTAAGGACATGTCTCTATCAAGGAAGGAATATGAGAACTCCTTTAATGAAACTCTGGTACTGTTGAATGCATTGTGTATATGCCTCAGTAGAAAAAATACCTTCTGGAGAAACGTCTGTGTTCTTGACTCACCGACAGAGGGAGCTGTACTTATAGAAGAATGACTAAGGCGATAGCAGCTCCCTACCTTATTTTTGTTGCCCTGTGGATAGAGTTGAGCAAAAAGAGAAACAAACAAATTCAACTTCTCTAAATTTAATGTACCCTTGAACTGTTTATACTGTACACATCACTAGTTGGTAAGGAAAAACAGAATAAAACAGCAAAGAATCCCATACGTTGAGGATTTCAGTAATTGGAGTGGATTTGTGAGGATTATGGAAAGTCGGAGCAGTAAGCATCTCTTTTATATTTGGAAATAATACACACATAATTCATGTGCCATATAACTTGATAAATGCATGATCACAGAACTGATATATGGTTGCTTCTTTACTGTAGCTTTTAGTCCAAATAATCACTTTGTGTGTGTAAATGAAGCCAAGATGGAAGCAAACAGTCTTTTTTAGGTTGCAGCAAGTTTTTAGGTTGCAGCTATCAGGTGTAGCCAGACCTGAGCGGCTGCAAGTCATGATGCTGTGGCTGTCCTGACACTACTTATACTTGTGCTGCCAGACTGCATGGGAGCAGATAGAATAACTTTGCCAGGATAGACAAGGACTCATGGAGGTGGTGCTTGTGATAAAATCAATATAGTTACATCTCTGCTTTAATGGATAAGCAAATATATCTCTGTAAAACACGTCTCATGAGTGACGAAAGGAGATGAATGTATGACTCGAATATGTTTGTAAGGTCATCTTGTTCATTGATAAGATCATCTTTCCTGGTCTCACCAATATCACTGGTGATTTTTCATATGAATCTGTGGATGAGCCGAGGATCTAGCCTTTGTGCTCTCTGTCCATAGCGCCAGCCATTTCCATCTGTCCTCTAAGAACTGGACTGAGACTTCCAATACATAAGCTACTGAACAGTTGGCAAATGGTAACAACTTCCACCCTTGCCAACAATGACATGATTCAAGGGCTAGCTAGCCTAGCAGCAATGTAAGACGGCAGATAGCTGAGACAACCCCCCAAACTATCCAAGTTTCCATGGGGAATGTGGTGAAGAGTTCTAAGGAAGGAAAGGAAATGTCATCTACCCTCTTTGGTTATGTATTTTTAATAAGTGGCAGAGCTTTGGTCCATTGTGTTTGGCCTTCTTTGTGAGGGAAGACACAGTCCAAATCTTTTGCATGGTTATATTTATATCATCACTTATTTAATTTGGAGTATTGCTTGGAGTATTTTGTCTGTAAATCTTGTGCTGCTCAATTTTTCAGCACAGCATCAATATTGGTTAATTATAAATGAAGCCTAAAGCTCTATGTTGGGGAGAACCACATACAAGCCAAAAATAGCAAAAGTATGTGAGAGGTTGTATGATACAGAACAAAGACCATGTAAAGTAGCAGAACACATCTGAGTGTTTTTCTCACCATTTTCTCTTTTGACTCTCAAAACAGGTCTAACTAGATATTTTACAGAAGGGTGTGAGAGTTCCCATATATAAGGGAGTATACATTTAGGCATTACATAAAGTTGTGAAACTTTCTGGATCCACATTAAAGGGATCTAATAGAGTCTATTCCACATTTCTTATTGCTAAAGAATAATACAGATGAGAAAAACTGTTGCATATTTTACTTTGATAAAAATGCAATGTCAACTTTTCAATTACTCCTAGAAAGTAATACATGTGAATAATTCGTGTGGCAAAGCTTTCAGTTTTTTACTATGTGCAATTATAATAGTGACTATGACAATAATGACAGATAATAATGAATGTGTATTGGATATCGAGCTCCTGATTATCATGCCATTTATTTGATGTGTGTGAACCTCAATTTAAAAATGCCATGAAGCAAAGATACCTTGTGAATTGGAAAAATAAAATTAAGAGAATCTAAACTAACTGTGTTCAAGGGGTTTTCAGTTATTCTTTTCAAAACAATTCCAGCAGAGTTTTACAGGTTTAATTTTAGATTACACAAAAATCTACAAATGTATCTTTATTGTGATAAATAAGCCTTTTTCATATGGCAATATGATATTTTTTTTAGAACTCTTTTATATAGGAAACCAGTTTAATAAAAATTAATATGCTCACTTGGTAGCCTTTATTGTTTTAAAAATATTCATTTCTCACTTTAGCAGCACTAGCACCAAAGTAATGTATTTAAAGGATAAGAAAGTAGAGACATTTAAGTAAATAAAAGATTTGGTGTGTCATAATTGATAATATTATTTGGATGCCTTTAAATTGAATCTCTAGATTCTTGCATCCCAAAATACAAGGTGAGGGAATTTGAAGGTCTCCTTTGTTCCATCTCAGTAATTGCCCGACATTTACCATGTGTCACATTTGGGTGTGTGGGCACATGTGTGCTCACGTGCATGCTTACTTTGGTTCAGGGGATGAATGATTGAAAGACGACCTAAAACCTTCTGGTGTAAACAAATTTTTCATCACACTCATGTTCTAAGTAGGGCAAAGTCTCATTTATTTGTATTTCAGTGATTTGAAACTGTAATAATTGGGAAATAGGCCAGATAAAGTTACCCTTCCCATGATACATGAAAAAAGTTTTTATGCAGTACACTGCAAGAAGAGTTTTACCCTCTTGAAGAAATAAACTGGTTTGCAGGCACTTTAGAGATATTTGTGCATTTAGGCAAAATTCATTTAGGGACTCTAAATGATTTTCATTTATTTATAAGAGAAGGTATTCTGCATTGTTCTAAGAATTAAGTCATGCATTTGGAAGAAAATTTTGAGACAATCTGGTTCAGTGATTTCCAGCTTTGGCAAGTTACCAAGATCATGCAAGGGAATTAAAAATTTTAGATTCTTGATGGAGATCTCAGTTCTTAACTTTCAGAAATTGTGATTCAATTGGAGGAGGCCTTAAAAATCAGTCTATTCCACAACCTTCAAGATAATTCTAACACATAGCCAGACTTTGGACCATTGACTTGGTCCCGACATCCTGCAGAAATCCTTTTAATGTTTTTATTAAGTAATAATTCTTACCTATTTAGAAGTATGTAACAGTGGATCTTAGCTTTCTAAATCTGTTCTTTTGTTGAAGGTTGTTGGATAGTTTTGTTAGATATATATTTTTCTCCATATCCTGACTTGTATAACTTACGTCTTCTAGAGAAAAGCCTACATAGCAGTGGTGGCGAACCTATGGCATATATGTTATTCTGTTTTTCTTTTAAGACAAAAGATGTTAAAGTATGAGTTGCTTTTTCTAAACTGAAACCTCAGTATTTGAGTTTAATTGCAGTGCTGGCACTTTGGGATAAATAAATGAGTTTGGGTTGTAGTTTGGGCACTCAGTCTCTAGAAGGCTCGTGATTGCTGCTCTGTAGCATGGAGAAATTCAAATACTGGAGATAGTTGCCAGGTGCCTTCTCTTCTCCGTGGTGAACATCCCTATTTCTTTTTGAAAAGGCTTCTGCTTTCTTTACCATCCCGGTTACTTCCTTTGAGTATATTCTAAAGTCTAGACTATCAAGGTTCCTTTTGTAATGTGCAGGGCAGAAACCATACACAATATAACAAATATGACAAGATAGATGACAAATACTTGCGACTTTCTAAAATCACAATAGTCTTCCTGCAGTCACAATGCATTTTGCGTTCCCATTCAGTTTCTAGCTGATTACAAATAAGGATTTTTTTTTTTTTTTTTAGGATTTTGTTTTTAAAGCAAGTTTTCTCAAGCCAAGTTTTTCTATCCCATATTTCTTCTAAAATATTTCCAACAGTCATACATGACTATGTATTTTAAGGTTTTTATGCCCTATATGGACTTAGACATTTCAATTCACTTATTACTTAGCAATTGTTAATTGAGCTCCTGCTATGTCCAAGTACTATTCTAAGGACTGAAGATGAAAGAAGTGTCAATTCCCTTTTCCTCTTGGTATTGGATTTCATCATCTTGCGGACAGTTATGGAAGCCATCACCATTCTTAATGTAGAACCGCCTAGTAGTTAGGGCAATGGACTTCACAGCTGAGCGATGCCTGGTCTCAGCTCTGCAGAGATGAGTGACCTTCAGGTGGCCTCTTTGACCCTCATTATTTGTAAAACAGGAATAACCATAGACCTGAAGCCTAGACTTTTAAAATTCTCAGTGTCAAAAGAAATAGTATATGTAACATTTAAAACAATGCTAAATAAATGTCAGCTATCATTGTCACTGTGATTATCATTATCAGTATGATCCATTCCTTTATGCAATTTACAGATTTAACAGGAAGGTGGCCTCTGTCCTTATCCAAATTTTATTACTGAAACATAACAAAGAGGTTTTTTTCCCCATTTATTTTGTTTTTTAAAATGACCCTAACATGTTCTCTGAAATGATACTATCACTGGTATTTTTACTTTAATTCCCCACATGAGGACCTCAAGGGTATATGACCATCTTTTCAAGACAAAAGATTTGATGGAAAATCTAAGCCATTTAGAAGAGGCAAGTAAACAGAAGTAGAGGGCCATTGTACCACCTTTCCAAATTCCAAGTCAATCAACTGAATTGAAATTTTCTTGCTACCGTTTCTGTGTTGTATCTTTAGACTGACTCTGCCTCACTCCCCTTCTCCGGGATGAGGGACTAGTCCTTCTTTCTTGCAAGACTGCTGAGCAGTTTAAACAAAGGCATTAAGGTGGAATGGGAAAGTAAACAGTTGGTACTTGTAACCCAAACCACCTTCTAAAGCCAGGAACTCAGGCCAGTAAGGGCCCTTTGTGCTGCCCTGCTGCTGACACCTTGGGAGGCCAAAGTCTCCACCAGTGAAGGAAGGAAACAAAAGGATGCTTCAGTGTAAACCGATAGGTAGAGGTTGGGGAAGACTGAACAAAGTTATGACTTTTCCAATATGAGTGCACATAACTAAACTCATGATGGCTGAGCATTTTATACACGTTGTATTGGGCAATTTCCCATTTGATAGTTTGGTAACTATATATGAAAGTGACCTGGCAGATAGAAAAGGCCAGAAACACACAAGCTTCTAGGGATTCATAGACATGAAGATTGGTGTTTAAGTGAGTTCAGGCTGCTGTAACAAAAACACCTCAGATTAGACGGCTGGGGCAACAGACTTTTTCGGGGGAGGTTCCTGGTTAGGGCCAGCTTCCCGCTTCTGTCCTCATATAGCAGAAGGAGTTGAGGAATGGCAAGCTCCTGCCTGTCTCTCCCTCGCAGGGCACTGATCTCATCACAAAGGCTCATCTTCACAGCCCAATTATCTCCCCTATCCAAATATGGTCACATTGGGGATTTGGGTTTCACCTACGAATTCTGAGGGGCCTGGGACCAGACCAGTCCACAGCAATGTGCTTTAGTTTCCTACAGGCCATAGGACTAGAGGTTTGTAGCAATTTTATCAAATATGTAGTAGATATAGGAAGCCCTTAACAGTGTCAGGGCTACATATGAAAAGTATTTATGTCATTCCCACTATAATCAATTGATAAATGATAATGATTGTTATTATGCATAATTATTGATCTTATAAAGCTCTCATTTGAAAATAATCTTTGGAATTTTGGAATTTTTTTCATTGCTTAGAAGCTTTTCAGGTACCATATGTTTTACTGTTTATGTTTATAAATAGCCAAAACATTTATTGCATAAGCAAGACTAACAAACTACAGAACCACTGGACTTCCCACAAAAGTAGTGATCCAGACGTCATTCACAAATACAACCCCTGGCTACCAGTTGTCTCGATTAAGATAGGCACCAAACCTTAGGGTACCCAAGTCAACAACTTTTAAAGTGTCTTTCACTTTTCTCCCACTTCTTTGCTATACTTTGTGGACTCCGTAGCTCTAGGGGTTAAGTCTTCATTCCTGCCAAGCTGCCATTAGACGGCTTCAGCTGGAGTGGTTCGCTACAGCAGGTAGCAGTGGTGTCCCTGCTTCCCGTGCCCCACTCCCATTTAATCCATCTACAAGGTTTGCCAATGGATTTTAACAAAGCCTGATACTAATGATGCATTACTTCAATGCTCTTCATAAACCCTTCGAAGGCTTCCCATATTTTCCCTATATTGCAACCTCTCCTTTCTCTCTCAGAAGTAAATGACTTGCTTTATATTCATTTCAGGGACAAAAGAGTTTGGGAGGCAAGATCTAAAAAAAAAGTTGGAAGAGGAACTCCAAATGGAAATTGCTTAGGCCATGGGAAAAAGTAGGCAGGGGAGGATCCTGAATCCGTGGCCAGGAGGAGGCTTTGAAAGTCAGCTGGCCTCCCCTCTACTCGTAGCCAGAATGGTACTCAGGGTTTCCCACAGGAGAGCTGCTACCCTTTTCTTAAAATTTTCCAGAGAAGCAAACTCCCCTGAGAATTTGTTCCAGCTGATTTGCTGTTGTATTTAGGTTTCTTTATCATAGCTGTTCTTGGTAATTACACAGCAGCTTTCATGGGAAGAGGCTTTAAATAGACCTGATAATGCCTCTCTGAGGTAGGTAAACACGAAACATCATTATCCCCATTTAACAGATGAAAGGATAGAGGAAAGGGGGCTTGGGCACCTTTTCCAGTGCCTCCAGATGAGTTCTATATCCTTCACTTTGCACAGGGGTATGTCTACGGTTTCCTCACATGCCTCTTCTGTGGCTCTCAGGTAAGCCTGAGTACCTGAGCTTTGGCCTCTTCTTCCTTCCATGAGTCAGGCTGTGTAGTGACTGGGAAATGACCAGTCATACGCATGCTCTCATTTCCTGAAGACAGAAGTCCCTCTAAGATTTACTGGATCCTATCCTAACAACAATGCCTACTCACTGACAAAATCTGTGACTGTACCGAAAAGCAAAAAGGACTTGGTACACACTAGGTGCTCGATAAGTGCTTGTTGTAGGAATGAAGCTATAATGAATAACAGAACTGCTAAGTAAGAAGATTAAAAGTCACTTGTAATGCACTACAGGGTACGTCGTAGGTTCTTTATATCTTTTAAAGTCTATTTTAAGATCAAGTTAGAACAGAGTGGGGGTGTCAAAGATAAATGAGAGAGAGGAAAAAGTCGTATTTCTAAACTACATGGCAGAAGAATCTGAGGGCAATCTATTGGAGAATGACCATCAGTGCTATAGGTCGGATCCAAAGTATACCCTGCAGACGTGTGAGTTAAAGGTCTGGCCCTCAGCTTAGTGCTATGGGAGAGTGGTGGGAAACCTTTACAAGGTGGGGCCTAGTCAGTAATTTTAGGTGACTCGTGGTGCACCCGTGAGAGGGATTGTACGATGCCAATCTCTTCTCTCTCTTTCACTTTAGAGGTGACATCAAGTGAGCAGCTTCTTCTGCCATATGGTCCTGGCTGCAGTGTACTGCTCACCGCAGGACCAAAGCAGTGGGGCCAAGTGACCATGGACTGAAACCTTCACAGCTGAACCCAAATAATCCTTTCCTCCTTTAACTTATCTCAGGTATTTTATTACAGTAATGGAAAGATAGCTGTTATATCAACAGATTTCCAAATCTAACCTGCTACCTTTATAATGCACCACCCGTAAACCTCTTCTTTTTCATCCTTAGTTGAGCATGCCTGAGCAATTAAATTTGCTCTCATCGTCTCTCCCTATTAATTGCTTTTGTTGACTATCTCTGCTTTTCTCTTTGTTCTTTGGGATCAGTGGCATCTCATACAATAGGAACTACCCAAGACCAAATGCGGTATTAGTGAACTTCATTCATTAGCATGACATAGGGTTTTTATGATTTTTACCAAATCTGAATACTACGATAGCACTTACTTAATATTCTATTTTCAAGTGCTTTTTAAAAATTCTAAGCCTACCCTAGTGATCCCAAGTGCAGGCCAGAAGAGCTTTTATAGAATTTCTACAGTAAGTGTATCTCCTAGAGATGCTGATTTAATGTCTAGGATAGTGCTAAACACTAATTTTCATAATAAAAAGCTTTCTGGTGATTCTAATAAGAAATCAGTGTTGAGAACCATTGTTGCAAGCAATTCTATTTATAAGATCATAGGCTTCACGAGATGATTGTGGTTTATTTCTAACATATGTTGAACTATAGTAATAACCATCCTATTAAAATGAATTAAAATATGGTTTTTCAGGTGCTATCAGAAATTACCTCACACTTCACTATAAAAAATAGAAAAAGCCAAGACTTTAAAATAGGAAGCTTTACACCAAGGAGACAGCATGATGTTTACACATCTGGGTCCGATTTATTTCATTTATGAGTGTAAACGCCATATTGTCTCCTTGGTGTAGGAACCTGAAAGACTAGGTAAAACTCAAAATGTACAATAGATGATAGGAAAGGGAAAGAAATTGCTCAAAGGAAGGAACGACTGGGATGAGGGAAAGAAGAAAAAAGAAAGAAGGAAGGCAAAATATAAATATATGAATAGCTGTGATAACTGCATTGTTGATGTCTGATGGTGTATTGAAATGAACAGTTAATGCTTACAATTTTTTATGTTCTGATTGATTTTGCATGCTTATGTCTGGTAACTGATTTGAAGGTAACAATATGCAATGTCTGAGCAACTGATTTGAAGGTAACAATATGCAATAGAATTACAATGGTGAACTCCTACCACCTTGTCTGGTGAAACTCTATATTATCTTTAATGTTTTATCTAATAATTATTTTCCTATTCTCTTGAATGGCTTGAACAATTTTCCATTCTTACATCTGGTAATCTGAGCAACGTAGTTGAGGATAGTGATATATAATGTAACAACCACTATTAATTCGTATTATTTTGTTTTGAGACTCTGTATCACTTTAAATGTTCTGGCTTTGATTTGTTTATGTTTGTGATACTGGTATGCTGCTACTGTTCTATTTTTTGTTTGTTTCTCATTTACTACTCTCTTTAAAATAAAATTTAAAAAAAAATTGGAAGCTCTAAAACTTGAGTCATATTCCAACCCAGCTACATCCCCTTTTGCGTGACCATGAGATCAAAACCTTTATTGGCAGTGAGTAGCCTTACACACTGAAAGTGTAACTGAGCACCTCACCACCTCTGTCCTCTTCCTTTCAGCCCCTGAAGGTCACAGTGTGGCCAAGTATTCAGCCTGTGCATGGAGTGGTTTGCGTATGTTTCTGACACATTCCCTTCCAGGTGCCAAATCTGTAGACTGACTAAGAACGGCAGATGCAGCTATGGGGAATAAGTGTGAAGGTCTTCATCTGACTCCATAACATTTTTCTGTCTCAGGTTTATCTCACTAGCCTCAAGGCCACGGCAGGTCTACCTTGACAAGGGACATAGTGCTTGGTATTCCATTCTTGGTCCCTTGCTTCATGAGGGACAGTGGCTTCCCCACCACCCAGACTCAAGCTTCCTTTTGTAACTAGAAGCAATTGAA
Organism: Chinchilla lanigera; assembly: GCF_000276665.1. Classification (NCBI taxonomy): domain Eukaryota; kingdom Metazoa; phylum Chordata; class Mammalia; order Rodentia; family Chinchillidae; genus Chinchilla; species Chinchilla lanigera. The sequence goes on from NW_004955402.1 coordinate 19,912,298, forward strand.
TATCTTTTTTGCTGAATTAACTATATAATTCCTAATTTTAATACCTAACACTTAGCGCCTTTCTTCTGAAGAGCATACATTGCAATGGAAATAGCACCCCATTAATCCAACCCACATCCTTGGGAAGAAGGTGCATGGTAAGTATTACCTCTTAGACTAATCCTCCTGGCTGCAAGTGGGAGGCAGGGTCTCCCTGTACACTAGCACAGATGATTGCTACCAAGCTCACTAGTGCGGACAGTCAGTATTTGTGTGATAAGAGAAAGCTCTGAAGTTCTAGAGAGAAGTGGTTCTATGCAGCCTATTGCAAAGGAGCCATTCAAGCTCTGGGTAACTTGTGACAAAAGGAGACAAAGCCTCACTCTCACGCCCGTGATAGACTCCTCAGTGGTGCTGGCATCTAAACTCCTAAGAAAGCCCAATTATTACGATATGCTGCCTCCTGAGAACCAGTCTCATTACCGAGACTCTCTTTCTCTCTCCCTCCCATCTGCCTGGCTTTGGGAAGAGATTATAGTGACTTTCTGACCTGAGCCAACTGAACCTGAGCAAACAAAAGGAAAAGTGCAGAAAGACACAAGGTCATGGAATAATAAAGAAAATTCAAGTTCAGTAGGATATAACATACACCACTAAAATTATGTCACTAGGAGTCTGAGATATAATGATAAAATGAATCTTTTAGCAAAATGACATTCTGAGGAAAAGAGTTCAGCCATTCAAGATGATGCTGAAAGGGACAATGTCCAGGTCCCACCTCACGATCTTGAGCCCAATTTCATCCATTACTCTAACTCCAGGGAGTGATTCCTTGTGGGGAGACTATGAAGCGTGTTCAGAGGAACCGGAGCCCACCTCCTGCCAAGCAAGCTCTTTCCAGTTGGAGAGTCACTGCAGGAGTGGCCGTGCAGGGAGACAGTAGGAAAAGTTAGTTAGTAACTGGGGATGTTACTGCAGCTTTTCCTGGAATATTCAAGGTAGCACATGGGTGTCCATCTTAAAAAAAAAAAAAAAAAAAAAAAAGAATTTCAGGTGATACCGTCTAAAAAGGTCTAGAGGCTATTTTTAGGGGAAGAATAGTTCTGAGAAATCATCTTAGCATTAGGTAAAGGAAGACATTCTTCTTATTTGGGGGTAGATCTGCACCCCAGGAAGGAGGCAGGCAAAGTTGTGTGTGCTGCGGAGACAATGAGGTGTGGCTTATGGGATCCAGCTTAGGGATGCCTGGCTGCTGTGGGTGAAATAGAAATCTCTCATCTTCCTCTACTCTTTTCCTTCCTGTAGGGAGCAGTTCTTTCTATTCTTTGCTGCTTTGCCAACACTGGATGGGGCATCCTGGGGCTAAGGAGAACCCTAGGTCTTAGACCCTGTGATGTCTAGGAGGGCCCCTGGACATCACCCTCTGACAGGGCATTCTCAGAGGCCTCTGAAGCCCTTACATCAGTCAGCCCATAGCAATATCCTTTTCTATCATGAGATCTTTGATATGCAGAAACAGATTACTCTGGACAAGTTTATTACATTCCCTGAGGTTGACTTGTGGACATTACATTGTGTGGCGTGGATGATTCAGCCAACTCCTCAGCACAGTAGGTATGCAGATTTCATTGCCAGGCAATAAGTGCCCTAGGGACTGGTAATTCTGATAACTTTTCCCTTTTTCTCATGTCAATGAACCAGATATTAAAAAGTTTCAACAAAATATCCCAAATTTATCTTTTACTAAACTAATCTCAGTAGTTTCTTCTATCTTCTAGAGACATCTAGTAAATTATTTTTTTACTGTGATTTTAAAATGTGGTCCAAGTTCCACCAGTCATAAAATCATCTTGGGATTCTTACTAAATATGTAGGTTTCCCAGGACTGCATTTCAGGTCAACTTACTTAGGATTTCTAGGGTAGGAACGAAGAAATTCTATTTTATAGAAGAGTACTGTGGTTGATTCTTAAGAGAACTGTTTTATGCAAGATTTTCCAGGATGGGGAAAAGAAGGCTTACATTTCTTTCCTCCTTTGAGTTTTGCATTACTAGATGAATTATTACTATATGGCTGATTTGAATAGTTGCTCACCTGCTTACATAACTTTGCTTGTCTAGATCTAATTGAAAAGCAGCATAGTTAATTTCACTAAACTGTTTTCTAATTCTAGATGTCCTATCCTTGGCCTCTGTAATGGATTGAATTGTGTCTCCCCCAAATTCATTTGTTGAATGCTGATGTGTCTGCATTGTATATGAGCGTATACCTTTTAGGAGGTAATTAAGGTTAAATGAGATCATAAGGATGGCGTACTGATGCAAGCGGACTGGTATCCTTGTGGGAAGAGACATGAGAGCTCTCTTTGTGTAAACACAGAAGAGCTGGTGAGGACAGAGCGAGGAGGCCTGCAAGCCAGGGAGAGAGGCCTAACTAGAAAGCAACCTGCTGGCACCTTGGTCATGAACTTCCAGCCTTCTGCTACCCAGTCTGTAAGATTTTGTTGTGGCCACCCAAGCAGACTAACATGGCCTTCTATAATAGAACTATGGTGTCAACAGGTATGTAGGGCTGCAAAGAACCAATGAATCTCACACTGTTCTGGGAACTGACATCTGAGAAGGAGCCCTTATCACGAAATTTATATGACTGCCTTAAGAAAAGATGTTCTTAATTTTATCACATAGTAGTTGAACTTTACAACATCCTATCCACTGTACTCTGCATGGAGAACGCAGAATCTGCAGAGGCAGGCTTCTTATTTACTCCTCTGCTTGGTGCTCAGGACAGGGTGCAAACACAGTCAATACTAATGGGCAGGAAGGTTGCACTGGAGGAAGGGGAGTGTAGAAGAATAAGAACAGATACAGCTTATGTGCAGAAAGGATTCTTATACGCTTTAGTTAGCATCTATAAAGCTGTGGACATGAATTTCTTTGGGTGTTCAGAAACTATGCTCTGAGACTAGAGTTTCCTTGTTACCAAAAGAAAAAAAAACTGAAAAAGTATTTCAGACAATAAGATTGTTCTTTCTAGATTCCTAAGTCAAAAGACCACTGCATTCTGGAACTTAGACTTAGCTTGACTCCCTTGGTGGAGGAGTTGATGGGCTCTTCCCAGTATAAGGGATGGAATTTTACTTAGATTACTTGCTGTTAGTGTACTTTGCTCTTTCCTAACTATAGAGAAAGCCCAAGCTTTGACTTTACTTCAGTGTATTAAAGGTTGTGTTTATATATTGCAGTCTTGCATTGTCTGCTCTCTCTCTTTCTAAGGTGAATATGAGAAAGTCTGAGCAGCATCTGAACTTTGTGAGAATTCTAGGTGTTGTAAAGCATCTGACTTTGTGAGAATTCCAGGATTCCGTACCTTCTCTGTGTGACTGAGACTTCCACCCACAGGGGGAAAAGTGACTAATTGAGAAAGGTTATCTGCTTTGTGTTTACTTGGCATCTGTTAGTAATGTGTTCTAAAAAACTGTAAAGTTGCCCATACTTTAGATTAACACCTTGTTCTTTTGAATATTCAGCTACATCCTCATTAAAATTCCTGCCACCTTTCACTTAGACATTTAATAGGGGGCTAGAGTCTTCCTTCTCATGTTACAGAGATGACCTGTCCATCTCTGTAACAGAAAGCAAAATTTATTTGTAGAGGTTCATAATCGAAATAGAAATTTTTCTCTCTAGAAGCATAAACATTAAGCCTTGGAAATGATTTACTGACCTTTCGCCCTACTCACACACCACAAGCCAAGTTAGTCCAGTACCTAACCTCTTAAGAGTAGTCAAAGTCATTCCTTGTCAAGAGTTGCAGATATTTTTGTCCTGAGGCAAACTGTAAAGAGACTGTATCAAAGGAAAGATGAACCCGCACAAGTCATTCTCGTGATGAATTTAGCTTTTCCACGTCAAAATCTGTGTTGGTGGATTATGCAGTGAAGCTCTGAGCCGAATCCCAGCCATGACTGAAAATCCCATGCTTTGCTATGTCCTACTCACCCTCACAAGGAATGCTTTTCCATCCCTATTAAACCGAGAGCCTCTATTTTTATAGTTTTGTTTTCTTTTGATATATTTCTTCTTCCACTGCAGTGGTCCTTGTGAGTTATCATTGTCTTGGCAGTGAAAGAATTCCAGCTCATTTCCCTAGGATAATTATTACACAAACCTTGTTGGAATAAAAAGAGCATTTAAGTAAATAACTTTAGTAATGAAAAATTTTCTTTAAATAAAAACTTTGTTCACCCAAGTCCAAAATACCACTTGAGAAAGACAGTATCCAAGTCAACAAAACCAAAATAATCACACAAAAAAGAAAACAAACAACATCAATATCTACCAAAGTATTTTTTTCTCTGTCACACCAAAACCCAAGGTTTTTAGTAGTAGTCACATATGTCATAAAAAGATTTAGGAAAATTTCTACTATACATGTATATGGACTTTCCTTTATCTTTATCAGAAAGAACATCTAAGAGAAAGTAGCCCCAACTTTTACTTAGGAACCATAAAAATTTTTACTGAAGATGCTTGAGGGAGTCTTACAACTCTATAATAAAAAGACAAACTCAATAATAAAAGCATGACTTTAAAAATGGACAAAGATTAGAGAATTGATAATAAGAACAACACTGAGATTCTCTCTTACTCCATAAAAAATGGTTGTCACCATGAACTCATGAAACAGTAAGTGCTGGTGAGGTTGTGGGTGAAGAGAAAAGTTTCTCCCTCCTTGGTAAGAATGTAAACTGGTATAACCACCATGGAAGTCAGTATGGAGAGTCCTCAAAAAACTAAAACTAAAAATTCCATTTGACCCAGCTATGCCTCTCATGAGGGTCTTCCAGAAAGAGCTAAAGATGTTGTATTACAGTGGTATATGTGCTCCTATGTTCATAGCTAAGTCTTGGAGGTAGACTATATGCCCATTGACAGATGAATGGATAAATAAATAGAAGCAACTTGAGATCATAATGTTAAGTGGAATAAATCAGACCCAGAAGTTTAAATATCACATGATTTCTCTTGCATGAAAAATCCAAAATATAAATAATTTAAAGAGCCAAGTGAAAGATAGGTGATAGAAAACAGGGATATAGGTTTTGTGGAGAGAGAAAGGAGCTCTGGGTCTAGGGGAAGCTGGAAACCCGGGGAGGGCAAGCGGAAGTAAAAAGAATTAAGATGCAGTATGTGTCTGTACCAGTTCTCTATGATGAAGGTATTTTATTATGTATTGCAAACATACTGGTACTACTAAAAAATGGCCAAAGGATTTGTATAGATATTTCTCATAGGTACATATGGGTGTAAATAGACATAAGAACATGAAAAAATGCTCAACTTGATTAGTAAACAAATGCAAACTGCAATGAGAGAGCATTTCACAATCACTAGGATGGCTGTAATGCAAAAATTAAGTCTGGTGAGGTTGTGGAGAAATTAGAACCTGCTACACTGCTGGTGGGAACGCAACATGGTGCAGTTGCTTGGGAAAACCATCTGGCAGTTTTGCAAAGGCTAACCATTTGTTTAATGGTAACTGAGCTACCATGTGAGCCAGCAATTCCACTCAGGCATGTACCAAGAGAAATGAAAACATATGTCCACACAAAAACTTGTACACAGAACTCTTTAGCAGCATAATTAATAACAGCAAAATAGAGGAAACAACCCAGTTGCCCATCAACTAATAAGCAAAATATAGTATTTTCATACAATGGATTATTATTCAGCCATAAATAGAAATGAAGTGCTGTTACATGGTGTAATACAGACCTTAAATACACCATGCTGCATGAAAGAAGCCAGTCAAAAAAGACTACATATTGTATTATTCTACTTCAATAAAACAGGTGAATCTGGAGACAGAACAGAGACTGATGATGACCTAGGGATGGAGGTTGGAGAGATGGTGCTGGTGGCTGATTACTAATAGGTATAGAATTTCAGGGGGTGGTAGTGGATGACAGAATGATTAAAATGTACTAAAATTGATAGTAGTGACTGCTGAAAAATTTTTGAATGTAATAAACCTATTGAATTTTATACTTTAAGGAATTGTACAGTATGTAAAATTACACTCAATGAAGCTGTTCAGTGTGAATCTATCAAGATTTTTGCAACTCTTCTGATAGTTGACATTCATAGACCAAGAAGATGGAATAGACTTTAAGAGCAGCCGAGGCTCTGTAAGTAACTCAGGTGGATAAAATGAACATAACATAAAACATGAAACAATGAGTAACAGTGGCACAAGTGCCTGCCTGGAAAGTTCAAGGTCCTGACTTTGATACCTGGTACAAACAAAACAAAACAAAACAAAACCCCCAAAAAACAAACAAGTAAAAAACAATGAATAAGGCAGATAAGCTTCCGCAGAAGCAATATCACAATCAGAACAGCATGGAGTTTGAGATGGAAACCCAACTCTGGAAAGGATACACTGGGTAGAATTAGAAGCCCTACCTACCAAGTGAAAGGAAAGGCAAATTAGACATATGTAACACTATTCCTATAAAAATAAAAGCTATCAATTGTTAGGCAGTCATAGTTAGGCTCCATACCATACTAGATGTTGTATGTACATTATTGCAACACTCACAATTGCACTGAAGCTGCTATCATGTGCATTTTATAGGTGGTGAATCTGACAACACATTAAGTAAATTATGCATGGAGAGACCGTTTGTATGCGGTTGAGGTGGGATTTGAACCCATATCTGCCTGACTTTTCAGTGTTAACAGCCATGCAGTGGAACTGTTTAAGAGACTGTATGTGTATGATAACCTTAACCTTTTTATTTGTACCTCTTATTACATCTCTCTGTCTCTCTTGTCATTTTGGAGTGAATGCTTATGAAAACCTTAAGAGAGGGAGATTACTGAAATTGCCACTGACAGTGATGGCAGAGTTGCTATAGTAACCAATCCACCAAATTGGTTTGTGCTAGTAGACACACACTTCTCTCTCTGTAATACACTCGTACTGACTGGGATCCCTTGCAGACTCCATGAATTCCTGTTAATGCACATGGAACAGGGAGTGCTGAGGGCCTAGTGTACTTCTTAGAGCATTAACATGTTTCCTTCAAAGTTTCCTTCTCTGACTCACAGATTTTACATTCCCTCTCCCAATCCCTTCCTTTTGTACAGGACACTGTGGAGTGGTTGATTTTGAGGGAAGCTCAACATCAGCAGTCTGATGCTTTGTTCTAAGCAGGATTTATGAAAAAAATCTGTTTTCTTTCTTGGTGGCAAATGGACCCTCCCGTCTCCCAACTTCCTCACTGAGGGCCAGACTATGAACGGACAACCATCCCATTCCCACTTCCACATACAAAATAGACCTTTCTCTGACAAACAAATGTGTCTGAGAAGTTACTGTAGAGAAAATTGGGAGCCGGCAACAATAATATGCAGTCTGGGGCACACACAGGCACACGTGCACACATCCATCTAGCTATATTTTTCAGCGATGCCTCTACATTTTCGAGTACTCTTTCTTCTTGGATACTGATGTTTTCTCTCTTCCTCCTCCTCTCCATTTCACTGGCCTCGCCTGTCCTCAGAGGCACCTGAAGGCACATAAGGCAGGGAAGTGAAACCGACTGTAATTCTTCAGTTCACTTCTCTGCAGCCTCCAGTGAGCTCGTCTCCATACGGTGGCCCAGCTGAGCTCTGAGAAGTTCAGAGTCCCCTGCGCAGGTGCAATTTAGCAGCCTGCTCACAGGCACTCTGGGAGCAAAGAAGTCAGGCGTTTGTGTGTGGGAGGTTCTAGGAGCTAGCAGCAGCAAGAGAAGTGTCTGAGTTTGAGCGTGTGAGATTAAAATGAATAACTCTCCTCTATGAAAAGGAGGATTTCATACCTAAAATGGCCATCATTCTCCCTTTGAAGGATTAAATACAAGTTACTGAGAACCATCAGAAATTCTAATTTTCCCTCTTCTTGTTAATGTCCTTGGTTTCACCTTTGGCTTCTTCAACTTCATTCTTCTTGTCTTATAAGTGTCTGTTTTTTTTTGTTTTTTTGTTTTTTTTTCCTGCTGTCAGTGAAATCACAAATATGTCCCAGAGTTTTCTGGATAGGCTAAAGTATATCCGAGTAAATTTTGTTTAATGTATGTTTTAAACTAATAATACATTAACTTTAAATAACACTCTATACTTAATTTTTAAAAAAATTATCTTTGATGATTCTTATCTGAACTCTGAGAAGTAGAACTGTAATGATTGACCCATCTGACTGATACAGGACTCAGGAAAGGTGGAGCTAGAGCATTCGTGTGGGTTTATGGTTCTAAAGGCAGCCGTATTTCTACAGCTGTATTTATTACTTCTCAGTTCAGCTAAAAAAAAAATGCTGAGTTTTCCACTACAGAGTCTCTCTCTGCAGTGGCTGATCTTCAGCAGGGCCTACACTTTCCCCTGTGAGTTGGACAGTCCCTCTGCCAAGACTGTAGCTATGCACCCCTTTTTCAGTTCCTGGAAGATGCTAAACTCTTTTCTGCCTGGGGGCTTTTGCAGGTGTTCTCACAGCTTTGCCTCTCACAGCTGCATGCCCGGCCTCTCCTCAGGCCTGTTACCCTAGACAGCTCCTCTTTCAAGGTTCACCTTCAGCTTTTTCTGCAGAACACGTCTTCTGTGGTCACTCAGACAAGGTCACAGCCCTCAGTTACTTGGGTGTCTCTGCCTGTAGCACTTGTCTAATCCAAGGTATATATTGCCAGTGTGATTAATTGGTGCAATATTTTTATTTTTTTTAGTGTAAACTACATGAAGTTAGGAATGTGTCAGTCTTGTTCGACTCTGTATCTTGAAACCCAGCATAAAGCCTCGTGCATTGCATATGCCATTACAAATTGGGGCGATATTCACAGCATCACCTCTTGTTGGAGGTTATGTGCAATTCATCAACACAAGTTTCCACTGTGGGTGTGACATGCTCATAGACATGGGTTAGAAAATCTGTTGGGGGTTGGGAATGCTTTGCTTTTCAGATTTGCTGCCAGCTCAAAGTATAGGAGAAGTTAACACAATTTTGTACAGAATGTAGTTATCTTTTTACTTTTATTGTTGGTAGGACATACTATCACCCTGGAAGTCTGACATTCCTGAAAATACTGTATTACCTACAGCAAAAACAAAGTTCTTTTTTTTTTTTTTTCCTCCGGTACCGGGAACCGAACTCACGACCTTGCGCTTGCCAGGCAGGCGCTTTGCCGCTGAGCTAAATCCCCAGCCCCAAAACAAAGTTCTTTTTAAAAAAATCTTACTAATTTTGGTAATATTTCTATAATGACTGACCTGAATCTGATTACGGGAGTAGAGTATCATGATTTACTTTTTGTGTGTGTGTGTGTAAATATTTGTTTTCAATTCTGAGGGCTGACTTTTTTCTTTTTAGTGGAGTTTTCTTAATGCCTCTGTAAATTATATAGGACTGAATATGTAGTCATTTAAATACTTCTTAATTTGTATTTATTTGAACAACCAATATTGACTTCCTTACCTCCCAAGTCTAGAATTTTCGTAACCATCTTCTTCTACTGCTTGTTGTCTTTTCTAAGAGAGTTTACCTCTTAATTTTTTGATTCCCTATACTGTATTTCTTTGTTTTTCTTTTTCTCACTTTCTTATGATTTATTTTCTTTTCCTCATTACTATAAACTTTCTGTAGTACTCTTCTGCTTTACTTCTAATATTGCAAATTCTTCTAACTCCATTTCCATTGATTTCATTTGTTGACAAACTGCTCTTTATAGTAAAATGAATAATTTACTATCTGAGGTACATTTTAACTGATAATTCTTCCTTACCCTCTTGCCTATAGCAAAGTACTATTGTTTCTTTTTAAAAAAATCACTAGTAATTCATGCATTGTGATATTTTTTGGAAGTTAATAGAAAGGACATAGAAAATGAATGTATTTTCTGAAATTTTAGATAAATAACAGAAGAATAAACATTTATGGCCTATCAATTGTTAAAATTATTTCCTTGAAACAAAATGTAAACAGAATATATTTCCAGTGAGAATAATTTTATTTTATGTTATTAAAATACACAGACATTTCAATAATTCTGGCTTCTACCTGTCACATTTATCATCTGAAATTATCACCAACATGGATAGTGTTCTATTATCACAGGAACAATGATACACTTCTAGTCTCTAGTGCTCAGTAATCCAGAGAAAACAACTTTTGATTCCAATGCAGGCTTTAAGGTTGAGTTTTATTTTTATAATTATTTTTCATAGTGAAACTGAAAGATCTTGTATTTATTGGTTTAACTACATTAGCTCATTCTATTTTTAGCAAGCCAATGTCATAGTGACAAATCTCTCTATTTAGTTTCTTACTCTCAGAACTAACAATTAAGTGTGGTAACATACAAGGACAGAGTTCTAAATTTGTACTGTATTCTTCCTACTATTCTTCATTGGTTGTGTAGTGAAGGTAGGGTCTTTTAATCGCCTCTATAAAATAAATGCATGGAAGGTGCTTATTAGAGTTTGCTTTTTGTAGGAGCAAGGCTACACTTTGCCTTCACAATGAGTGGGTATTGTTTAGAGGGTTAAGATCCCTAACACAATGCTATTCAGATGAGATGACTGGACAAATAACTTATGTCTTTTGAGAATCAGCTTTCTAACCCTTAAAAGGGCTGAAGGGCTCTATAAGGACTGAGGACAATGCAAATAACATGTCAAGTTCCTGGAGATGTTCAATTAGTGATAGCTACAATTACTATTGATAATAGGTACATGTGTATATAATCATCTTTAAAACTACCCGCACCATTTTTATTCCAAGATAGCTTTGTTAATTCCCACACACTGTGCCAAATCCTTAGAACCCATCTCAATTCATTTAAGGTCAACAGCAATTCATATTGAACTCACATTTTTGGATAAAAGTCAGTCACTAAGTATTTTGATTTCAAATATTTAGAAAAGTCAATGTATAATGAGGAGACATTGACATAAGACAAGCCTAGAGGAAACATATAAGTATTTCTCCAAGATATTCACTTTGGAGAAGGAAGGGAAAGCCTATAGATAAACTCAATCCAGTTGGTTCATGTAGATGTCAGGAATTCTGAAAACATATGCCTTATGATCAAAGTAGTTGGAAATATACAGGATGGTATTTAGAGAAATAATTTGTATGCATATTAGTAATCTGGACACATGCTGGTCAATCTTAGCCATATGCTAAACACACCTGCTGATCTGATTTTCTAGAGGAAATCGTTGAAACACCGTATAAACAATATTTAAGCCACATTTGAATAATTACCATTCTACATTAGGAGGTTTTAGATCTAGCACATTGAAAAAAAGAGCAACTTATTCATGGTTTTTTAAATTACTATTTAGCTTCCTGGGATCACTACTAAAACTCTTAACTCACTGTAGAAATTTCAAATTTTAACTTGGCATGGTAAAATCATTTAGATTTGAATTACATTCAAACGGAAGAAAGGAAACTAAATGGATTTTTTTTCTATACAATAACGTCAAAGTTTTTGTCTGTCTTATTGCTGCATTCCATATGTCCAGAACGGGTTGGCAAACCATGACCCACCAAATAAATGTTGCCCAATTCCTATTTTCAAACAGCTCAAAACCTAGAATGGTTTTTAAATGGTTGAAAATTATCAAAAGAAGAATAATTTTCATGATATGTGTAAAGTATATGAAGTCTCAGCGCCTTGAATGAGGGTCGATTGTATCACACTCATGCCCACTCCTCAGCACGCTGGCTGTGGGCGTTTTTATACTAGAAGAAGAGTGAGAGAGTTGCAATGGAGATCTTGTGACCACAATGCCTAATAAATCACTATATATCTTTTATAGAAAAAAAAATTGCCAACCCCTGGCAATTTCCCTAAATTCTTTTAAAGTCAGATACATTGTTATTTGACCACCACAACTTTTTCTCCAAAAAGGAAGTCCACATATAACACTAAGGTCAATCTCCACCTCGCCTAGCAAAGATGAAGCAACACAGTGTATAAGAATGCACTCAGCGCCCTGCTGCCTAGGCTTAACAGTGTAGTCATGGGCACGATGCTTAACTTCTCTGTGCATCTGTCATTTTGTTTCATTTGTAAAAGAAGGGTAATGTGGTTATTCCTTAGGGCTATTATAAGGATGTTAAAAAAAAAGGTTGTAAAGTGCTTAGAGTATCATCTGGCATATAGTAGCTGTTGCAAATAAGGTGACACAGTTTTTACTGTAGTTTTAAGAAAACTCAAACACTTAGAAATTAACTGAGTTAATGAGTAAGCCCCAACGTGTTCATAAATAGGAAAAAATATAACCGTGAAATAAGATTTTAAAATGTTCGCTTTTGTCAAAAAGTCATCTATGCCAATAAAGTGCATTAATATCTACTCTAATTGCCTTTTGATTGTAGGATATAACTGTTTGGCTCCCGTACTTATGATATAATTTTGTAATCAATGATCTTGTTTTAGGTAATAAACAAATTGTATTCTGAATGGTTGAGTAATTTCTGATACAAAATCTAACTACCTAACAACTTCTAATCTGAGGGTATCAAATTGATATAAAGGCAAGTAACAATTAAGAGAATGCATGGATACAAAATTAGTTTGCTTTGTTAAGGTTACTATTCAGTTCTTAGGAAGAGAGCCAATAGAAAATATTGTCCTATATTTAAAGAGACACTCTCTAAGCACCAAAGCCAGGGATCAAACCCGTGCATTAAGAAATCTTATGGCCGGGGCTGGGGATTTAGCTCAGCGGCAAAGCGCCTGCCTGGCAAGCGCAAGGTCGTGAGTTCGGTTCCCGGTACCGGAGAAAAACCAAAAAAAAAAAAAAAAAACAAAAAACAAAAAAGAAATCTTATGGCCCTTTAATCATCCCAAAACCTTTTAGCAAATAAATGATTTTAAATGGGTTTTAACATTAATTTATGTAAAAATTTAAAATACAGTATGCTTTTATAGAAAATGAAATCTTCATATGGTAGCCTCCTAGCTACAAAATATAATTTCTTTAAACTACATTTCCTTATAGAATTCTATGTAGGCCTGGATAGTGGTGGTTAAATGTTTAAAAAAATCATTTTCATGAATGTTTTTCTGCTACAGGTGTTTTCCTGGAGAAGGTCCAGTGGATTTTTGTTCTGTGCACTACTTAGATTGAATAATGTTTTGGTGAAGCGTATCACTTAATCTTTCCTATTTAGTAATTTTAATTTATTCAACTTTTAGTAAGCATTTAACTGCCGCATTATGTTTGTGAGGTACAGTGAAAAATGTAAACAAAAGTTACTCATCTCCAGCTTGATGTAGTTGGGACAATTATTAAATTGTGCATTGAAATGCACAAAATAGATATAAAGGAAACTTTTTGTGTTACTTAAGGTAAATTAGATAACTAAGTCTTTTATACTTAAGTTACTAACATCCAAGTCTATATTCTAAGACTATAGCTTACAATACAGATCTTCAGTTACTTTTTAATGTATTAAGGATTGCATATTAAATTATCTTATTAAATTACAATTTCATGCTATGGAAGACTTTAATACTGTTTTATAGAAACTTAAAAAAATTAACTTACTTCCTTTCCAAATTGTGTTCCTTATAACAAAAAGAAAATAGTCAAGAAATGACTTCAAACTATTTTAATTTTGCCTCAAGTCCTGTAATCTTTTTAAAAGTTCAAAAAAATTAATTTGCAGGTGAAATTATCTATCTATTGGTCTGTCTGTCTGTCTATCTATCTAGATATAAATGGACATATTGAGGGTACAGTGTAATATTTTGTTATACATATACATTATAGAATAATTAAATCAAGATAGTCAATATATCAGTCACCTAATCTACATATCAGTTTTTGTTTTTGATGGTGAGAATGTTTAAAATCTAACATTTTAGTGATTTTGAAATATATTATTAACAGCTATGATCACTATGTTGTGTAATTGATCAATAAAACTTATTCCTTCTAACTGAAACTTTAATCCTTTGTCAAGTCTTGCAATGTTAAATTACTTATGTATGTATTTGAATACAAGGTGACAGGTCTCTTATTTTATTTTATTTATTGTCTTAATTTTGTTAGAATATGAATCTGAGTGCAAATTCAGTAGCTAGAGCAAAATTTAAATTGATTCGAATATTTGCATAAGGATCTTAAATTTGGGATGCTTTATTCTTCCAGAATATAAAACTTCAAAGTGATTTAATAATCTTTACAATCATGTTTAAATTATTGTTAGTATAGCAATATTTTTTCTCTCTGTGGATAGCATATATTCTTAAACAAGTGGATGTTTTTGAAGTTATTTGCTTATATTTTGTACTCACTCCAACAGACTGGTCAATTTTAGTTTCCAGTCTCCTTCTTTGAATTTGAGGAATGTTTTCGTATTTAGACTTTAAAAACTACAGGTGGATAAAAAGTAATAAGCACAATGTCCATCCACTCAATTGTCTTCAGTAAGTGATGTAATCTCAAAAGCAATAAGCTACTACATTTATCCTCTTGTTAAACTCATGTAAAGCTGGGAAAACATTTTTATATGATGCTGATGCTATAATAAATGGGTTCATTTAATACTATTGATTTGCAACTTGAAGTATTTTTTCTACATTAAAGTTAAGATTTGGATGGTTAGTTTTGTATTATTCCTGTGAAATAAAATTAGAATAATGTGATTAGTCCCTAAAATTTGAAATGGTACAGTTGCTAATAATGTAACAAAATCTAAATGATATTAACTTTGAAATTAACAATAGGTTCCCATGAACTAGTTTATTTTCTATATCTTCTTTTGAAGGAAAATACAGTTTTCTTCCTACCACAGAAGTATCAGATTCCTGCAGCATCCATGACACTTGTAAGCATTCAGTGGTCAGACACCACTACATATCCTTCAAATGATGTGGGCCAGTGAAGCTGGAAGGTGTCGTCACGGAGCCAGGCAGCCTGGTTTCTCAGGCATCCACCAGGACAGAGCCAGCAGGCCCCAGCTAGTGTGCTGAATCCAGAGGCAGGTAGGAAATAGATTTTGCATTTTGAAAGTCTACTCTCCTAACATTGAATCCTGGGACATACAGCTAAAGGTGGATTGAGGGTCCCAGAAATTATTTATTGCTTTATATATTTATACAGCTCATCTGCCCAAATTATTCTTAGAACAAATCAAATCTTAATTTCATTATCCCTCTGGGATTCTGAATTTATACTATATTATATATTTTTTTAAAAAATACAAAAAAACAAGTCTGTTCAGGATTATAACTGTGTAGTCTGAATCCTTGTATGATGGCTGTATGATAGACTATATGATAAATGTTAAACGCAGTATACTTGTAGGTGCTTTAAAAGTGATAAAAATGAAAACAACAGAATGTTAATCACCAATGCCCACTGGTGGGTAATAATAGCCATCACACTGAGCTTGTTATTTTGATCTTTGGGCACACTGAAAAACTTAAAAACTAAAAACACATTTCATGCCTTGTTCTTAACTTGGACTCTTGTGCTAAAGGTTCAAGTACGAGTGGATTTGGGATTCTGGATCCTGCTGTTGTCTTATAGTCATCTTCTGAGACCACAAGACATTAGTTCTGTCTCATAGATATTAGAAAAATCAACTTGTGAGATTCTTTATACTTCCTGCTGACCTCACCCTAACACTAGTGGCGCCTCAACAACTGTAGATAGTATCTTCCATTCCTCAAAACTTCAGTTACCTAGGTCTGGTGGAAACATAATGAAAAAAATCCTGCAACTTTTTCATTGAATTCCATAAAGCCATGCAAAGTAGATTTAGGCACCAGCCTGCATGAGAATCTGCCATGACAAATTTTAAAGCACCTACTTTCTTCGTGTACCACTTTGGCTGCTTAGGCTGAAGTAGCCTAGCATCTGGATTCATGATGCTTTATCATCAGAAACTGAGCGGATACTGTTTCTCTTTTCCAAAGAGAGAAAGAAACCTTTTGCTAGGGCTCATTAAAAAGGATTTAAAAATTGGAGCCAATAAAACGCAACTGTCAATTCCTATAGTCTTTTCATCTCAGCAGCATTTTAAAAGGGTATCATTTCTTTCTCCCTTTTGACATGAGATCCTATGTGCAACACATATATAGACAATTCTAAATGGCAACACCAGCATCAACAACTCTGTAACTCCTTTGTGACTAAGAGAGGGGCTCCCAAACCAACAGGAGACCCCCCCTCCCAATTTTCAACTGCACTCATCTCTGAGATGGAAATGAATGGAAACATTCACCCTACCGCCCTGAAACCTTTTACTCTGCTCTCTCTTGAAAAGTGAAAAGGAAAGGCTCTCTGCAAGATGGAAAAGTTCATGTGGTCACAGTATGCCAGCATTTCCAACTGAGACCCTGGAGTTTCAACCTCCAAAGGGAGTCAGCCTCAATCAAGAGAAAAAGCAAAACAAACAAACAACAAACCCAACTTGAGTGTGTGCTGGACTAGGACTGCTCTCCTCTGCCAGCATCCTCTGGGCACTTCTGCTGGCCCAAGACAGAAGAGAGGAAGGGTAGGGTCTTATTATAGAATCCTTTTCCTTAAGCAAGTCCACCTTGAGACTTTGGAAGGAGGGCTAGGGCGGAGAGGCTTCCAAAGCTGCACTTCTCAGGTCTTTGGCCTTTGGCCCCACCTGCCTGCCAATTTCAGTCTGAGCCCACAGCTCTTGGCCTGTGGAGAAGCTAGGCTTCTTCCTGTCCAGAGATGCTGTTAGGCCGGTTCCCTATTGACCGTTCAGGGACTCTGAAATCAACTTTTCTCCATGTCGTCTGAATTGTTGCTGTTTGTTTTCAGCCTGTGGGAGCCTCCTGCCCAGCCCAACCTTCTCCCCGCTCCCTGCGTCCTCCCCTCCCTCCGGCCTCTCGGTCTCCCCCCCCCACCCCGCCCTCCTCTTTGTTGTCTCCTACCTGCTGGCCAGGCTCTGCCTGCAGTGCTGCCTGAAGGGCATCAGGTGGTAGTTCATGGCGTCCAGCAGCAGCTTCTGGCAAACAGGGTCGGTGCGCATGAAATCCACTGACTGGACCCGCTCCACCAGCTCTGGGGCCGGGATGAGCGCGAAGCGGAGGCGCTTCATGAGGTCGGGCGCGTACTGCATGCGGGTCTCGCGGTCGTGCTCCAGCCACAGCACGGACATCTGGAAGAGCGCCAGCTCCGACTCCACGGGGGGCGGCAGCGAGTCCAGCAGGGCGCGCATCTCCTCGAAGTTGAGGAGCAGCACATCCTCCACCAGGTACTTGTTGGCCAGCTTCTTGGTCTCCTCCAGGCCGTGCAGCGCGGCTATCTTACACACCTGCTTGTAGTTCTGCACCGAGATCTGGTCGTTGAGGAACTGCACGCAGAGCTTGGTGACCTGGGGGATGTGCAGGATCTTGCTGACCGACAGCACCTCCTCCACCGTGTCCAGGGAGAGGGTCACGTTGGCCGTGTAGAGGTACTCGAGCACCAGGCGCAGCCCAATGGACGAGCAGCCCTGCAGCACCAGGTTGTTGATGGCCCGGGGACTGGTCAGCAGCTTGTCGTCGGGGGAGGAGGAAGGAGTCCCGGGCTCCTCCTGCGGCGGCGGCGGCTGCTGGGTGGACTGCGGCTGCGATGTGGGCTGCTGCTGGTCCTTGGGGGCCCCCAGGCCGTCCTGGCCGCCGACCCCTCCCCCGAGAGGCGGGTGGCTGGAGAAGAGCGATCGGAAGTACTGCGAGCAGGAGGCCAGCACGGCCTTGTGGCAGTGGAACTGCTGGCCCTGAGCCGTCAGGGTCACGTCGCAAAACAGCTGCTTCCTCCACAGCAGGTTGAGGCCGTGCAGCAGGTTGTCGCTGTGGCTGGGGTCGAAGGTGGAGGTCCTGTCCCCGGATCTGGACATGGCGAGCAGACTCAGCGCACCTGGCTTTAAACCCTCCTCCAACCTGGCAGACGGGTGGGGGAGGGAGGGAGCAGGGTGGCGGAGGGGTGGGGTGTGGTCGGTGCGGTGGGGAAGGGTGCGAAGGGGAGGGGAGGGCGAAGAACAACAATCAAGGCTCGGCTCGGCCCCTCCCGGCGCTCTGGGGACCCCGACCCCAGCGGATCCGCGGTCTGGGGTCCGGCGCCCTTCTGCTCCCTGCGCCCTGCTGCACTCTTGCCCCTCACTTTCCTAAAACCTCCCCGGCTCGACCCTTGGCAGCGACGACGGCAAAGTGGAGGCTGAGGCCGAGACACCCCGTGAGCTCCTGTCCATGCCGGGCCAGAGGAAGGGGAAGGCCGGGAGTCGGGGCGCCCCGAGAGCGCAGAGGCGACCGACGGCGGTTCCGGCTCAACTCTTGCTGGAAGCTGTGCGTTTTGTAGTTGGCCCAGTTTTTTTTTTTGGGGGGGTGGCTGGTAGGAAAGGGGGCCAGACAGGCGTGCAAGTGGGGGGATTCTTGGCTCTCCGAAAGCGGGAACCCCTCCGGTTATCCTTGCTGCCCCGAGAAAGTCCTAGGCTAATAGTCTGAGGTAGGAGATAAAGCCCTTTCTTCTCCCGGGCAAGTGCAGCGGAGCGCGGTGAGGAAGCTCAGTGGACTCGCAGAGGCGGGAGCTGTCCTTATCAATTCTAGCTCATTTCCCTCGCCCGGCGCTGCCCGCTTCCCCGCTTCGCGAACTCCAGGCTTCCCCGTCACCGCTCAGTTTTGCTAATTTTCCAGAGACGCCTTTAGACCCGGCAGGAGCTCCATGCACCCCGCCTCACCCCTGGGTCCCAGTCCACTCCCCTCCCGCAGCGCCCGGCGCGGAAGTTCGGACCCCGTCTCCCCGCCAGCGCGGGGCGCCCCGAGGGCGGTGGGGGAAGCGGGGCCACGCGGGCGGGTGCAGCGCCCGAGCCGCGGCCGGGAGGAATTCGCGTGCACGGCCCTCCCTCCCGGGCTGCGGGCGCCGTCGCCTGAACTCCGGCAACTGCGCGAAGTTCAAGTTGGAAGGCAGTGCTGGGGGAGGGGTGGGGTGCCCGACGGGCCGGGCCGGGGCGCGGAACAGAGAGGGTCTCGGCGGCTCGCCACCCCGCAGGCGGCGCGCGGCCGGCAGCCGCGGCTCCCCTCCGAGCCCCGGGGTCCAGCTCCCCAGGGCCCCCACGCTCGGAGACCCCCACTCCCCGGCCCTGGAACTACTTCTGCGAAGTCGGAGCCGCCCGCATCCCGGGGAGGAGGGCGGGGTGGGGGAGGCGAGGCGAGATCCACCCGCCGGGTCCTTAACCTGTGATTGCACCTTCCAGGACGGAACGGGAGGGACCCCTGTCCGCATCCCGCGGCCGGCCCGGGAGAGCCACCGCCGCCGCCCGGCTCCGAGGACCCCGCCGGACCGGCCCCTGCCTTCCTCCCTCTGCGGCTCACTCTGCCCTGCCTGCCGCCGGTCCCGGATGGCCGGCTTCCCATTTCTGCCGGACCGGCTCCTCTCGACTCACTTTACCATCCCGTGCCAGGTGGACTCAACCTCCCTCGCGCTCCCTCCCCCGGCGGCGCCCCCACCCCGCCCCCCAAGCTCCGGCTTGCCGGAAACATCTCAGAGTCTCCCTGGAAGTGGCCCTGGTCGTACCTCTCTCGCGCTCTCCCCGCTTCGTTGTCTCGCCCCCCCACCCCGTCTTCTCCAATTCTCCTTCCTTCTTGTTCTCCTTTGCCTCCCACTCTCCTGCCTATTTCTTGCCATAGGAGTTTTATTCTTTATAAGCCTTTGCCACATAACTGCCCCTCACCCCTTTCAAAGACTCCCTACCCCCTCCAAGAACCCAAAAGACAACAAAAATACACCCAAGGCAGACACAAGGCCAGAAACTTACCTGCTGTCAACCAGCTGCAAAGTCAAGGCTCACTTAAGCTCCCCCCAAAAATCAATTGTCCTTCCTTTTAAGAGGTTTGCTCTCTCCTTGGGAGGTGGGGGGGAAACACCTTCTGGTTCCCAACTCCAGGCAGTCACTCTTTACAATTTATTTTGTCGTACATCATTTGATCACCATGAATTAGCAACAGCAAGAAAATGTAGGAGAGGGAGAAAAGAGAGAAAGAGAGAGGGAGAGAGAGAGGAGAGAGAGAGAGGGGGAGAGAGAGAGAGGGAGCAGAGCTTTCTGCAAGAGAAGAAGAAGAAAAAATGTACGTGTGACAAATTATGCTACCAAGAAACAACACATCATTATCCTTGGGCCTGGGGCTCAGTGAGTCGTAACGAGAGTAATAGGAAATCCACGGTTGGGGAGAGAAACGGTCGTGCTTGGCCAGTAGAGAGAGACCATACAGGGGGATGGATGCTGGAGAGACTCGCAAAATTATGGCTCAAGGCTATTGTAAAAATTGTCGAGCGTAAATGACTGCGATTTCAAACATCTTTGGAAGAAAGAAGGGGAAAAAGCGAGCCCCCCCTCCCTCCCTCTCCCTCTCTCTCCCTCTCTCTTCTCTTCTCTCTATAAAGAACCGTCAAGTTTTAGTGCGCATTGCTAATTAGTCAATTTCTCTCTGCCTTCACAGGCTGGCGACTTCGCTGCTGAGCTGAAACTGCTAATTTCTGTGACCAGCTTTTTTCTTAGCTGTGATCTGGATGAATGAGTAGCTGTCTCACAGAGATGACAAAAATAAACTCTAATCCCCCCCAAAATTTCCACTACATCTTTCTCATGCATAGATTTATGATCTTCAAGCGCTCTGTGCAATATGCAAACTTTTTTTTGTGTCTGTATATAAGCTGTTGTTTCCAGATTTCACTACATTGGTATGCTGCTTTTCCCTTCCACCCCCCTCCCCCCACACACTAGGAAATGCGGAAGCAGTCTGATCTCAAAGTGTGCTAAGATGCCACTTTATCCTGTCTTGGTATTTGGGGTTTGAGGGTATCTTGGAAGACACCGGCCCTTGCCTAAGAGGTGAGTGGCTAAGTATACAACCTGGGGGTGGGGGGAAGTAGCTCTGGTAGTCGGAAGCAAGGAGGACAGTCCTTGGCTTTGCATTTGTTTCCCTACCCTATCCAAGCTTCAGGGTCTTGTTTAGAAACATATTTTCTGTATCATTTTGCATGGTTTAAAAAAATCACCTTTGAAGTTCTCTGTCAGCTCTTCAACAGGGAGGAATTCGGAAATCACATTTTTCAATTTGGAAGATTATCATACTGTCAGATTTGTATTTCAATGACGAGTCTTGGATTTACAGGCGCTGGAATCAAGTGCCAGGAAGCCCAGCTGCAATTTTACGAAGGCAACCTTTCAACTTTGGAGTCCACCTGAAATAGAAGGGCAATCACAGTGCTCACACTTGTGACTCTGCTTAGCATGCGAAATGAACCTCAGCATGTTTCTGGGATTTTAGCTGTACCAGAGATTCATGTGCATTTTGGTAGAGAACATGTTCTCCAGACTTATCTCATGATGTATTATGCCCTTACATTTATAGCCCTGCATTTCAGTTGTCAATGGGGGTTGGAGGTGTCCAAGAAAGGGAGAAGAGAAAGCAGAAAAAGAAAGGTATGCCCTTGAATAAAACAAACATGAAAGAAAGCTGGACATGAGTTAGATTGAATTTTGTTTGCTATTAAATGTATGACTATGATTCACTGTAATTTACACGTGCTTTGATTAGTGAGCTTATTAAAATACACATCAGGTTACCCCCCAAAAGCTGTCTTTTTACCTTCCCCTTTGATTTGTAAGAGATGGAAAGACATCTGCTTATGAGGGGGGGAGCTGAAAATTCTGAGGTTCAGAAACAGGGATTTTCCCATCTAGAATGATACATTTTACATGCATATGGGATATTTATATTTAAGTAAGTAAAGAAGGATAAAGCTGAAGCATTCCCCCTCACAAAGGCCCTTTTCTGTCCAGGTCCTAGGTTATCAGGGAGAAAGGTTCCCTTATTCAGATGCTGTTGACATGCATATTCATGTTTATAGCAGAAAAGCCCCAATATGTAGTAAAATAAGAGAAAGCAGTTTGTTGTGTTTTTGTTTAGAGCAGGAGGAAGAAAGAATAGGTTATTCAGATCTTCTGATCCTACTATTTGCTTTTATTTTTACTTTTTCTTTTTTGAATCGTCTTATGGGGTCTTGAACAGCAAGACCATGACTATAAGATAATGTTTTTTTGGGGGTTCTGGATCATTAGCAATTAAAGCTATCAACTAAGAATGTGGAGTGCCATCAAATCCTCATACATACAAAGTACTATTTTTGCATTGTGTTCTTCATATTGATCTTTTATGAACTTCCTATGAAGTATTTGGAACTAAATCCAAAGCTCACTACTATAGTATTGATCACTTAACTTATTGTCATCTTTGCATTTTATCATAAAGAGTTAAACTATATTTTGTAGGCCTCAAAATATCTTAATTTTTAATTTCTTTTTTTACTGATGGAATATACTGGTCACTAATTACTAGGTTACTAGACTGATGCTCTTCACAAATATAAAAGCCATATTTTCAAAATTTTAATCACCATAATTTTAACGCTTATTTAACAAGTATGTGGAAAAGCAGGGCTGGAGGCTTGCAATTCTAAAGCAGATGTAGAAATGAAGCGAGTTTGTTTTCTTTTGCATTTAAAAGTTATCCTACTTGATAATACTTAACATTTCAGGGAAAGAAACTATAATTATGACTATCTTGTAAACAATTAGAAATAATATCGATAACAAAACAATCCCTTCGTAATCTGTGCATAAAGTAGCATATACATCATGTAAATCTCACACCTCCGATATTACATTGGCTCCAACTGAAATTATTGCAGAACTCACAAATGATATGATGCTATTTACTATAAATCCCGTTATGAAAGATTCAATTTACAGCAATCAGATGAGAGCTACTAAACGATTGTAAGTATTTGAATTTTATCCTACTTCACTGTTCAACGTACAGAAATTGCATCTGTGTGTTTGATCTGTCCTGCTGAGCACTATCAGCAGCTTGCATCTCTGCCACTATTGTTTTTAAAATGGCAGGAAGGACGTGACTAGTCAGGAGCACTCAGCAGGATGGATTTCACATGGCAGAAGAGAAGCCAGAATTGTCTTGGAGAAAAAAAAAACACAATCATGTAGTCATCTAATTCAAGCAGCCCTCGTACTTTGACAGAATTATCAAAATTATTCATCAGTGAATCTGCATTTAAACTATGTACGGGTGGAAAGATTCTGAAACTATCACCACCGAGCAGTCCAGTAGGGCTGCCATTAGCATGGAGCAGTCTGGTCAGCCTTCAAGATGGCAGAGATCCAGGCATATCAGTGGTTCCAGTTGCTCCTGACCATCTCGCTGGACTGGATGAACTGAAGATTATCTTTAGAGCAGCTCTAGAAGTGTTTTATGACTTAACTTAAAGGGCAGCCACGCTGAAACTTTATTTTCCTCACTCTTGACTTTTCTGATTCAGATTTGTGAGTTATCACTGAATTGTATAAACATCAGAGCCTGGCCCCCCTTGTGTTCCTTTTAGTTAGTAAATACTACTTACATGGGGCCTGACCTTTAAGACTGCTGTCATTGTGGAATGGATAGATAAAGGGATCATTCATTTTTATAGATGGAATAAAATTGAGTGAAGGACCGTATAGCTCTCTCCATGTCAGGGAGTGGCAAAACCCATACAATTTACAAGTTCCTAGTTTTTGCCGTGTTTTGAATCTTGGGCAGACAAGACTAGAGATATCACAAAGTTATATTATTAAAGCTTATTAAAAGAACAAAACCCTGAAGTAACAACAAAAGACAAGAAATTGTTCTATTGGCTAACAGGCAAAAGCTAAGGGTTTATTATTGCTCCGTGGTCCATTCCAACTTCTCCGCCTTGACCTCAGAGCATTTCAGTTTCCTAGGATGGCAGTGCTAGCTCTTCTGGGCAGGTCGTTGTGTTAGCTGTTCTCTGGACATGCCCGCTTGTACACGACAGCTGCTATGGCTAATCTTGCTTTTTTATGAGAGGTCTTGGTTTTCCACACAGAGAAACCTCATCTATCTCTCAAGATTAAGCTCGTATTTCCTTCTACTATGAAACTTTGGCAGGCAACTTTAAACAGGATCATAACTGCTTTTGCTCACTGAGCCTATTACTTGCATGGTGGACTCTATTCTAAGACCTTCAGAAGTTTCCTTAATTTGCTGACTAATCCTGTGGGAAAGGGTGGTAGATGGCACAAATGGCCCCAACTCTTCACCCTCCTGGCACTCACACCTCCATTAAATTGTGGCTTTTCTGATTTTTCCTGTTTAAAATGGAATTTACTCCTTAACTGTGAGCTGGCCGTATAACTTGCTTAGACCGTAGAACATGCCAGAAGTAGCTTTGTGCCGACTTGTGTCTAAACTTCAAGAGGCCTCATATTCTTCAATTCTGCCAAGTTCAACTCTTTTGGACCACTATTTCCAGCTGCCATGTGAAAAAGTCCACACTAGCTTGGTGAAGATAAGATGCCGCATGGACCACGCATTCTCCAGCTTACCAGGGAACTGAACTCTGATGTCTGAACAAGCTAAGCTGAAATAGGAGACCCAACATAGTCCAAATTACTTACCCACCCAGTCCTGAGCTAAATAAATGACTAGTTTCAAGTCATTAGTTTTTTTGGGGGGAGGGGGTGATTTGTACCTTAGTAAAATTAGCTGAAAAAGCAAGCTGCTATTATTATAATTTCACTGATGGGCAAATACACTACAGAGAAATCAGATAAAATAGTCAGAACCATACAGCTTTTTAAAAGTATAGTTGACACTGAGACTAAGAGCCTAAGTCCACAAAGTAGCCATTCTACCATACTGACGACTGCTTTCCATTAGCATTCATTCTTCATTCACTCACTCATTCATTCATTAAGTATCTATTAAGTATCTATTATATAACCAACAACACCCTAACTATTGAGGGTCCAATAACAAATCCAATTGCATCCTTGTCCTCAAGGGGCTAACATTCTAGTGAAGGAGACAGGCAGGTAAATTAGACATAGCAAGTGAATAATTACAATTGATAATTGCTCTAAGAACTGGATATATAAGGCGGTACTGGAGCAGAGAAACACAGACCCCTAGCTTCCTCATTGTACTTATTATCTGTAATACTCTTTTGACATTTATTGTTTACTGCTTTGTTAGTTGCTTATCTAAGGAAATCTATTTTGTTATTACAACTTGATTGTAAACTTCTAAGGGAGAAGGCATTCTGCTTGGTAAAAAATTCCCACGGTATGCAGCTCTGTACCTGGTTGGTAGTTGTTATTCAATAAGTTTGTCAATGGATAACTGAAACTTTCAAATTGATAGGGGAAACAACAGAAAGAATGGGGGTGCATTTCAGAATCAGAGACTGCTCTGGCCATTTGAGTAATGTGATGCTAGGCAACCCCGGATTATACTGAACTACTCTCTTACGATTAAGAAAATCTCGATGATCTTGTGAAATTATTGTTCATAGCACATAAAGAAGAGCTTGACGGGATCTTAGGGAGTACTTCTCAAATCCTGCCCTTATGGCAACCAGCATCCACAAAAACTCTGGAAACTTGGAGAGTGGTTGCTTTTATGGAACTATTAATTAAACTACTAAAGGAAGATACCACAGTGCTATGATTCTGAGCACTGATTCTGGAAATGGACACCCAGACTTTGAATCTTGATTCTATAACTTTCCATCTGTGTGATCTTAGCAAGTAACCTCTGACCACCCACTTTCCTCATCTGAGAATGGGATAACTATAGCATCTATCCCAAAAGCTCTTATGATGTTAAATTTCTATAAATGTGAACAAGTGCCTAGAACCATATCAGACACATAGTGAATGTTATGTGAGTGACTGTTAGTGAAAAAATAAATAGATACAGCTATGGAATTCTCTTTTTAGTTTGCCCTTCATTTCTTCTTTTCTGAAGATTATGCTAAATGCTCCATAATTACTAAGTAGAGGAAATTATAAAATCTATTGGAATTGCAGTAATTTATAATGTCATTAAAAGGCACCTAACTAATTGCTTAAACAAAGGTACCACTATTTTTGACTTTGCTTTTTAGTTTTTGTAAGTTTCATTTAGTTTACCTATAATTTTGAAGACAATCACCCTTTTACCTTTTGGGGCAATGATGTTTCATGTACATGTCTTAAGTTGTTATGATTTAAAAAAAATAAGAATATTTATTATTATTATTTTTATTATTTTTTTCTTTTTGAGAGAGGGTCTCACTGTGCAGTTAAGGCTGGCTGTGAGCTCACTTTGTAGCCCAGGCTGGTCTTGAACTCGCAACAGTCCTCCTGCCTCAGCCTCCCAAGTGCTGGGATTACAGATGTGCGCCACCATGCCCGGCCAGGATATTTATTATTAATGATAGGTTACTGAATATATTCTTGACTCTGAAAAGCAGGCTTTGTCAGCTGGTCTTATGATAATGACTCGGATGAGAGAGGATGTTGTACTTTGGCTTTGGTCTCTGATGTTGCTTGTAACTCTAGACAAGAGTCTCTAGCTTTTCTTTTTCAAGTTCCAGTTTTGTTGTATTTGAAGGGAGGCAGTATTTCCTTCATTTAACTACTGTATAGAGGTGCATTGAAAAGAAATGACTAGAATAAATGTTCCCCAAAGTACAATTGAGAACTTTCCTACTGACTTGTGGAATATGCTGAAGGTTTAGGCAGCAGAAGAAAGAAAAATGTATTATTCTCCTTTTGAAAATTACCCAGCTGGGCTTGGTGGTGTACACCTATAACACCAGGATGTGGGAGGCTGAGGCAGGAGAATTGCTGAGAGTTCAAGGCCAGCCTGGGTTACAAAGTGAATTCAAAACCAATCTGAACTGCATAGCGAAACACTGTCTCAAAAAGACAAAAAAGAAAAAGAAAAGAAAAAAAGAAAATTGCCCAAAGGAGTGGGTATGGAGAGTTTATCTAGTCATCTTTGTGGAAGTAATTGAACAAAAACAACAGAAATGTGAAAATTTTGAGTGCATTGACAGATATTATATTATGTGTATTCAGAAATTATTTTATATGCATCAAAAGTTTTCTTAAAGTTGAAGTTTATGGGAGATTATTTGTTCTACTCTAAAAAGGCCATATTCTGAATTCTCATTAAAGAAAGTCAAGGAACTCTTTCCTATAAGCAAGACAATGTATTTTTATCACAAAGAATTTTCATCTATATTTGCAAACTATTCTAATCACCTTTCCACCTTCAATTTTTTCACTTATGGCTATAATTTTTCTTTCTCTTGCTAATTCTTCTTCTTCTTTTTTTTTGGTACCAGGAATCGAACTCAGGACCTTGCACTTGTCAGGCAGGCGCTTATGCTGTTGAGCTATATCCCTGGCCCTTCTTTTGCTAATTCTTAAAAAAATGAAGATAAGGGATTGGAGATGTAGATCAGGGGTGCAGCGCCTTCTTGACTAGCACAAGGCCCTGAGTTTGAGTCCTAGTACCAAAAAAAAAAAAAAAAAAAAAAAAGAAGTACTACTGTGTTGGAATGTTCACCATTTTTAATAGTTAATAGAAAGCAATGATCTAAGTTTCTGAGCCAGATACCTGCATAGCTAATAGTCAAATATCGTATCATTACAAGAATTTAACACCTTGACTGAGGTGCTAGATTCCATTACCTGTGACTTGCTTATACCTGGAGGTATTTATTTATTTCTGCTCTTAGCTTCTTTGGTATTAGTATACAGCTCTTCAACTTTTCATTTTCAGAATAAGCTTTCTTTGTTGATCTCTCTTACTTTTTTTCACTGCCTCCTCGTTATTCCTCCGCCCCATTTCAGTGCACTCTAGCCTATTGCTGTTGTTTTACAATGTCATATCTCAGTAACGTTGTTATAATTCTGAGGGAATGCTATCACATTGTCTGAAAGTTTGAGTAAAATCTGGGCATTGACTGGCTTAAGTAACAAAGAATTCTGTTGTCTACTTCATTTCCTTTCTTTTTTTATTTTAAAGAAACTCACTATCTGAAGGATATGTTTTCACGAAATCCAATAGTAGCTTGTAGCCATGGCTAATACAATATGACAAATTTGAATTGGAATATTTTGTCAAGATATGAACTGATTTAAGTTCTTCAGGCTTCAAATTTTATCTGCAAAAGTATTTGGTCCCATTTTAAGTGTACTGATTTCTTTGGTTTTCTAACTGCAGTCAAAGGGAAGCAAATGTTTATAGAGAGAGAATGGCAAGAACACTATTATTGTGTCAGATGCAGATCTTTTGAGTTCTCATCTTTAAGACATGTTTCCAATTCTGTCTTCATAAACCTGAAATGTGTACATTATTGACATAAAATTCGATAGCACGTCTGAAGTGGGTGAAATTTGTCAGTTGAATCTTATCTGTAAGTGTTTATTTGTCCATTTAATGCATGTGTGCTTTAGACGTTTTATGGTGTGGGAACTCAAGTGTAATGATTTTAGTTTTTAGTCCGCAACATTTAGTTCAGAAGATAAAATTATATATGCATGTGTGTTCATTTTTTTGTTGTTGTTGTTGTTACCAAAATTTAGTATTTGTCACCATGGATAACTGTCATTAGGTGTCGTTTATTTTTTGAAACTATCATTAATATAAAATTTTAATTCTACTGTCTTCATTTTCTTTGCTGAAAGAAACTGTTAATGAGTCCTTGATTGATCAATATTCATGTCTCTGTCTTCATGAGAAACCACTTTGAAGATATCAATATGTAATACAACAAGCATTGTTAATTTCCTACCACTTTGTAACTCTGTATTGTCTGTAGTATTCTTTTGCTATTTTGTAAAAGGTTGTCTGTCTGTTCATGTTTTCCTCCTTTTATTTTTAAAATTAAAAAATTTAATTCCTTTTCTAAAATGCATAGTATTTTTAAAATAGACTTAAAATTTTTAGAACAGATTTAGATTTATAGGGAATTGAAAACCATGCAGTCAGTCTTCATGTACCTAGTGCTTTAACATCTTCCACTTATGTGGTACATTCAGTATAGTTAATAAACAGTCTTGGTATATTACTATTAGCTAAAATCCATAGATTATTCAGATGTCCTTAATTTTTATGTGCTGCTCTTTTTTTTAAAATTTTCTTCTTTCTGATTTTTATGTGCTGCCCCATCCAGTAGGCCACATTACATTTAGTTGTCATATTTCTTTAGGTCCTTTTTGGCTGTGCACTTTCTCAATTTCCCTTGTTTTTGGTGACCTTGATGATTTTGAGGAGTATTGGTCAAGTAATTTGCGAGAATGTCTCTCAACTTGGACTTGTCTGAGGTTTTGTACCAAGAAACTGCAGTTAGCAGTTTTTGTGAGGAGGGTCACAGTGGTAAGTCCCATCTGCACTATGTAATATCGGGGTCCATTTGATTGATATGACTTATCACCATGGATGTTAACCTTGATCACTTAACTGATGTAGTATTTGTCAGATTTATCCATGGTAAAGGGATTCTCCACTTTTATTATTACTATGTATTTCTTGAAAAGCAGTGCATAAAACCTACCACTGAGAGTAAAGAGTCATAACCCCACTTGTTAAAAGGGAGTATCTGCATAAATTATTTGGAACTCATCTGCAAAAAGGATTTATCTAGTCTCCCTGTTGTGGTTTGTGTCTGGGTGTCCCCCCAAAGCCTCATGTGGCCATGGGGCAGGCTTTTAGAGTTTGATTGATTATGGGTGTGAGAGCTACACCTGCCCTGGGGTGGATAGTTTGCATATGTAAGGGAGAGGAAGAGGCTGCTTGCAGCCATTCCTTGCTTTTGTGCTTGTTGCTTTTGCTGTGTTCTGCCGCTATGAGCTGTAGCCCTCTGCCATGTGCCACTCTGCCTTGTAACCTGCCAAGTATGGACTGAAACCTCCACAAACTGCAAGCAAAATAAACCTTTCCTTCCTTAATTTTGGGTATCAAATATTTTGTCCCAGCAATGAGAGAAAAGTAACCAAGACACTCCCCCATTTATTTATATATTTAATCATTTATTTATATCAATATAGACCCATAGACTTTGGGTTATAATCCAATACTACTTTATTTTCCTTCTCCAACGATTCCAGCTTTGGCCATTGGGACCTTTTTTAGATGGCTCCATTAACTCCCTTCCTTCTTTCCTCCTTTGGTTTACCTCCTCTCCTCTCCTCTCTCCTCTCCTCTCCTCTCCTCTCCTCTCCTCTCCCTCCCTTCTCCCTCCCTGCCCCTCTCCTCTCCTCTCAGCTCTCCTTTCTCTTTCTTCTGCCTCTATCTCTTCTTCCTTACTTTCTTACACAGCAAGAATTTGCAGGCTCATTTTAACAAATTTTAAATTTTTTTATTTTAAAGAGAGTAGTAAAAGAAAAAAAGAACAATAGCAGTTTAAAAGATGTGTAAGACATGACAGCTGATTGTATGAGTTCTTTTTTTGGGGGGTACTGGGAATTGGACTCAGAACCTTCTCAAAATTATACAGATTTATGATGGAAACTGACCCCCAAATTGCTTTATTCCAATTGTCACATGTCATCTACACTTAGAATATGAGGGTGCATTTTTGTTTAAAGGAGGAAAGATATATTTTATGTCATGGTTTCGGAGGCTTCAGCCCACTGGATCCATTGCTTTGGGCCTGTGGCGAGGCAGAACCACACAGTGGGGGTGTGCAGCAGAGGAAAGCTGCTCACTTTATGGCAGCCAGGAGGGAGAGAGGGATGGAGAGGGAGAGAGAGAGAAGAGAGAGACCCACCAGGGTACAGTATAGTCCACAAGGGCATAGCTCATGACCTACTCCTTCTGTGAGGCCCCACCTTGTCAGTCTCTATCGTCTCCTAGAAATGTCACCAGATTGTGAGTCTATCCATGGATGGATCCACTAGAGCCCTGTAAGGGTGGATCTTGACTGCTAAGTAAATTTCCTAATAAAAATCCAATTTTTCAAACTATTTTAATATTGCCAAATTATTTTGGAAAGTCATGTATGATAATCAAAACACCTGAACACCAATTGAGATGGTCCAGTTTTCTGTCTTGATGCAGACATGGTAATTCTATTTGTTCATATGTGTGTAAATGTGTGTATACACAATGTGTGCCTGTACATGCAAATGTACATGTTTACATAATTCTTATCTATGTCTGTGCATGTGCATATGTATATGTGGGTTGTATTGTAATTACTGTGTACATGCAATTTGTAAATCTTATGAATTACCTTGGAGAGTATCATCAATTAAAATATTGTTTTAGTCCCCATGAAGCAGCTTTAATGGGGTAAAAAACACTACCTGTCTCTCATAAGCTGTGTGGATTCTCCTACTTAAGAACATATACACATACTTGCTTAGTGGCTTTGTATATTTCCAAACAACATGGAATCAGGCAGCAGATGCCAACACTGAGCAACTAAAACAATTTTAGTGCCCTCTAAATATCTTAAAGAAGTGACATAACTCCTCAGAGTCCAAATTCCTGTATAGGTCTGCCCCAAAGCACAGGGTGAATGGGAAGAATATACTTCCAGCAAATGAGCTTTAGGAGACTGCCCCTGGCATCCAGGTAGCAAATGGTGGCAAATGACTCTTATCAGGAGAGCCAGTTAGAGTGGAGTTGATAATTCTAGCCTCTAACAATTGCAGAAGTTGACTAGAGGCTTTGCCTGTCTCCCAGCATCCTCTGCTTGTTAGGGTTTTCCTGTATTCTCAGTCCTCTATGCCCACTGTGAATATATGCGGTTTCACTATAAAGATCTGAGGGCAGATTAAATAATTTCTGAAGTTATAGCTTACTGTAAGCTTTCATGCATTTACTCTGCTGAAGAAACTAAATTTACAACATAGGATCAGCCTTCTCAAAAATTATCTGTGTTTCTGTAACCTACAGATACGTAACAAACAAGAGTACTTATAGACATTGACCTATTAAGCCATTTTCCAAAAATACCTACATTCTTTTTATATGAAACAGAAAAAAATCATTAAAGCTATGGTTTGCCAGACAATTACTTTGTCAGATCTCAAGAAATTGCATAATAAATTGTATACATGCATCAAACATGAACAGCAGAGGAGTATAACAAGCGATGTATTTCCAGTCCACTTGCTCTCTCATCCACAGTAGCTTTTGTTTTCAAGAACAGTTCTATATCCCTTCTGAAGGCTTTTATAAAATATGACTGTACATTTATCTATCAAACTAAGTAGAAATAATTGAAACACTTAATATGCACTGTAATAGGGAAATGCACGAATAACTTCATTATTAACATCTATTGATTATTTATGTTTTCAAATAGGCAAATGAAGCTGTGGTATCCTTATCATGCAAATCTATACGTGTGTTTTGGTTTTACCTGTTTATTGGCAAATTTACAGTCCACATTATGGGCATTTTTATTGCTTTACACACTTAATTGCTATGTGCATTACCAAGGTCAGTTAGAAACTGCCTAGTGTTTACTCAATTTGATTACTATGCTACATTTTTGAGTTTATTTTTTCCCTTTGGAAAATTAACTGTACAAGGAAGCCTAGTAAATCTTTACTTAAAAATTCCAAACTTTAGATTGATTTCAGCAGTGAGTTTGTATTGATCTCAAAAGCTTTGCGTTCCTAACTAAAAACTAATCTTTATTTCACCCTTTAGTGACTGCAGTCATAAATATGCTCAGCCCTACCAGAGGAGAGTGGATTAATGGTTATTGGAGATTGGGGCTTCTAACTGAGCCTGGAAACCCTAACCTTTGGAGGACAACATGAAGGCATTTACCCCTTGTCAGCTATAATCCCTCGGTCCATCTTTGACATTTACCTGAGTGTTAAAGAGGAGGGAGAACAGGGGCGTGGGAATAAAGCTGCAAAGATTCCACTTGGCTATTAATCACTCTGTTATATTGACTGCCACGCCTCACCCTGGCTGCTTCTGGCCATGGAGTCCCCGGAAGGCATGGCTGCCCCCCTCTGGAGCTCAGTTAACTCTTCCCGGTGAAGCACTCCACTGCCTTCCTTCAAGGAAGGACTTACTACGCTGCGAAAATCCATCTGTCATTATTGGTCCAACTTTGAGGCACTGCTGGTACAAACATTTGGGGGAGTGAGTCCAACCCATCTGCAAGCTCTAATTACGGAGAATAATAGAATTAAGAAAGAACAGAACATAATTTGTTATTGAGGATGATCAGTAACGCGCCAGGCAGCAGCATGTTAGGGGCTGACAAATAGCTTTCAAACTGTAAACTAATGTTTCTCAAAGTGCGTCCTTGCCATTTCCTGAATCACAACCACCACCTCAGAGTGTTCCATTAGCTCTCCAGTGGTCTGGGACTCTGAACTCAAACAAGGACTCCAAGTAGCTCTGTTGTTCCCTACAGCGTGAGACCCACAGTGTGACTTTGGTGTGTTTCAAGGTGCTACCTGTTTTAAACATTTTCTCTTGCGGAAAGTAAGAATTTTAGTTTTCCTGGATATGATGGCAGAAATTTATTCACTTTTTTTCTTCAGTAATCAAACTTTAATTTTTACCTAGGTTCCTTGCTACTCAGTTAATACTTCCCAAACTGATACCTACATGAGTTCTCATGCGAGACATTACTATATCTCCTTTAAAGGGTGGAAGCATGCTCTTTTACTTCCTTTTCTCCAATCTGATGCCTGCCATGTGCCTATATTGGCTGGGGCCCAGCAGCTTGTCCTGGGTCATGAGGGCAAAGCTGATACTTGGGATTGGTGGGTCAGTGAGCTGCACGGCACCAGGGCTTTTGAGGAGTTTGTGATACCACCACACTGATTCTGGACTGCCTCTTGTACATGACAGAATGAAATTTTGAATAATGTGTTCTTGATGGAGAGGTAGATGGTCACTGTAATTGACAGATAACTGAGATTACTAACTGGTACACCATTTAAGATCATGAGATTATTTCAGGTAAAATCCTGCCACTGGAGATGACGTGAAGTTTTCCTTATTGTTGACTGGGACAACTGTGTCTGAATGTTAATAGTGATTTTGTTAAGATTCTGCAGGCTCGAGAATTAAAGGGACACTCTTGGTCTAGGTCACAGTTTTAGGAAGGTACATGTGCCCCTGGCTGTCATCTGCAGAAAGGAGATGGGTTTGCCCTGGCCATCTGGTAGGGGTGGATTCTAGCGAGGCAGCAGCCCCGAGGACAGATATGCATACAAGAATCTAGATTGCCTGTTACAGCAATTGATCATTTAGTGGTGCCTTCCATGCTCCATGAAGTTAACCTTTATCAGACTTAAGGCTAAGATTGTTACATATGGATGAAATGTGGTGTCTTAAAGATATTCAAACTTTACCTAAAGTGTTCCTTTTTACCTTGAGGAAGAAAGGATTGCATTTCTTTCTCCGATTTAATATTTTTATTATTTCTGTAACCAAATCTGAGGGCAACGAGTCATTATCTTTGTATAGGGCCAGCACTTCTAACCCTCATCACCATGACCCTTGAAATGATGTGCAAATATAGGATGCCGAGTCAGATTCTCCATTCCCTTCACTCATGTTTGCTAAGTTATTGAAAACACTTGTTAGAGTTTTGCCCTTGTTTTCTTCTCTCCTTTATTCTGTATAAATGCATTTACAACCTTTAACACAATTATTTTTACTGATTCATTGATTAATGGAATGACAACTGATTTACTTACATAAATCATTTGTTATAAAATTTCATATCCCAACAACTAGTGCGGCCTTGTTTATGTTTGAACAGGGATTCTAGAAGCCTGTTCTCTGGACCATTAGTAATAGCATCTTCTGAGAATTTGTGAGAAATGCAAATTCTTGGACTCCACCCCAGACTTACTGAGTCAGAAATTCTAGAGATAGCATCCGGCAATTTATATTTTTATAAAACTTCCAGGTGATTCTAATGGCTGCTCAAGTTTGAGAACCAATGCTCCAGAATGAGTCGAGTCATATCTTCAAATCAGTCCACCAACAATGCTTAAAAGTTAATATTCCTTAATTTATGCATTCAAGTGAAATGCTAGAAAGACTTCCAGATGTTGGCTATCAAATATTTAATTATAGTGCTTTTATTTTATTAATCTTTAGTCTACAGATACCTGGGTCAGGCAACTCAGTGACTCAGTTTTAGAATTGAAAACACTAATATCTTAAATTGTAAAGCATATTTTAATTCTTCCTAATGCCGACAAACATAAAATTTTAATTGATTATGCAGTGGATGCAAATATACCATCTAAGTCAACATGATTTAACTGCAGGAAAAGAACAATAAACACAAACTCTGGCCAGCTCATGTCTTGTTCTTTTCTTTATCTCTATATCTGCTTATCTTGCATTAAACCTATACTTTGTAAAATAAATTTTACTTAATAAATAAATACTTTGATGAATAATATCAAAGTATGGTTTGCTAATGAAGCAGGGAGAAAAATGTATGGCTGTCTCAGGTCTAATCTGTTTGCACAGAGAGGGAACTTTTTTTTTTTTTTTTTTTTTTTGGGTTTTCTCCGGTACCGGGAACAGAGAGGGAACTTTATGAAAAATGTTTCAATTTTGTAACTACAAATTTGACACTAAGACATTGGACAAAGGTTACGACCTATTGGCTTATAGATGCACTTCAAGGATTGACTTATTGTCTTCACTTTATTAGAAAACAGGAACCCAGAAAACTATTGGGTGGTAATCATCAGGCTAATATTCTTTTTTTTGACACATAAGTGTGTATTTTTAAAAATTATTTTAAAGAGAAAAGAACAAAAACAAGATAACAAAAACAAAGACAAACACAAAAAACCACAAAAACTAAATATTCTTTTGTACTACATATTAAATACTATCAGACTGGATGGTACAATTTTTCAGGAATATAACCATAACATTTAGAAATTAAATTAAAGGATTGTTAAATAACTGTTTTACTCTACCGATAATAGTAATTGGGATATTATATTCTATTAGTTTACTAAGTATGGCTTAAATATCATTTTTAAAATTTTACATTAGCAGTAACAATTAAAATATTTTTAGAAATGGGGAAAAAAGAGAGAAAGAACCTCTAAACAATCTAGCATCTAACTATTAACTTTATTCAAAGTATTAACCAAATAGTTTTTAGGATTGTCATCCTACCCAAATATTTCAGTGTTTGATAATATTCTCTCTTAGCTCTGAGACTCATGAAAAATAACATCAATCCTAAGACTCTTAATCTTTTCATAAGCTTTCCAAAAACAGCAAATCCCAAACCACAGTGTTTTGAAGCAAACTTCTGATAAAGAATTTGGAGTATTTTCAATAAGAATAACGTAAAATTAAATTTCCAAGAGTGTGCTTTAGTGGAAAAAATTCAAGCTTTGGAGGTAGAAAACTGGGCTCAGGTTCTACCTCTGTACTTTATGAGCTATAAGGTAAAATATTTATTTCTCTAAACCTCAATTTTCTCATCTGTAAATTGGGAGTGATAACACTATGTGCCTCATAGAGTTTTGTTAACATCAAACAGAACTAGGTGTGTGGATTTTCTAGCCTACTGACTTGCAAATAGAAAGTTTCCTGTACAAAATATTTTTTCTTAGTTATAAAAGAAAATGAGAGTATATATGAAACAGTTTGTAAAATATAAAAGGATTCATAAATACCGATTGATATGTTAATTTTTGCTTGAAACCAATGGAGACATAATTACAGTTGAGTGAGCATTCTCTTTAAGCACATGTTTGGACAAATTTATATCCACTTGATCACATGAATTTTTTTTCTTAGTGCAGCTAAAGACTCATACAAAATCTGAGAAAATGCCTACATCCTTCACCCTTCTGTATTAGGACAAATCACATGTAGTTTCCTAGTTGTTCACAGGAAAGCCGTTCTTAAATTCTGTCACACAGAAGGACAAGGAAGTCAACATCCGCATGCACACAGTCTGCCTTTCGCTTGGTAAGATGAGTGAAGAAATGAGTTTTTCAAGAAAAAATCAATTTGACAAAAGGAGTGATAGTGCCCACACTTAGATAATTTCCACATTACCATCTATGACTTTCCCTAAAGTGGTAACCATAAAATAAAGATAAACTAAGAGCCTTTTGGAAGACAACTGTGCTACTCTGCTACAACTGATTTCTTATTTCACTGAACCCTAACCTTTCTTGAATTAGCCTCCTGTGCTAACATTTTGGTGAATAAGATGTAGGATTTGCTCTGGAACACTTCAGAAATTCAATTCTTTAAGACATAAGAGGACAGATATCTACAAGTGCCCAAATAATTGCTGAATACAGAGCTAAAATCATGCAAATGACAATAGCCAGCAGAGAAAGCACTAGCTAAAATATACTTCAGAGGGCATACTTATACCTGGCAGTACATATACAATATAAGTAATACCAGAAATAAACCAGGTAGGCGAGACTTACAGGCAAGGATTCAGAGCTTCTGTTGGTTACAAGGTCCTAAAATTTCTTGTAGTCACAGGCATAAAATGTTATTCATATGGAGGTTCTTAACATGTGTTCTATAGAACCCAGGGATTGCCTAAAATCCTTTCAGGAGATCCACAAATTCAACATTATTTTTATAACAACAAAAATAATTTATTTGCTTTTTTATCATGTTGACATTTGTATTAATGATGCAAAAGCAGAGATGGGTAAAACTGCTGGTGTCAGTAAAATTCAAGGCAGTGGCATCAAGCTGAGCTAGTCTTCATTGCATTGTTAAGGGCTAGGTACTTGCAATTGAAAGGAAAGTCAGTTTCTCTTAGGAAAGTCTTTGGTGAAACAATAAAAGTGTTACTTTTATTAAAGCTTAACCTTGAATACATACCTTTTAATATTCTCTATAACAAACTGGAAAGTTCTCCTGGAGTCTGAAATATAGTGGTTGGTTTGAGAAAGAACACTTATGTAGTGGAGTTGAGAGCTGAACTAGCCACTGTTTCATGGACTATGACTGTAGTTGAAAGAATGACTGACTGATATTATTTAGACTTGGATATATGGTAGAATTTTGTTGATAATGCACAAAGTGAACTTGTCACTTCAAAGAAAACAATTGATGATATTTATTGCCAGTAGTGACATTTGAACTTTCTAGTGAAAACAGAACTTTAGCAAATGTGTATTCCACCATGAACTTGACTTGAACACTTTTCCAATGAGACTGATAGTATTCTTAATGGATGAGACTTTTTGCTATTAAACACTGACATATGTCAACTTTTAGAAATTCTACATAATTTGACTAGGGGATACTTTTTAATCATTAGCTTTTAATGATACAAAAATCATATCATGGTAAATAATTCAAGAAAAGTGCAAGATAAACCATGCATTTTAATGTAAAAGCATACAGAATTAATATTATTTATATTCTATATTGTGACTACTACTTGCTGAGTTTTGGTGTAGTATAAAAGATATCCAATATGTTGTAAAATGTTGTATGTCTGTTAATGTTTCCCTCCTTTTATCTTTAAAATAAAAGAAAAAAATATCCAAAATGATCTGACATGGCCACTAAGATGGTTCTATATTTTTTAACTACATGTATACTTAAGTTGGGGTTTTCTTCATAATTTCTGCTTTAGCCGTACTATAATAAGTGGAATGCAGCAGCAGACTAAAGAATCCACTATAAACAAGATGATAGGAATTCAGTAATAGTTGTTATATTGCATTTTGTTGTCTTCAAATTAGTTGTTCAGATTACCAGACCTAAGCATGCAAAATTGGTCAAAAAATAAAGCATTACCTGTTCCTTTCAACAAATCATTAGACATCAGCAGTACAGTTATCCCAGGTATCTTTCTGTACACGTATATATATTGTCACTTCCTTCTTTCTTTTTCTCCTTTCCTTGGTATTTTGCTATTATTCTTTATTTGTATTCTCTTTAAAATAAAAAAATAAAATATACTGTATCATAAAGAAGAATCCAGTTATCATTTATTAAGCCAGACATTGAGGTGATTTGCAAGTATATAACATTGTCAATAGTTGCTGTTTGGGGTAATATATTTATTCTCATAAATTATGACATGTTAACATATAACAGGTTTATTATCTTTAAATGAATGAACATATTTTTAAATGTCTGCCTTTTCACTTTCAGTAAGGTAAAAATCAGAGGGCATAACCCATGTAACTAAAATCACTTTGGAATACTCAATATGTTTTAGTGTAAAAGTTTCTTGAAGCAAAAGCTATGAGAATCACTAGTGTAGGGTATAAGAAAGTGGTGATTGGTAACATTTTCAGTTCTTAATCACACTGTCTTAGGAAAACCTCAACAACTTTGAACAAATGTCATGTTTCAGCCTGACGGGGCAACATTAAAATTGCTGTGCTGAGCATAATTGGGAATCCCTCTAGGGTGATGGTGGGACAGCTAATGGACTTCCTGCAGATCCTCAGAAAGTGCCTCTCCTTTACAAGCAAGTACTCCTGGTAAACTCCTCAGGCCATTTGTCCTCTGAAGGCCAAAATACTTCTGGCACTGGAGCATAAGGTACTTTGATTTTGTGATACCCTAGGATGTAAGAAATTATCCAAAGTAATGATTATAAAAAAAACAAACAAACCTTAGTTTCCATTTCAATTTAGCTAAATTTTTAAAAGGTTTATAAACATCAAATGTATGATTGCTTTTTAAAGGTTGCATGGTTAAGTGTGCATGGGTGTGTGTGTACTTATGCTGTAACATGTGCTATGTGTGATGTCTAAAATGTACTAGCTGAGGGGTATGGACATTAAAATGTTAGCAGGTATCTTATGGCTGTAGATGCAATGGTTATGATATGAACTAATAAAAAATGATTACTGCAGCTCACCTGTTACACTTTCCTTCAACTCTAGCCTCTTTATTCTTTTTTGTTTTTCCTCTTCCTTCCCAGTAAGGCTCTAGCTCAGTACCTTTATTGTAATTGACTCCCCCAGGCTCTGTCCATTTTTATTAAGCACCAAAATGTCAGCTAGTTAGCCAAAAGATGTTGCTGAACTCTGCATGGTGCATTGCACACATATATTTAAAGGAACATGCACAAGGGAGGTCTTGTATAGAGACAAGCATAGATCCAAGCAGCAGCGAAACCTTTCTTCCCTTCATTCCCTCTAGATACCAGAATTTTCTCTTAGAACACAAGCCCTTCAGCTTAAGGCTGAAAACCTGGGGGGAATCCAAATACTTGCAAAGTGGCAGTAGTGCATTTGTACTGTGATGTGAAAGAAGAAATTAAAGACCCAGTTAGCAGAGATCTGAAAGGAGAGGCTGGAGGGCTACAACTTCAATGTGGCTCAGAGGCAGAAGCTTCTCCTGAGGGGAAAGAAAAGTGAAGGATGTGAGGTTCAGAGACAGCAGTGCTCATTTCCCCAGGAGCCTGAGGGAGGGAAGGAGATGGCAGGAGCACAAGTGGTGGTGGCAGCTAGGTGCGAGTTTGAATCCTTGCACACCCACTCACTTGCCAGTTGGGTGACTGGAGGCAATCTACTTAATCTCATCGAGCATCAGGCTCCTCATGTAGTAAGCATATCCATCTTATAGAGCTGAGTGAAGATTCAGTGAGAGTAAGCATGTGACAAGCCTGGAACACAGTAGGTGCCCAATATGTGCCTATCTAAGTTTTTGTTTTAGAAGTTTACATGCAAAATTTGAATATATGTTACCATTTAAATGTGCAAATGGACCTGTTTTCAAAAAACAATTGGGCATTTTCTAACTCCCTCCCTATCCCTTAATGAGTTGCCCAGTTTAAAAACTTTTTGTAGTGTTCAGTGCAGAGCCCCACCAAAAGCTTCCTTAAAAAATACATGCTAAGAATAGAGTGTTCATTCTAGTCTCCTGGTCTCCATGGTCAGTTGTGTCTTCCAGAAATTCCAAGAAGCTAGTGATGCTTAACCTTCCTCTTTTTTCTTTTCTTTTTATAAAGCATGCCAACAATCTTTAAGCACACTGTGACTTTCTAATGCCACCCAGGTTAGCTTTGGAAGTAGTCAAGGATTTAACCCCCAGAAACATAAATATCTGATTTATACTTTCAAGAGCATCTTTAGAAGCATCTTATTATTGTTTGTTTAGTGTGAATTTTCTCCTTCTATTTCCATATTCATTTTTAGAGAGAAGCATTTCCTTTTGTTGTGGATTTTAATAAAAATTCAAACCTAATTACAGTGTTTTTCCTGAAGTCTATTGTTTGATGTAGTGATTAGGATGCAAAGCATCTTGCAACATTTTTCTAAAGGAAAAGAAGAACTGTGAAATGAACAGAAGTATTCTACTGGTTGCTTTACAGCCCACCTAGTTTGATCAACAGAGTTTGCTGCTTGAAATGAAAATCTTTGGAAGAGAAGATAGGTAAAGAAGAAAATATGCTAAAAGGAGTTAAGATTAAGAATATCAAACATTCTAAATATTAATAGAGATCACAATGTTGACCTATCTTACTGCATGTTTAAAATTAGCTCTGCAGTTCCTTTGAGGGGAGGTGAGGATAATTAAGACACCTGAACCCAGAAAAATGCAATGAACAAGACCGGGACAAATGTATCCGGCAACCAGTAGCCCAAAAAGTCTAGCAGAAGGAATTTCACCAGAAATACGAGCAGACTGTGGAAAAGTAAAGGATATTTTAATATTTTTGCAGCAAACATTTCTTACCCTGCCTGCCTGGATGTGGCAGTGATGGTACCTGGGGTAATGTTGAAGGAACAAGGCAGGACACAGTTCAGAGGAGCAGTTGTAGACTGAGTGGCAGGGTAAAGTGAGCTGCAGAATAAGTGTGGTAATGCCAGAGATGGATAGGAAGTAGGAAAAGGCGAAAGTAACATTTAAATGAGCTCTCTGTTCCAAATTATTTTATTTCTTTCATTGGCAAATAAATCAGGATCCTTTCACTTGATGAAGCTCTTTGTTGTGGAGATCCAGGCTAGCTCACTGGTTTGTAGTACATATTTTTCTCTTACCAAGCAATGATCAGATAAAAGTGCTGGGGTTACATTTCAGAGTGATCTGAAGCATAGGATATGAGATAAGACAGGATCATTATGGTATATGGTGATGATGAAAGCATGGCCAACTAGACTTAGTGCCTGATGCGGTCAGCCTTTTTGCATTTTCTTCTGCCTTAGATTTCTGCTTTAGACATTTACTTTCATTCTTCTCAGATCTCCGGTGCATGCAGTGGAAATCCTCCTTAAGCATTCCTTTCCTATTTTTTTTCTCTGCGTAGGTTTGCATGCTTCTTTCCCCCTGTAAGAAATAGGCTTTTCACCTTTGAGGCAGGTTACTCAAAGTGTAGTGGGCTCGTCTGCTGTTATTTGTTTAACTCCACACAAAGGTCCTCCTTTATCCTGCCCAATGTGCTGTGTGCAGAATGCACTACAAATAACCATCCATCACTTTACATCATTGTCGCACTGTACCACTTCATTTCTTCTCCTCTAGGTAAGTGGAAATGATGATCTGGCTGAGATCATAATCATTGCAGAGCAGTACATGGCCTCCTGTGAAGGTCCCTGCATACTCCCAGAATTTTTGTAAGAGGCCACTGGACAGATCAGATGCAGTGCCCTCCCCACTCCCCACCTTCCTACCAAAAAACTTAATAACATGGTATTGTTCAGTGTGTATTCAAGTGAGTGGAGTGGAATTCTACCTGTTTGTCAAGGTAGAGGACATGCTAAGCTGCTGCAAAGACTGTCAGGCATTCATAACTCTCCCTCTGTAAAGAGCTCAGGGTTAGAAGACCAAGGTGAAAGCAAACCCTGAGTGAAAGCCTGGTAAACTTCCTGTGTTTGTCTAAAACCATGCACAAATTAAGTCTGTGTGCAAAACACAGCTCAACAAATGTATTCCTCTTTCCCAGCAGCATATTTGATTTTTTAACCTACCTTTTTTTTTTTTTTTTTTTTCTTAAGACGAAGGCAGAGATGCTCAGGAAACAGATCAGAATCACAAGGAGCTGAAAACTTTACCGTGATCAAGCCCCATAGTTTTATAAATGATAACATGAACATGAAGGTTTTTTTTTTTAAACATTGGTAGTAATTTCTACTAGGTGTCACAACTCAGTGAACCATTAAAAGTGAACCGGCTCACTGAACCGAACTGAACTGAACAGATGGAATTCCACCCTTACCATGCTTGAAAGGCTCCATGAACAATACAAGTCTTCTTTTAAGTCCCCTCCTCTGAGCTGCCTACCTCACCGGGGCACATACAGGGGCTTTCAGGATGCAACGCGGCCCCCTCAGCTCTTTGTTCAGTGGTCCAGGCAGTGGGAAGGCAGGCCATTTTGAAATCTTCAAGCTGCCGTCATCATTTACAAAGTCCCAGTGTTATTTTCCATTTGTGGCTGAATGTGTGCTAGAAGTAGAATGTTTTATTCTCTTTTAGTTTTGCTCTGAGTTGTAATTCACTTTAACCTATCCAGATACATCTTGAAACATGTTTTGTTTATTTGTAAATAAGGCAGAACACAAACACATGTTATTTTCTTTGCCTATCTTCAGTTTGTTATTTAGTTTTCTTGCTCTTTAGAAAGTGCACATGAATTTCAGGCCACAAGACCAATACTTTTAGTTTTTTCTTGGCTTCTAAAATATAAACAGGGGTTGATGATACAGTTCAGAGGCACAAGTGCCTGCCTGGAAAGTGTAAGGTCCTGAGTTCGATTCCCAGTAGCAACAAAACAAAACATTGAATCCATAAAGTAATACCTAAGCTAATAAAAAGTTTATGGTGCTAAAATATAAACAACAGAGAGATGGTAAACTTTTCTAGAAGGTTATAGGTATGTATTATTTAACTGTTTATAGAAGTACTACAATTAATCCTAAAAGGAGTAGGAGTTTAAAGATGGTTTGTAATCAGTTTATTAAACATTAGTCAATTCGTTAATTCAAGAAACATTCAAGAGGGACAGTGAGCACCAGGCATTGTGCTGTACATTATGTAGGATCTAAAATGGAATGAAGTTCAAGTCCTTGCTCTCAGTGAGACTCTAAATTAGTAGGGGCGATAAGCTAGACCTTGATAATCCTGTCTTTGTAGATACATATTGCTCAAGTGGCTCTTTGATATGTGTGCTCCTGCCTGCTCACTCTTCTGTTGTTTTATGACGTGGTCTGCTGGCATATTCTCAACATATTACTACCTTCAGTTTTGTGTACATGCTCATTTTCAAGGGCCGTGTGTTGTAAAGCTTCAAACTGATTTCATGTCTTTGAAAAATGAGGCCATTTCTTTAAAGCATGTCTTAGAGTTTTGGAGACAGTTAGCTAGAGATAAAGCCAGAGTGGCCAGGACTGAGAGTTTTTGGTTAGGCACAAAAGGTACTGGCGGGTGGATCTTTGATTAAGTCCAGCGAGATCTGCTGAGGGAGAGATTAGTAAGCAAGAAGTCCAGAATCCAGGGAGACAGGGATCAGGGATCAGATACTGAGGTTAAGATTCCGGAACACACAATGTCAGGGCGTGGAAAAGGAATTTTTTTTTCAACATGGGG
Organism: Chinchilla lanigera; assembly: GCF_000276665.1. Taxonomy (NCBI): domain Eukaryota; kingdom Metazoa; phylum Chordata; class Mammalia; order Rodentia; family Chinchillidae; genus Chinchilla; species Chinchilla lanigera. The sequence goes on from NW_004955402.1 coordinate 19,956,696, forward strand.
TCACAAGTCCAGGTCAAATCCCCTCAACAACAAGAGAGTAAGAGCCATTCAATAGCTTGGAATAAAAAGCATAGCAATTAGACAGAAAGTGTGGGTTTGATATCAAGTGGTCTTGGGGCTCTCGGCCTTTCACATGGTTCTGAACTAAGTCCAGAACTGGCTGCATGGATAGGCATGTCTGTCTTTCTGTCTGTCTGAGTGTACAAGTGGACAGTTTTGGACTAGGAGAGGAATAGGGCAGAGAATTAGGTATTTTGTGACAACATGACAGTATAGTATTGGGATGCTTTTTGCAAATCTAGATAGCTGAGTTTATGTGCATCTAAAGGATTAATTTGTCCATTTACTCTTAGGCAGTGTAATATAACACTGCAGCCCAGGCCTCAGCATTTGCAGCTATGAGTCCACGTGATACTATTTATGAGCTGCACGAACTTGTGTTAGGTACTTGCACTTCCGGAGATATGGTCTTTTCAAGTGTGAAATGAGGACAACAAAGTCTATCTCAGCGTGCAAAATAGTCAACAGTTAGAAAGAATAGATGTTAAGTTATTAGTCATAGAATCTACATCATTGCCATCATTACCATCACAAACCTGCATTCTTATTTAGAAACTTCACCCAAAAGCTGTCCATTTCAGAAGGCAAATAATGTTTTATAAATTAACAGCTTGGCTATACCCATTGATTCAATTTTTTAAATGTAGTCACTTGATTTTCTTTTTTCTTTTTTCTTTGTTTTTGTTTTTATTTTTTATTTTTTGGTTTTTCTCCGGTACCGGGAACCGAACTCACGACCTTGCGCTTGCCAGGCAGGCGCTTTTGCCGCTGAGCTAAATCCCCAGCCCCTTTTTTTCTTTGTTTTGTTAAGTTCCATTGTCAGCAATAATACTAACTATAAGAAAATATGCAAAAAAATTCCATAGAAAATATTTCTAAGTTTCTAAGAGATGTCTGTTCATCTAGTAATGTGAAACACCAGGAGATTGAATATTTAGGAACAGCAAATTTTAATCCATAACTTTGCTCATCACAGAGCCAATATCTTATATTGTCTCTCTCCCTAAATCATTTGATAAGTTCCTATCCGACTCTTTGAATTTCCTATATAGAAATCAATTTAAAAACATTGGCATTTGTCTGTGAACAAAATAGGTGGCCAGGACTTAAAGCAAATGGATGCTCAACAATAGAATAGTGTAGAATGTACTTTAGTGTAATTTCTATTATAACTGTGCCCCTGCATAACCATTAGAAATAGCTATAAATGGAGAAAGCGATAGATGCCATTACGAAGGAAAAGAAATCATTTTTCTTTTCTCCCTACATTGGACCTCCATAATGCTTTATTTAAAAATGCTAAAATAACATCAACTGAAATGGAAATTCATGCCACCCAGCCTAGACCCTAGTCTTAATATAGTCTCTTATGAAATGTTTTTGGATAAAATTTTCTCATTTCCTATCTTCCATGCTTGCCTTCTGATGCCTGCTACTTACTCCTGCTGCCTGATCTTGAATAGTTTTTTCATACCCATTTGTCAGCCCTGACTAATTTGTTGGTGTCATTTGGAGTATGGGGTCAACTTGGATGTGGGGAGACAAGAAAGAAGATCACTGTCCTAAAAGCTGCCATCCAGCTGGCTTCATGATTAGAAAAAAAAATCCTTTCATTCATAGATTAGCTAAACTTATCTCAGAATTTTAAGCTGAAGCTGGGGAATAGCGCTGTTGTACTGACCTGGTTCTGTAAACATTTTTTTTCCAGTGGTTAATGTGGAGTTGGCAATACCTGTGTTATTGTAGATTCTCCCTACACTGTGGACGTAAGGTAGGAAAGCAGAAGGGTGAGAAGTCTCATGTCTACCTTCAGCTTTGGAGCAGCCACTGAGAGGCTAGGAAAAGAAGGAGCCAACGGTGTTATCAAGTCACACTCTGCCACACATTCTTGCCCAGCATGTCTTATAGGTTTACAGGGTTTTACATCTGTGCTGTATCCTTTGGGATGCCACTCCTGAAGCTCTCAGTTTTTTTTCTTTCAAGTCCATAGGTCATCTCCTCTGTGCCACTTTCTCACATACCTATTTGCTCCAGCCTTGTACATATTTAACTGCGCATTTATCTGTACTTTTACAGCAGTTATTTTTGAATCTTACTTCTCCATTCATCCGTGAACTGCTTCACAGGAGGTTCTATCTAATCTTATTCATCTTTGGAAGACAGAGTAAGTGAGTAGTTAAGAATATGGTCTGCGGAGTTAGAAGGGCTGGGTCAAGAATCTGCTTCCTTCTCCTCCTAGCTGTGTAATCTTGAGAAAGCTGCTTAGCCACTCTGAGCTGCAGTTTTATTATCCCCCAAATGGCAATTTGTCATCACATAGCTGCTCTGAAAATCAAAAGAAAAATTCACAAGAATCACTTGGCACATTGTGAGCCCTCTATAACTGTATGCCCGAATTGCCTGACTGGTGAGAATTTTCTACCTTTAGTGACTAGTATGCTGTCTGGCTCCTAGTGGGGCCTCAGCACATATTTTGCTTCATTTGGCTGTCATTCTGAAACCACATTGCAAATATATGGCTTCAACATGTGTATTTCTTTCCCTGCCAGTGGGAAGGAGGAAGGAGCTTTTTTTGTGAAAGACAGCGGAAGGGAGATGGGAATGCAGGTACCAAAACCTGAATACATATTTAACACTGCTGAGAATTTTACCAAGATAGGATTACAGGAGGTGCAGACACTTAGCCCCCACTTTTGGATGGCTTCTCATTTGCTGTCTGAATCCAGAAATACCCTTTTTCTTTCATTTTTTTGAAGCTTGGTTTCAATATTTGCAAAACAGATTGTATTAATGCTTTCTCTAGATTTAAATAAAGCAATATAATGTCACTCAACCAATTGTACTGTAAGAGCCCTCCTGCCTTTACAGCAGGGAAACTGAGATACAAGTCTGGGGACTTGATCAAGGTCGAAGTCAGTGGCAGAACAAAATTAAAATTCATGTTCCCAGAGTCCTTTCCATGCCATTGCTTCACCTACTGACCCATGTTGCTCTAGCAAGAAGTACTTCTGATTAAGTGAACTTTCAGGTTTCAATAACACAAAGCCTTGGCAAGGACTTTAGGTAACAACCTCATATCATACACTCAAGTTACTTTTTGGTAAGAATTGGCATATATATGTATTTATCTATATGTGTGTTGACTTATTTGCCTTATGCAGGCTTACATTGCAGAAAACAGTGTGGCTTGAACATTTAACCAAAAATACAAGTGCTTATTTGGAAAATAAGGAAGGTAAAACAAAGATGGGTACAGAGGCTTCTCCTGTGGATCACATAGTCTATTATCTGGCATTGGCCTCTCCGAGCCCAGTACAGTGCCCGTGTATGATGTAAGTTCACCTCGCATTGCTGGATAAATGGAGGAGTGAACAGAGGCAGACTAAATAGCTCAGGGGAAGTGGAATAGTTTCCCATGCCTGATGTAATATCCCTCTAACACTGACATGCTGCACACTTTTCTTCCAGTGTTTGCTTTTTCTTTAGATATATGAGGTATGACCAAAGACATGGTGAATATTTAAATTTTTAAAAAATATTGCAGTAAGAGACACATCACCATGAATCCCCCTCAAAATATTCCCCCTTGTTTTGAACACACTAATCCCATCATTCTTGTCATTTATGAAGCAGTTTTGGAAGGGGTGTGTGTGTGTGTGTGTGTGTGTGTGTGTTTAATTGTGCTTTTGTGGCAAGCTTAATGTCCTGGATCACTTCTAAATGTTCACCTTTCATGGTCCTTTTCACTTTGAGGAAGTCACATGGTGCCAGGTTGGATGTTAAGGTTTAGGTCTAGAGTGTCTCCTGAAATTCATGAGCTCAGAGACAGGCTTTTGGAAAGTGACTGTATCATGGGCCACTACACTCGTCAGTGGATTCATCTACTAATGGGTTCATGGCTGAATGTGCTGCTAGTAGATGGGACCTGGTGGTTAGAGGTGGGTCCCTGGGGGTGTGACCTGGACTTGTGAATCTCCCTCCCTGGCTCCACCCTTCTGTCTCCACTGCTGGCAGCTTGACTTGACTTTGTCAGAACTTTCCTCCGTGCTGTTTCTGCCTTGGAACACCAGAATGGGGACTGTGACCATGAGCCAGAATAACATCTCCTCCTTTCAGTTGTGGTTATTTTTGTCCCTGGTATCAAGAATGAGACTGAGACGTCAGATGAATAATGTGGCTGCCTTTAGGAGGCTGCCTTTCTGCCTGAGGGTACTTATGAGCCGCATTCACTGTATTTTTTATCACAACCTCATAAAGGCACAAAAGGGCTTCCAGAACTGCTTCAGACAGCAGCAAGAATCATGGGATCAGTACCCTTGGAAGGGAGGAGGATTTTTACGGCAATATGTCTTTTACTGTAAGAACATCTTTTATTTAAACATTTTGTGTATATTTTGATCATATCTTACATATACAAGCAGTAGAATGCTAAAATTTAAGTTTTGAAGGAGGCCTTTGGGTACAATGGATGTTGAACACCAACATGAGGTTGTACGTTAAGAGGAAGGAGCTGAGCGCACAACCTCGAGGCCAGATACTCAAGAAATATGGATGGAAATAGAGGGTGTCAAAGTAGGAAGAGGGTGAAAAGAGAGCATTTCTGAGGACCCTTCCTACGGAGCACTGCACTGACCCCCTCCTCTTTCTCTGAGGGAAGTTGGCAGGAGTAGATGCCCTCACTCACTCAGAGAAAGGGAGAACTTCAGACTGTTCAAGAGTCTCCCTGTAGTGAGATCTATGCCCAGAGTGGAATGAGCTGACCTTGGCCCAGGAAATCCAACAGCCCCAGATGGGTTTGGCAGCTGGAGAACTGGTTTGGCCACTGAGCAGAGGTAAGTCGCTGCCATGTCTGAAAAGTAACTGCTTTCCTTGCCAGCTGTTGAGAAAGGCAAAACCCCACAGACCAGATGGATATCTAATGGAGGAACAGAGGCTGGAAGACATTTCATGGCCTGGCAAACCAAAAACCATCTGTGTTGCATGCACCATCTGAGAACAGAAGTCCAAGGCAGGGATGAGAGTTAGGGTCAGAATGGGCCAAGGAGGACAACACACAGAAGCAGCTGGAGGGGACCATCAGAGACTCATCAGATGTAACTGCTAAAACCTATGTCAAAGAAGAGTCACCTTAGACCTCTGCCAGGGCGGGTAGCATGAAGTCAGCTGATAGCAATAGGAATTCATGCAGGGACTTCCCTGCCTATCATTCTGCTTCTGGCTCCCTGAGCTACAACCAGAGATGAGGGGGAATAAAGAACCACAGGCAAGGAGCAGGGCAGAAAGAGCAGAAGAAAAGGCTGGACAGGGAACAGCTTTGACCCTAAAGTGAACCTGGAACCATGTATTATTAAACAGCAAATGCAAAATAAAGAGACCTCTTGAAGGATGTGTTTAATAGCAGGAGGAAAAATTCTCCCACTAAGTATATTTTAAATGAGGAGAACAAAATAAAGTTTTATTTGTCTTGCTAAGTAGAGCTTGTTCAAAATAGCACATCTATAGGATTCTATTGATTTCATTGTGTATGCTCTGGACAACGCTCTTGCATTAAACAAGCAGCGTTTTGGGAGCTTATGAGAACCATATCAGTGTGTCACCTTTGTGAATATATGGATGCACTGCTTGTTTTTTGAGAAGTATAATCTGAGGAGTTTATCATGATTAATAAGAACATGTTATTCTGGTTAGAACAAGAAGATTAAGTCGAAAACAACTTAGGAATCAGTTGGTCTTCCTATCTACATCTGTATTGTCTTCCGTTATGCACTGAGAAAATTATCAGCCCAGTTTGGGCCTTAGTTATATATCAGAACGTATACACACACACACACACACATACACACACACACACACACACACACACACATATATATTAGAGCTAAGCCAAGCTAGACTAATGTTTATTGGCTAATGAAAAGCACTTTCCATGATGTAGTTCATTTATGCATTTTATTGTCTCTAGATTTCTCAAGGTCATTTTTACTCTTCCATCTTCCTCACTGGTCCCACTGGACCTTAAGAGTTGACCCGGTAGTGGGGATACCACTATCTTGATACAAGGAAGGAGACAATGAGAGGGGAGACAATGTCTGGCATAATGGTGGTGGTGGGAATGAGGAAGAAAAAGAGTGGAGGGGGTGTTTACCGAGCATCTCCCCGTACCACGCACTGTGTGGGTGCTCCAACACGACGGGCCTGGCATACTGTGAACAGTGACCCTAGTAACAGGCATTCCTGCATCCTTTGCAAAGAGAGTCGTGGCTTGCTAACGTCATAGATCCAGGCCAGACAGACTTCAAAATCCTCTGCTTTCTGCAATTCTGTATAACTTCCTTTAAAACTGCATTTTACATACATTTCTGGTCCTTGCTAGGACTTCTCTCATCCTTTTTAATCTCCAGAATCTAATTCCACATCAAAGCTTATAGTATTTTTAAATAAGGAAATTGTTTTTGATTTCCACCACTACATTTTTATGAGGCTATATTGACTCCTGTTACTGGAATTAAATTTCAGGGTAGCAAATGTCATATGTTCTCTCCCAGAACTGCGTACCTTTCCATGATAGTGTACAACAGTTGATTCCAATCAACTTCTTAAAAATTCATTCCACATTTCCAATACTTTTATACTTCTATTACAGTTCATAGATATTCTCAGAAGTGTGTTCCAACCTGGTGAAACTATGACAACATTCCCCTAGGGGTTTATTAGCTTCCACGTTACAATATTCATTTCACCTACTTTCATTTCCTGGAACTAAGTCCAGAAGAGCCCCTGGTCCTGCTGACTGCTCCACAGGCTGTGTCAGGGAGCAGTTTTGTAAAGCGCCCGGAGACAAGCATCCACCTGACTCTGTTCCTGTCATCTATCCTTCATCGTCAGGGGGTTGAAATTGCGTCACTTTGACGACTGTTATTTCTCTAATGTCTCCACTTTTTTCCTGTTCATTATCTAGCTTTCCGTTATAGGGGAGCATGCTTCCTCACATTAAAATCGTTTCTTATGGACTCTCTTTTAAAGGATAAGCTTTCTATGTGGCTTTAAAAAAACATCTAGACACAGTCCCACCTTGAGCCCCTGTTGCATTTACCAACATTTGACATGTCCCTGGAGCTAGAATTGACAGAAATCAAAATATTGCCTTCCAGGATAACGTAATGTCTTAGAAAAAAGCTTCCTCCTAAGGAGCTCCAAAGGTCAAAGGTCAATTTCACATGGGAGAGGAGAGTCTAAATATGGCGTGGTGCTTTTTTGGTGATAGGCCCGGTAGACTAGTTATTGGGTTTTAAACCGGAGTCTGTAGCTTGAGGGTGGGACATGGATAAAGAGGGCCAAGTACAAAAAATGAGCAGTTTGTCTGTCTCGGAGGGCCAATAATAATAATACCACAACACTGTTGTCAGCGGCCGTGGTGTGGATGGCCACAGGACTGAAGAAAGCAAGGTTGAGCTGCCCCAGAAGTGGCAGTGGTAGAAGTAATGATACAGTGGGGTCGGCAGTGGTGGCACTAGTAAAGACAGGGGCTACGGTGTCCTTTTGTAGCACCCCTCAACCAGGCCCTGGGAACACTGCCACATGTATGGGCATCAACAGCAGTGACAACAGAGCTTTCAGTGGGCATCAGTGACACCTGGGGGTAACGCCATCACCAGCTTTTGGGAACAGGAGTGGAATGGATATTTTGGCAGCCCAATGAGGTGTGACCTATGGTTTCCAACATTATTCAGCATCTGAGAAGAAAAGTTGAAATTCCCAAAAAGCAGACGACAATGGAGTAAAAAATAATATGGTGTTTCATAGCTTTGTTGACTGTTTTCTTTGCCAAATTGTGAAGTCACCTGTGAAAAGCAAGAGCAAATAAGAGTAAGGGTAACCTCATCTACAGCAGTTAACACCATGTCCTGTCTCTGCTTTACTCCTGACAATAATTTTAAGAGGTGATGCTCTGGTTGCCCCTATTTTATAGATCATGAAACAGGTACAGGGAAGTGAAGCAACTTCTCCAAGGTCATCTAACAAGTAAATGATGAGCTGTGATACAAACTCCTGAAGTCCAGCTGCAGAGGTCATGTAGTAACCATCAGACAGCACTGTGAAACCTTTTTCTTTTTGTCTCAAGTAAACACAGTTTACGGTAGAATTTTCTGAACAGCAGGGGAGATTTTACCTTCATTCTTCTAAGAACAAACCCATGGAATAAATTAGTTCAAGACTAAGAGTAGCATAAAACTTTTCCTCCCTCAATTTTTCTTTTTCTCTTAGCCCTCCAATTATTTTGCAGGTTTTCTTGCTTTTCTCTTGCAGTTTTTTTTTTTTTTTTTCTTTTTCTCTCCAGTTTCCCTACCCTAAGCCCTTAGCTCATCATGATGGGACAGTTATACTGATACCTGTGTTAGATGCCCTGAATGCAGTTTCTCACTTCTCCAATTCATTTACCGTATTCCACTGGACAGATGTTACTAAAGCATTAATCACTTGGATTCTGCTCAAAAGTATGCACTGGTTCTAAATGTCTCTATAGTAAAGTCTAAACTTTTTGGTCTGACACTTAAAACTGTTCATGTTATATATGTACAACCTCTTCCTTATGCTTCCTTATCTTAAAATACTTGCCCTTTAAACACATTGTATTCTTAATGGTGATCCTTAAATAGATCCTTCATACTTTTGATCTGTGGAAGTACAACAAATTTCACTAGTTCTCCAAATCCTTGTTCAGATCCTAAACCTTCAGTAAAATTCCATTCAGTCAAAGTAGCCTGACACATATGGTGTGTTTGTGTTACTTGTTAAAAACAGAACAAAACAAACTTTTGCCCTCTGGTCTGAGTTAGACCTTCTTGAGATCATAGAACTTGGTCAGCAGGATTGGGGCTGGATTTCTGCTGCTCCCTCTCTGCCCCTTTTGCATGTGAGCTTTTCCTGGGGTTCACATGTGTTTTCTCTGTCTTGTACTCCTTCGGATGAACTGCTCATCCTACACTACATTCCTAAAATGATGACGCCTCTACAATCCATCAGGCAATTAATTATGTATTGCTTCATAATATCTCTTTAATTGTGGTTTGTGAAATTTTAAAATTTTGAACATATTCCTGCTTGAATGCCTCAGAATATTCCTACCTGAGGGCAAAGTTCATATAATACATTTCTTTCTGGTTCTTAGAACATACAATACAGTGTCTTGGACTGGAGGAATGCGAACAACTTCTGTAGATTTTACTTGAATTATTTTTATGCAAATAAACAGCAAATTACAAATGAAGCATGAATTTGTTGAAACTGATGATCAACAAGTGACTGTCCATCATTAGTTGGCAAGTATAATGTTTACACCAGAACACACATGTGCACACACACACACAGACAATTGGGATGTGAATATATTTTACCTTTACTTCACTATATATCTTTTACATTTTGACATATTGAACTACTACACACAAACACATATGGGGAAATTTTTTTTGTACTTTGATTTATATAGAATGCTAAATAGCCTTTTATTATAGTTTAGCTTTCAAAATAATTATTTTACCAACAGCTACTTGTAAATACAAAGATTTTTAGGCTTAATAAAGGTGAACGATTTCAGCCTCAGCCTTCCATGATGTTTTAGCACTTACATTTGAGCTAGATTGTGCCATAAGGCATAGAGGGTAAGTAGTAAGGTTTACATGAAAAGAGTATTCTAGACAGAAGTGAGGCATAGGGAGAGGAAAAACCATTCTTAGAATGGTTTGGTTCAAGTATCTTTGTGTACCACTTCCAGAAGGCTATATCTATGCATCTTCTAATTGCTGCATATCTCATAAAAGAGATCTGGCTAATGCAAATTGGCAGAGTATTTCCCTTTCAAATCCTCAGCATTCATCCCTATAAAATAGGATACATTATGGCTGTTTATGTGTTTTCTAATACTGGTTATGCTGTAGGAAAAATATATAGGTGAAAAAAGATGATTGCAATATTGATACTCTTGTTTCTGTTAAGCTTTATTTAGGATATTCTCATGTGAAGAAAAATTTCATCATTTTAGCTAGATTTGGGAGTATTGTGAAATACTATAAAGAAGAAAAATGCTTTGAGAGTATTCTGAAATACTACAAAGAAGAAAAAGTACTTTCATATTTTTTATTCACTTTAAAACCTCTAAGGAAGTGTGAAATTTTCTAAAGGAATATTTCTTTAGAAGTGTGTGAGTGGTATTTTTGCTTCTGGTTATAAAAGACTACTTTGTATTAGAATAACCCTTCTTCCAAGAACATGTACAAAAGTCTACAAACAGCTTTACAAATATATAAGTGGATACATTAACCCTCTGATTGAAGGATCAGGGTTAGAGCTAGTTACTAAGGCTGTCAATGCTTATGGGACCATGAGCTCAGAAGAAGAAAATGCACTGAGGTTACCCTAATATTTTGTTACATATCCCTTTTTAGCTCATTTGCTGATTCATACATGGGGTGGGTATGAGAGCTGAAAAACTGAGAAGAAGCTTTGGAAGTTTTACAATGCTGAGAAAATTAAAATTGGAGTTCAGGACTATGAGGGCAGTTAGAATTTGAAGACTCATAGTCTTGAAGTGATGTTTGCCAGCTTCTAAGCATCAACTTAGAGGATGAGAAAGCCAAGAAGAAGCAGTCAAGAGGATGGGAAGCCAAGTGAACTTCTACCAATGCTGTAAGGAGCAAATTAAAATTTAGGGCTCATCCAGGAAAAATGCCAGATATTCAGTTGAGACTTTTAAATTCTACACTCTACTGGGAAAGGTGAAAATAGATTATCAGCTTCAATTTACCTCTATCCAGGCTGGATTAGTGTAAACCATCTTATTCTTACTGCTGGCTAGAAGTTAAATTAAATCATCTATGCAGGAGGATGATGTTAGTCAGAGCTTCAAACAATGTCGTGCCACGTAGAATACCGAACAACAAAAAATTACCAGGAAGGAAAACACCAAGAATGTACCAAACTGTAAACACCAAGGAAAACAATGAATAAAACAGAAAGACAACAGGCTAGTCAAGTAATAGAGAACATGTACTCTATTGTATTTATAATACTATGCCAGTGCTCATCTAAAAAAGAAATAAAAAGCTGGAGTGGTTATTCATATGAGACAAAGTAGACTCTAAGGCAAAGATAGTAGGGAGATTTCATGACCAGTGAAATAACTATCCAGAAAGACATAGCAGTTTGAAATATATATGTATCAGATAGAAAAGCCTTGAACACTATAAATCCAATTTTACAGAATTAAAGGGAAAAAAACTGAAAAAATTCATAATGATGTTAATAGATTCAAACACAATTCTTTTCATAACCAAGAATGTAAGAATGAAAAAGCTGAGTGAAGTTATATAGAGGATAAATAACCTAGTTAATATCTTCTTAGCCTAATTGACATATAGAATACTGCTCAAGGCAACCCTTTAATATATTCTTTTAAATGCATATGTAGTGCATTTACTAAAATAGAACATATATTGGGATATGAAGCAAACCTCAATAAAATTGAAAAGTTTTAAAACATACAGAATATATTCTGTGGATGGAAAATATTTAGGATTAAAATCAACAATAAAAAGATGGGCTGGTGATATAGTTTAGTGGCACAACATCTGCCTGCAAGGTCCTGAGTTAAAAAAAAAAAACTCAAAATACCCAGTGACTTAGAATTTAAGGAATTCCCACCCATAACTCATAAATAAATACTGAAAGTGGAAGTTAAACCTTGTTTTTTCTTATTGATAACAAAAGTATTACATATTGAAACTTATGGGCTATAGCTACAGCTGTCATTTGAAGAAAATATTTAGTTTTAAAATACATATATTAAAAAAAGGTTTTGAATCTATTATCCAAATGTCCATTTCAAAATAGTAACAAAATATTGGGAAGTAAAATACAAGAATAATAGAAAAGGAATAGGAATGACTGTCTTGGTTACTTTTCTCTCGTTGCTGAGACAAAATACCCAACACCCAAAATGAAGGAAGGAAAGGTTTATTTAGCTTACAGTTTGTGGAGGTTTCAGTCCATGCTTGGCTGACTTTGAGGCAGAAGATAGCAAAGCAACAAGAGCAAAGTGGGGAATGGCAGCCGAACAGCAAACAGCCAGAGCAAACGGGAAAAATGGTGGCAAGCAGCTTCTTTCCCTGCCTTACTTTGTAAACAGGCTACCCCCACCTAAGGGGCCTGTAGCTCTCACATAATCTCCATGCCCTTCTCTTCCGTAGGCTCAGGATGTATACAAAGTAAGCACCCTGGCTTCCTGCTGAGTCACTTAGCCAAACCTCTAGACTCCCCAAGTTGACACAATGTATCAACCATAACAATGACTATACAAATGAAGTGAAAGGAGTAAACTATTGGGTATTTGAAAAATGAATGAAATTGTAACATTTTAGCAACACTGATGAGAGAGTATATAAACAAAACTATAAATACAACAGTGCACACACCACCTTTGATTCCTCAGATATAAAACGATAAAAATCTACAATGAAAAGGGTTTAAACCAATAAGCTTGAAGATTCAAACAAAATGAGAAAATCCCTTTGATAAATACAATTTAATAAAAATGACTAAGAAGAAATAGAAAAGCTAAACAGTCATATTAAAGCTACTACTCAACATTAAACATATTTTCACAGAGAAATGGTGGGAGAAGGTGGCTTTGCTAGTCAAGTCTTTTAAACATTTATAGACTGTATAAGCCCACTTTTACCAAAAAAACTTTAAAAAATAGAAAAGAAAAACTTTTAACAATTAATTTTTATTATAGCAATGATTGTAGTAAGGGTTGTTTAAAAAGGCTCTTTTAAGGAACTATGTCTCTGTCTTTTTCCTTACTGTTTTCACTCTATAACCTTTTATTTTTCTGAAAAACTGGAGTGCCTATCTGACACAAGTGAAAGTAAATCTTTTCTAGAGAAAGATAACATCTAGAATTTTAAACTCTCTTTATCAGAGGTCAGAATAACTTGGTACCAAAACTTGACACATTTTTCTTAAGAGAGAAAAATTACACAAAAGCAAAATTACACACTTATCTGTTTCATGATCACAAAAGCAAAACTGATAAATGATTAGCAATTTAAATTCAATGACACCTAAAACAGTAATACATCATTAGGAGATTAGTGTATTCACATATATATGAGTTTTTTGGGGAGCAGTACTGGGTGTTGTTACCAGGGCCTTTGCACTAAGACTTGTTCTCACCCCCTTTTTATTTTTTTATTTTGAGACAAGCTCTAAGTTGCTCAGACTGGGGAAGGGAACAATAAAAATTGTTCTTACTTATAGGACAATATGAGTAGGCAGAAAATGTAAAAAAAAGATAAAGTGTTATAATAAACAAATTTGGTTTGATAACTAGTAGCATAAGCTCAGTATAAAAATGAGGTGTATTCCTATATATTAGAAACTGTTAGAAATAATTTTAAAGAAAAAAATAGAGCTGGGAATATAGTTCAATGGCAATGTGCTTGCTTAGCACATTCGAGGCACCAATACTGAAATTAAGGCAGTTACAATAGCACTGACAGAGTAAAACATTTTGAAATAAACTAAAATCTATATTGGAAGTGATATGTTATTATTGAAAGAAATGAAAGACTTAAGGTAGATATGTTATGATCAAAAATTGGAAAACTCAATGTTATTAAATTGTCTAATTTTTCCAGGTTGATTTATATATTTTTTGTAATCCCAGAAAAAAATTCCAGTGTTTTCTTCTTTAATGGAAATTGACAAGCTGGTTCTGATTCTAAACTGAAAATTCAAGAGAAGAGAAATATTTAAAGAAGAAAATTGAACAAAGTTGGAACCTGTATACTGCTAAATATCAAGAACTAATTACAATAGCTCTATAAAAGATAATTTCCTACTGATATTTCATTTCTTTACCTGGATGCTGGTTTTACAGGTGAGTTCATAGTGGAAAAATTCACTGAGCTGTACACTTATGACCTGTGCTTTTTCTATATGTGCATCAATACAAATGTTGATTTGAAAAAAAATACAAATAAGGTGGAGTCAAGGAAAAGTTGGTGCAGAAATGAAATATACTTTAAAAATAAATATTAGCATTTGAATTTTCAAGAGAAAAATCTCTTGTATTGTTTCCTGTCCAAAACAGAAACTTCTAGAGGAGTTTTCTCACACCTTTGCCATAAAATAAATTGGCACAAGCTCTTATATATTTGTTTCTTACCAGGTTTTTCTTGGCTGTTTTAATATTAGTATTAAATATTAGTATTAGTTTTAATGTTAGTTTTAGGCCTACATTAGACAAACTTTCTTTCTTCTTTCTTTCTCCGATTATTCCTCCCCATCCAGAGGCTTGATCCTGATTGCTAGAACCCTAGTTCTGAGAGAGCTTTCATGCCCCCATCAGTAGCTTCCTTCAGAGAGAGGAGTGAGCTGAACAAGCTGTTCTGAGATAAGGTCTTGCTCTGTAGCTTGGACTAGAGTTGAACTCGCAATCTTCCCGTTTCAGCTTCCTTGGTGCTGAGATTGCAGACATGCATCACCATGCCTGGCTTTGTAGTGGTTTTGTTGTTGTTGTTGTTGACTGGTTTGTTAACAGTATCTTTCATCAGTGAGTATCCATATGACCTACACAAAGAAGATTTGCTGTTAGATCTCTACTCTGCTAATTTACAATTATTATTATATTTGGTTTCATTCATTCACACAATAGTCATGTTATTTAGAGATATTTTCACAAACTTCTTTCAAATACACAAAGGAAGATCACTATTAAAAAGAATCCATTATTTCAAAATATAAAAATCTCTTAGCCAATTTCTATATTATACTGAAATCAAATTCTATTAATTTCCCTAAAATTTGACCAGTAAAAGTTAATGTCCCTACTGCTGGTTTCAGTTATCCGTAGATTTACATTCAGCTTTCAAAAGTATTCCACAAATTACCTAAGCATTGTGGAGCACACCTGCAATCTTAACTCTTGGGAAGACTGAGGAAGGAGGATTGCAAGTTTGAGAGTAGCATGAGCAGTTTAGGGAGAACTTGTTTCAAAATAAAAAACAATGAGAATTGCTGGCAGTGCTCTACAGTAGGTGTTTGTGTAGCTTGTGGGAGGTCCTGGGTTCCACCCTCAGCACTGAAAAAAACAGTAACAAAAAACAAGAAAACTACTCTAGAATTTAGAAAATTCTCTGTTTGAAATCCTACTTTTGCAATAAGTGGAATTTTTTGAGACAGCCATGTATAACCACGAAAGGCGTTACAGAAAGCCTGTGAGGAGAGAATAGGGGAGGAGCCTTTTGTACCCTTCCAGAGCCTTCTGAGAAACTCCTGTCTCTCAATGACATACTGTTGTTTTAAACAAGTCCTGCTGGAATTATTGCGTCTGTGGTACCCATGGCAGAGAAGTGCTGTCCCTGAAGATGAAATAATGCTCACATTCTGCACTGCAGATGGAATAGTGAATGTTGTGGGTGAACAGGACAGAGGAGGAAGGAGGGACAGAAAATGAGAAATCAACATCTAACGTTTTTATAAAATCTTCACTTTTTCAGCACCAGGATTGCAGAATGATTCCAAAAAGACTGAGTTTAATCACATGGACTTAATGCTCTGGATACATGAAAGCAAAATAAAGGGCATCAAGAAATTAGAAACAAGGAAAATCCTATCATTCTGAGAGTCACACTACAATATGATGCACATATTAAAAACCTATGTAGTCACCTGAAAGGGACTTTCTTGACAGGCAAAGCAGTTTCTCTGGTCTGCTGCTTATCTGTGCTCTGGTGCATGTCTCAGAGCCTTCTGCATGGCCTTGTCATTTGCTGCCATGATCTTACCTTTATCTTTGCTGTCACTCTGGAATAGTGATCCACTAATGACTGCTAACTCTAATGATAGCTATACCTACCACTGTCAGCTCACCTACCATTGTCAGCTCACTGTCAGTGTAGGACCATTGTTTGTACCACTTTTGCATGGATCCTGCTCCAAGTCTCCACAGGGCAGCATTTTACAAACACCATATTGTAAATTTAATGAGGTTGCACTTATGTTTAAGCATTAAGAATATAGGGAAGAACTGATAACTTGTCCTTAAATCTTCATTTTCTAACAAATTTGGATGAAAAAAAGCAGAGAGAATGATAGTGCTAGTTGAGTGCTAGTTGAGTGCACTGCTTGGTGTTGGGGTAGCTTAAAGCAAGTTTGGGGAAGCCTTAGAGATGTGGACCAACTACCAGATGAGAGCTTTGGGGGAGGCTTTCCAGTCTATCTTGGAAACCAACATTCTCTGGAAACTGAGAACATTCTTTGGAAAATCAGCTTTGAAATGAAAAGCAGAAGTAGGTGTTGGGGATATAGCTCAGTGGCACAGCATCTGCCTGGCGAGTGTGTGGTCCAGAGTTTGATTCAGGGTACCAAAAAATAAACAGAAAAAAGAAAAACAGAAGCATTTTAACCCTGCAAGAAGAGCAGTTGCCATAAGCAGAAGAGGAAACCAGATAACAGAGAGTTCGAGACACCAAGCATTGGAAGCTGTTTGCATTTGTAAAAATGATAATGTTTTGGTTATGATAACAAACCTTTGATGTCCTATAGAAATGCTTTATTGTTTATTTCAGAATAAATATATATCCAGAAAATTATTTTTCCACAATTATACCTCAAATCTAAATAAATACTTTTTGTCCATTAATATGAGCATGCTCTAATTATATATATATATGTACATGCCATTAGGATAAATTTTGTACTTCCATACAAATTGAGCACATTGAGTCTTCTACTTGGTTGTATTAAAACTTTTTATTCCTCCTCCCTTTTACTGTTACTTTCCCTCCCAAAACTCTTGATGTTATTAAGATAATGCCTGATGTATAGACTTTGAAGTTTTTGCAGCTGTTTTTAGAGACAAGAATTTCCAGGAACTACAATTTAGCAGAGTAGAAGGGAAAATGTTATTGACCTTTGTGTTGGAGTGTTTTTTTTTTTTTTTTTTGAAGGAAGGAAAGGTTTATTTAGCTTAAAGTTTGTGGAGGTTTCAGTCCATACTCAGCTGGCTCCAAGAAAGAGTGGCACATGGCAGAGGGCAACCGTTCATGGCTGTGGTAGATAGCAAAGCAACAAGAGCACAAGGGAGGAGTGGCAGAGAAGAGCAAGCCTCTTTCCCTCCCTTATATTGTAAGCAGGCTACCCCCACCCAGGGGGCATGTAGCACTCTCATAATCTCTCCTCTTGCACAGGCTCAGGATGAATACAAAGTAAGCACCCTGGTTCCCTACTGAATCACATAGTTAACCTTCTAAACTTCTCAGATTGACACAATGAACAACATCCCAGAGGGGTAAGGACATGTTCTTTTCACCCCAAGATGCATAACTGCTGAGTCACTTAGCCAAACCTCTAGACTCCCCAAGTTGACACAATGTATCAACCATAACAATCTACCCCTTGTCAACTTTGCAACCAGACACATTTCTTTAAGCCAGTTTCCAGATACAAAGACATTATATTACATTAGAGCCATAACATTTTGCCCTCCAAAATGTGTTGGATTTTAGACATATAGGTTTGCAGTTAAGCTTATAATACATGACAACATAAAATAGTGTGGAGCTGAAATATTTTCAGATTCCTTGGTTGTTCACATGCTTCCAAATTGCTTTACTGCTTAAGAAAGAACCTAGTAACCAGAATAAATGACTTTGAAGCAAAAGAAGTACAAAAATAGGATAGGACAATTTTAGTTAGGATATACTAAGCCTTTTCCATGGGAGTGGTACTCTTCATAAAGTAGTTATTTTGTCTTTTCACAGATTACTGTACTACAACATCCTATCTAAATTAATGATATCAAACATCTGAGTCATATTCATCCCTTTCCTTGGATTTTATTCTGAATCTTTCATAATTTGATTTCCTGTATAGTTTGTATGTAGTGAAAACATATGCATGTTTAACTCATTGACATAGAAGTTTTCCTTGGCAGTTTAATGTCTTATAAATTAAATTTAAAATTCTGCCTTATTATTGAGTTAATATAAGCTTTGATGGCATGGACAAACATCCCCAGCCTCCAGAACAAGGATGAGGTAGGATTGGGGATGCAAGACTTATAACAGCCTGGACTGTGGTCAACATACCAACTTAGGGGCTGGGGATTTAGCTCAGCGGCAAAGCTCCTGCCTGGCAAGCGCAAGGTCATGAGTTCGATTCCTGGTACAGGGAAAACAAAACAAAACAAAACAAAACAAAACAACATACCAACTCAGTGTTGCCAAGGGAGGTCAGTTCTGGAGGCAGGAGATACTTTCCTAGGGTGGCTGCTTCAGCAATACACTTACACTTTGTACGCTGATTACCTACAGGAAGAACTGACACAGCATCAAAACACTGTCAAAGAGTGAGAATTCTAATCTGGGTGTGTAACTCCCCTGAAGAAGATAAAAATGATTACAATTGTTCTGCTAACTCCCTCTAGTCAAAGACCACCAGGAATGCAGTTGCATCTGCAGTTGAATTGAAGGTCTATCGCCCACAGCAGTGAGGAGAGTGCACATCATAAGGAACGGTGAGTTTCTTAGTAGAAGGATGTTAGAACTTTTTATAGGATTTGGATTTGGACTCAGTTGTTCGGAGAAGTATCTAAGGAAATGGGGTTTATTCTAGATTGGATTTTGTTGGAAAGCAGGAGTAATTCTATGATTGGCCATCTCAATTAAGTTTACCTATAATGAGGTCAGGCTTGAGTCAAGAGAAGGCCTCAATGGTAAAGAAGCAGCTGTCATTGATATTAATGGACAGAAATGTATGTGTGGTATTTTGTGGGTGTCACAGTAACCTTGATTTTTGTCCATGTTTAAAGACAACTGTGAAGTGTCCTTGTTTTGGCTGAATGACCTTATCTGACTTTGGTGTTCTGTGAAATTATTTATGTGCACCCAAAGAATATCCCTGGCTTAGCTGTAAGCTACAGGCCAGTTACAAAGAGCACTGGGCCCAGGCTGTGCGAGCAGGACATTCCTAGGTGCTAGGGCCTGCTTTTCACATCCTCAGCTAAATGCAAGATAGTAAGGCCAATCAGTCATGAACATTAGCTGAAAATGGGGACAGAAAATACAATGTGTGCTACCTAATTGTATTCAGGTTGGACTGACTGGCTATAAAAAACACTTTCAGGAATACTGTGGGAAACTTGAATATAGGTGGGATATTGCATAATGTTAAAAGATTATGAATTTTGACGTGCTGTTATGAATAATATAGGGGTATGAAAAAAGTCCTCCTGTGAAAGAGGTCTTTTTTGACATTTTGGGGAGTAAAATATACTACCTGTAGTTTATTTTGCGATTTTAACCACCCCGCCCAAGGGTGAAATAAATATGCCAAAATTAATAGTGAAAATCTAGGATTACATATATGTTCAGTATACAATTTTTCCATGTTTCTGTGTGTGAAACTTTGTAAGTACAAGTCAAAAAATGAAATAAAACACAAACAACAGTGGAGGTGAGAAAGTGCAAGTAAAAGTGTGTACTTGCCCTTGACGAGCATCTTCCCACAGTCCAAGGAAAATCTGTTGTAAACTGATATTCAATATGTATATAGTCATTTATATCCTATCATGTTTGTATACATGAAATTATTTACATTATATTTCACAGGCTATTTTGAGGATTTTGAAATTATTTTGATATCGTCTGAGGTTTGCCTCTTGTGTTGCTGTCCTGAATGAGAACAAAGCAACTGTTTTAGCAAGGATGTCTATGAATGCCGCCCAGAGCTGGTGCATTTTCCCTCTGTGCATTCCAGGTAGTGGCAACACAGGACTCTCCCTGTTGTTAGTCTGACCCACTATGGGAAAAGAGAGGTAACTTCCAAATTGGGTGTTGTTCCTCATGATTCATATCTAAGTACGATAGCTTGGGAGTAGTGGCTTTGTAACAGAAAATGCCCCAAAACCCCCTAGCTAGTTCCTGTTACAGTTCCTGCTACTTCTGTTTCTTTGAAGCGGATGGTCACTGTGATGCAGAGCTGGTCACTATAATGCATATTGTAAGAACCAAGCAAAGACAACCAAATATTCCACTTGCTTGCAACCCCATAAAACCTCCCTTCCTGAGCCTTCAGGGTGTGATATTTTGGGAATGACCCTGATTGTTGGCCATCACCGTAAATTCTGGGTGTTGTTTCTGTGTTTCTGTTGCTGTAGCAGTTGGAGATTTGCAGTGATTTTGATTTAAACCTCCTGTTTTCCAGAGCTCAGAGTCTGAGACAGGCAGTTTGGGTTCAGAAGGCTGAGGACACTGTGGTAAAGGTGAGCCTGCCAGATTAGCGTGCCACCAAAGGGGAGATGGAGATTCAGCCAGAGGATGGCAAAGGAGAACAAGAGCAGGAAGGGAGATGAGAGGGAGAGGCGACTGCAATTGAGGATGGAGCCAGAGACCATTGTTGAATTTAGGGTCAGAAAAATCTGTTGTCTAGATGAAGAATTAAATAGAGCAAAGACAATTGTTGTTCCAACTCCAGGTTTCACTCATAAAACAACGTGGGGTAGGTCTGCAGTTACCGAATGGAGGAAACTTCGTGTCTAATTGATCCTTTTGAACATTCACCTGTAATGATGGAATTAAACATGATCTGTGCCGTGCTCCTGCTGAAATGCTTCAAGGACGTGGGCATGGGGTAGGGACTGGAATCAGCTCTTATGCACCCTCCCGGTAAGGCGATGCTCGAATCCATCATAACCACGTTCAGAATTCCATCGTGGAGGGGGTGTGTTCCATCTGTTTGTCACCATCTCCATTTGGAGCCACGTGGATCTGAGTCTTTTAAAAATGATTTCCCCTCAAAAACCCTTTCTTTGTGTGGGTTGGTATGAGCTTTCCAGGCAAGTCTCAGATTAAAGTTCACCTAGACAACATCCTTACCCAGAAACTCACTAAATTCAATTTCAGCCTAGTCCCTTCATGCCTGCTTGTGACAAAGCTGATTTCCGTTCATTTTTTTCCAGCATGGCATAAAATAAACTAGTGACTCACAGGGGCCTTGCCCACTCTGCAATGCTCATGTCACATTTTTATCAGTGTCTGTCGGAGATCCAGGGTTCAAACTATTGGAGGTCCAGATGACATCTGGCTTCGCAGCTCCCCCGAAACACTGGCTACAGTGCTTATCAGTGCATTATTCATCAAAACTGATGATGCAAGGTACAACATGCTGTCTGCAGCTCAGTGTATGACTGGAGAGGAGTTGGCAGCAACGCCTGGTGTTCTGTGAGCAGCATGTAATCAATAGTCTGGGTGCTTGTTCACTTCGTGTTGATGACTATTCCCTCTGGTACATTTCTGTATATTTTTGGGTTCACTGTACTACCAGCTGTGCAATTTTTCTTCCTCTGTTTCTCATACCAACCCTGATAGACTGAGCAGAAGGAACAACCTTTTTGTGCGGCGAGTGTCAAATCAAATAATCTAATGACCAAAAGCAGGGCAGCAGCAGTAGGCATGGGCAGAAAGAGACAGTTCTAATAATTTCCAAGTGTACTTGGTAATAAAACCAAATGAGCTGCGCTGAAATTCAGACTTTCTGCTACTTGACTCAAATTAAACAATACCAGTCCTCCCCTTTGCTCCTTCTCAAGCGACAAACAAATCATCGGTTCACCTCCTCCCGTTTCCTCCATTCAGTGTGTGGCTGCATGTGCTTCTGCGTGTAAATCCCGTTCCTTCTTGGTAGAGAGGAATGTGTTCCCTTTGTTAGTGACAAATGCTCAACGTTGTCAGTGAGTTGAAGTGTCTGAGATGTGTTATTTCCTTCCCTGTGGTGGTGATGTTAATGGGAATTGCACAAGACATTCAGGAATCAGTACAGAGACCCATCTTCTACATCTGAGATGAAAGAATTAATTTTCACCTGTAAGCCGAGCACTTAGGTATCTCCCACAATTTTAAGATCTTGTCTAATTATTTGTATCCAGAAAAAATGATTTCTTTTTTTCAAAACAAGGAAAAATAGACACCCACATGGTTAAAAAAAAAAGCTAGTTTAAGTGTTCACATGTCTTGATTTTTAGCAAATATTTTAGCAACAATTTTAGAAAATCTGTAAGATTTTAATGTTCTCCCTAACAGTGGATGTGAAGAGCCTGCTCCAAGGGCCCACTGTCTCAGGTAGCAGTGAAGTCTGCTGTCCGGCAGGTGATTTGAAGGCTGAGTGGCCACTGCATACCCTGGTTTTCATCCTATGTCCGTGGTTTAATAGCTGTGTCCATCATGTTTGTCAGACTTGATGATTACTGGAGGTCAAAACCATGATCACTACAAGGCATTAACTGATCTCTTGTGTCTCCACACCTCTTCAGCATTAAAATATTGACGGTTGTTTATTTTTAGGCTGAGTAAATCTGGCTATACTGATTTCTAGTTCACACTGATATTATTCTTTCACAGGGAAAACCTCAACAGGGAATTTGAAAATTCTGTCGTTTGCTGTGGACATAGCACATCCAACCACTCTGCACAGATAGGATATCTGCCTCTGGATAAATGAGTCTCTCTGGTCCTGGGGCTCTGCCCTGGAAACATATAGCTTAAAACGGGCAAGTGCACAGACAATATACCATGACATGGAGCAGCTGTAGGTAGGATGGGAATAAAAGAGGCAATCATCAGAGTAGTTACTGAGGTCACAAAATTCAATTTTGAATAGGGCCGTGATTCAATCATGGGCTTCTGAATTCAGACTTCTCAGATTCAGTCCTGGCAGTGCCATTTCCAAGCTCTGAGGCCACCAGTAGAGTTAATTAATCTCTCTGTTGCTCAGTTTTATCCTATGCTAAATGTAAAGAGTAACATTACTGAGGTCACAGGGTTATTATGAGGAATAATTCATGTACATCCTATAAAGGATGAGCAAGCACTGGCACCTAGCAAGTGGTCAGTAAAAGCTAACTGTTATTACTATGACTAGCAAGGTAAGACTTTGTCATACTATTTCAAAATTTAATTGCCCTCTCCTGCAACAGTATTACTAACTATCTAACATTGTAAGACATTGTTTTATGTGTCAAGGGGTAAAATATTATAAAAATATGGTTCTGACTTGGAGGAGATTAGGACTGATGGGCTGGAATTAGACATGGACATGGCTAACAGTGAAGGTTATGGAAATCCCAGAGTAGAGACACCAACTTTGGGAAAAAAGACTCTCTGATTCTTACTTGAGATGAGGAAGTGGATGGTGGGCGGAAGAAAGTAAGATGGTCATTTGCATGGTTCTGGGGGTGTGGCTCACAATTTCAAAAGGGATTGAACATATGAGAGTAAAGTCAGATGGAACGTAATGATCAGGGAAGTAAGAAGTGAGGATTATTCAAGACTGGTAAAAGTTCCCATGCACATTAATTATCTATTTTATTTCACTGTGAGCCTGCACAGTACAGAAAAAAGAGCATGACGTTTGCAGCTGGCTTGACATGTGATTGGATTTTGTTTCTGTCTGTTATCCAGCCATGGGATATGAAACCTCACTTTCTTTATATATGTGCCATGGTGAAGATAATAATCGTTTATATCCTATAGTGGTGCTGGAGATAATTAGAGGAATAAAATGTATAATCTGTTTCCTTTTTGTAGGAATCCTTGTGTTTTATGTCTTGTACTCTGAGTATCTACTTCAAAGTAGATAATGATATACAGTGTATTAACTATTGTTATTTTCTTTTTGTTGTGAAATCTTTTATATTTTCACAAAATAAAAAAGAATAAAAAAGTAATAAAAAAGAAGAACATCACCTTAGGATAGTCACTGATACACCTTTTCTTTGTGGTACAGACTGTGGTACGGTCACCACGTTTTTGGATAGGCCAGCTTCCAACTGCAATTTCTTTGTGCTTCTGAGGCTTAAGGCAGATTGATTCAAGCCCCAAATTCATGTTCCATCTGCAGTGAGAGACTGGCTATGGATCCAAACCTCTGAGGTTCCTCTGACTTTCCTTTATGTTCTTGCCTCTTTTCCAGAAGATGTCCTTGTCTTGAGAACACTGGGGTGCACAATTTTCCTGGAAGAAGGAATGGTAAATGCAAGGGGTAAGGATGTGCTTCATTTTCTCAAAGAACAAGGAAGCCCGCTGACTAGAGCAGAGTGTGGGGCACGGTCAGTGGCATGATATGTGGTCAGAGCAGTGGTCAGGAGACAGATCATGTAAAGCCCTATATTTTAGATTTCATCCTCAAACAGGAGACACTCCTTGGAGAGTTTTGATAAACTGAGTGAGATAATACACCCTATACTTTAAAAAGTTCTCATTGGTAGCTCATGAAAAATAGACTGAAGAGGTACAGACAGCCTGTTGGAAACCAGTTAAGAGGCTATTTAGACAACCAGGACAGAGATAACGGTAGTCTGGGCTTGAGTTCTAAAAACAGAAAGGGTTGGAAATCTTCTAAGAAGAAGTGAGGTGAGGCATTCATGGATTGGATACAAAGGTAGGAAAGAGAGGCATCAAGGATATGCCCTAGGCTATTGATCAGATCAACCAGATATTGGAGCTACCATCTACCAAGCAGGAAAGGACTGAAATAGAAGCATGTTTGTCATGGGAAATCAAAAGTCTGACTTGGATACATTAAGTTCAACTTGCCTTTTGTAACTAACCTTCCACCAAATGGGTATGTGGAATGGATAGTTGAATACATGATTTTGGAAATTAGGGTTGAAATTACAGCACAAAATTAAATTTGAAAACGCATTATCCTTACTGGCTATGTAGCTCAAAGCTGTGTAAAATAATCTTGATCTTTATTTTTGATCAAAAGGAGAAAATGGTTCTGAGTTAGTTTGCCTTAAACACGAAGTACCTGCAGGGATTCAGAGGCAGGGACCTGAGAGCTAGGTCAGTTCCAAAGCGGGCCCGTGTAGCTTGTCCAGTGAGAGACTGGACAACCAGCAATCGTGGATGTGACACACAGAGATTCAATCCAGGAAGAGGGGAGCAGGAATCAAAACTGCTTACAACACATCTGGAAGAAACAAGCAAAACTCATCTTCCTTTATTTTGTTTTATATCACTGAGCAATTTGATTAAAACAAATCAGCAGGACAAAAAATGAAGTTGCTTTTCTGTGGGGAGACAAAATCAATGAGAAGAATCAAGGTTGAGTAAATGTCCTATGGATACTCAGGGGAAGAAATTCATTTTCCGGAATAAGAAGGGAATTTTTCAATGGTTTAATTGTTTTCTGTAACACAAAGTTACTTTCATTTCATACTTTGGCATTAGGGGTGTGGAGCATCCTGGAGGATTAGCAGATCATCACCTGAGAGGGTTTTCAAAGTGCTTATGGTAGCTTTCTAACTTGATAGGATGTGTAAATTTCCCAGCTAAGGAGTGTCTCTGTGAAAGTAACTGGGTTAGTCATTTGGCAAAAGTCTACAACCAATCCAAATTTGGCAACACATATAACCCAATCTCACAGATTGTCCTAAAGATCAGCCCTTGTAACCACACCAGCAGAGAATCAAGTTGTAGTCAGAGTGGTGACACACTCGGTGATCCCTCCACAGGACCTGCCATAGGACTGAACATGGACAACTTTTGGTTAAGGTGACACTGGGATCTCTCTCAGCATTTGAACAGATGCCAAGCACTTGTAAGGAGCCCCCAGCCAGTTCTTGGGCCAGGTTGGCAGTAGCTAGACAGAGGGAAGCTCCTACATGGCTGGGCCTTGTTCCTGCAGCTCCTTGCTGGGCTGGCCATGGCTTCCTCAAACTGTCCATTGTGAGGCTTTTCCCAACCAATCCTTTCTTCTCTCACATTTTCACAGGTGCCGGACCTGCTACATCACTTTCTGATGGTCTGACTGCTCTATTTCCATTTCCCCTTTCCTTCTCTCTCTCTCTCTCTCTCTCTCTCTCTCTCTCTCTCTCTCTCTGTGTGTGTGTGTGTGTGTATGTGTGTGTATTACTATGGATTGAATTGCCTTTGCTTTGAGCTCTAGCTTCAGCTCTTTTAATTTTAGTTTTTTATAGTTTTAAGGCAGGATCTTACTAAATTGCTAAATTGCCTAAGTTGGGCTAGAGCTTGCAATCCTTCTGCCTCATCCTCCCATGTGTTGGGGTTACAAGGTATGCCGGTCCCCTTTTCTTTCATATTTTCCACTTCTGGTTAAGATCTTGCACTTCTAGTTCTGTTTTGGTGTCAACCTCTGAGAGGACTCATCTGCTACACCATGTCACCTACATCAAAAAGCCCCTAAAAATACCCAGAAAGGCATTACCATGTTTATTTATTCATATTTTTCTTATTTACAACCATTTTTATGTTGAATAAATTTATAACATATTCTGGGACATTTCTTGTTCCCAACCCCTGATTTCCAGATTCCTGCTTGATTTAATCACATGAACTCTTCAGGAGAAAGAATTTAGCAGGATTTTTTTTTTTTTTAAAGAATTCTAACATTGTTAGAAAAACTGACATCAAAAATAGCACATCCGGGGTCGGGGAAATAGCTCAGTGGCACAGTGCCTGCCTGGTAAGCATGAGGTTCTGATTTTGGTTCCTTGTACCAAAAAAAGAAATACACATCAGGCAAAATATGAATTTTCCTCTAACGACCAAAAAATTGTCAGTGGTTTGCAACAGTTTTTCAGTTTTTCACTATAGTCCTCTGGTAATGAATAGAACTGACCCAAATATAAATGCTTATTCTCCAGTTGTGACAGATATAAGGATGTAAGATTGAGCGTGAAAGCAATTGGATAAAGTGAGGATGGGTTCCCCAAACCAAAATCTTCCTCAAATGAGCACTTGGGGTCTTCTTAAGTTGTACTTATTGTAATAACGCCTCCTCATTCTCAAGCCCTTAGTGTCCACGTGTGATTCTGTATGACAAAGCCTTAGAAGTCTTGTAAGGCCAAGTATCTTTTCTTATTTTACCACTGAGCAGAACCAGTCATGTGTTTAGGATCCTGACACAGGCCCGTTATGAAGAACACTGCATTGTGGAGCCAGAGCCTAGTTTCTCACTGTGGCGTGGCCATAGCTCCATGACTGTGGCTACTTGGCTCATGTTTTCCATGTGCTTGCATTGAGAGGGTTAAACTAGCTACACAGATGATCTCTTTTAGCTCTGAATGTCTGTAACCTTCTGAAACTCGAAAAGGAATAAAATGTGTCCACATTCATCTTCCTGTATTACTTCTCTGTCATTAAAAATAAAAACAAAATATGTCTGTAATTCTAGCGCTGTGGGAGGTTGAGGCAGGGAGGACTGTGAGTGAGTTCAAAGGAAGTGTGGAGGACAGTAGGTAATGTAGCAACCATTGTTAATTCCTATCATTTTGTTTTGAGGTCATGTATCATTTTTGTTGTTTTGATTTTGTCTTCATTGTTATTTTGTTAGCTTTTTAAATTTTTAAAATAAAAAAAATTTAAAAAAAGCAGGACCTTGTCTCAGAATAAAAAAATAAAATATAGTGAATGTAGTGCAAAGGCTTTGTATTCCGTCACCTGTACCAAATACAAAACAGAACAAAACAAAACAGAACCTAAAATAAGTGCAGATTTTCAAAGATAGTTTTTACTTTATTCATTACCCATCCCCTGCTTTGTGGGATGATCTCATCAAATTTCAGAGGAATTGAGAAGACCAATTTCCAAATCATCTGGAGCAATTAATTCCAGTGGTTGGAGTTAATTATGATGAGGCAATTCATAAAGTATACAGTAGAAAAAAACCAGCAATTGATGAGACTTCATCTACAGTGAGATTTTTTTCAAAGGCATTCTTCTGGCAATGCATTTCAGAGTTAAACATATGTGTGCTTCGATGGTGGGAAAATAGTTTATGAGAGTATCATTAGGTATGTGTAGGAATTATATGCATATGACCCTATGTATACTTTTACTGATATTATACATACATAATTGGTGTATCAAATGGGAAAATTAGTCACTATGTCAGAGACCTCAACTCTAACATTTTTATGCATAAACTATATGCAAAGAAGAAGTCTGGTAGTAAAATATCATGTTAATATGAAATAATTTTAATATCAATATGAAAAATTAATAAGAATATAGTGAGTATAAAATGACAATTTAGGAAGCACTCTCAACTCTGTATTGTAAAATAAAGAATTTGCAGTAATGCGATAGTAGACTATATTTCTGTTTTATGATTCAGATAATAAAGCACTTAGGTTCCACTTTCATGGTTTATGCTGTTATCAGAACCCCCTGATATAATTAGATGGCCTTGTTTTAGATAATTACTTATATTTTCTTATTGCATAGCAAAAATCCCACGGATAAAAATCTTTGATATCTTTAATCTAAGAGCTGTGTTACTGGAATGGGCCATGAGAGGCAGAAATCAAGTTAATTTATAATAAAAAGCTAGAATGTTTGTAAACTGAATAATGGTGATAATACCACTTGCACGGGGATAAGCTAAAATAAACCTCAATAAGAGATTTCCTTAGACAATTACTATATATGAAAAGTTTTACCTCCATTTATATGAATAATGTAAAACAGTCTACTCTTTGGAGGTAAGAAGAAATGAAAATAAAAAAATTCCTCAAAGTTAGATTAGCTTAACAGTATCATAATAGTTGTCTTATCCTTTACTGTTTAGGATCTAGGTCTCTAGAATTTTAAAAAATTATCATGAGCAGGAAAACACTCTTGCCAGTATTTTGACATAATATAGACATGCTTGTTCACATCACGTGAAATTGTCTAAAATGGTGTAAATGTACTTTCAATTGAAAATGTAAGTGTAGCTCTCTCAAATCAAAATAATTGATGGAAATACAAATTTGTAATAAGTTTCTAGCTTCGTGATAAATATAAACCCTTTGTTTCTGGTCTTCTGAAATTTCATATAAGAAATTGTCAATTAAAATATTACTAGTAAAACAAGCCTCCTCTAATTTTTCCCTAAAAACTAACTCCCCCAACTCCTGTCTGAATGGTATCTGTTATTTATTGTGGACAAGGTATTCATGTATATTTACTTTTATCTCCTAAATAACCTTTCAGGGTAGGTTCTGATATCTCAATACTGCTCAAGGAAAATGAGTTCACTAGGACTGTCTACTTTTCAAGGTAAGTTGATTTCATTAAGTACAAAACAACCTGTCTAGTTTTCCGCTTATCACTATAGCATTGTATGCATGTGTGTGCTAGGAAGTATGCGTGCCAGTGTGGTGGAAATTTCTCTGTAGTGGCTTTCTGGAAGCATAGGGAAATTCTAGGGGAGTTCATGAGTAATCCTCAGAATACCACCACCACCCCCAATAGGAGAAGTTCTATATGATTAGGGGTAGTGTTCTAAATTGGTGTGGTTTTGTGCTTGTTTACATATTCTGTATTTGCGTCCATTTGAGACTTTTCTGGGCTTCTCCTCATCCTCCAGTGCATGATCAATTTTTCATGGGAGGAGGCCTGACCTGGGACACTTGTCTGTTTTATACATAGAACTATAAAGATAACGATACCCTCTAGCAAATGAGGAAACCTGTGAGCTGTAAATGCCTGTGTTTCCAACTAATTCACAGAATTCCCTCCAAGGGAGGGACTTATTTTGCATTTGAACTCCACAACACCTTTCAAGATTGTTAAACTTAACACCAGCCTGAAAATCCCAGTCATGCTGGAGATCAATTAACTGCTCCTAGTGCTCCACTAGCTCCCCTTTAAGATGTTTGCATTTTAGAGTAATTTGGCCATTATCCCATTTGCACTAAATAAAAACGCATTATTATTTTGTATGATGGGAAGTTCATTTATAATGCTCACACCCTCCAGGAGCTTGTTCCTCTCCTTTCTGCCCTGATCTAATGGTCAAATTATCATCTGTTTTTCTCTGTATCAGCTTGAAATCTCAGCTTATCCCCTTCTGTGTACTTGTTTTGCTTTATTTCATTCTTTCCATTACATGACTGCCTCTTATTCCCACATTAGGATTTAAATGCTCTGAATATTCCCTTCTTACATTTTTCAAACCAACTTTCTCATATTGAATCAAAATTCATTACTTGACTACTCGATTACCTAATTATTTGCCATTAACTTTAATATTTTGAAATAATAATCTTTTATAGCAACAATTGATGTTCATTGTAGAAGATTTATGCAATTAGGTAGGAAGTAAAAACAAAATATGAACCACTACAGTATCATCAACCAGAAATAACCACTTTTGTGATCTATAATCTTTCTTTATTTCCATGCATATCCTCATTTGCAAATATCATAATAATTAATTACACTGTATAAACTATTTTGTAACCTTTGCCTACAATATAGCATAAGTATATATTTCTGTCATCCTGGATATTCTTTTTCAACATCAATTGCAATGGCTTTATATTTTCCCTTATATGGATATACAGAATTTAATTAACCAATTCCTTATTGCAAGGCTTGGGCTATGTCTATGTTTTGGGACATTTTAAATAAATCTATGATAAACAACTTTGATAACTAAATATCTGGCACATTTACAATCATTTTATTAGGGTTGATTTGAACTTAGCCAGAATTTTAACATTACCAAAATAGATATATTTTCCCAAAATTTCATCAGTATAATTATACTAATTTATACTTTCATTAAAAGTATTGATGTTTCTTGCATTACTATTTCTTTATTATTCCTTAATTTTACCAATTTGAATGTTAATTGCTTAAGCCAAATCACATTGATTTAATCAGCATTTATTTAAATACCAGAAAAATTGAATTTAAAACATTTTCTTATTCTATCCTTATGTGTATGTGTGTATGTGTATATGTTTATTACCTATTTATGTTCTTTGCTCCTTTGTAAGAACCTTCTATATAATAAAGTAAAACTTTAATGTTACATTTGTTATAATTTTTCTTTTTAAAATTTTTTTATTTGTTTTAAAAATTCAAAACTATGGTCATTTTTTTCTGTTAAGGATTTTTATTTTGATGTTAAAATTATCAACATATTTTGATCCTAATGTAATATATATTTTCAGCTAAAGCACAGTCCTTAGTACTTCCATGATTTTACTTTAAAAATTTAGGTTTGCGTTATTTGAAAGGACATACCAATGGATGAGAAAAATGGAAGGACAGAGGGGTCTTCTGCACTGCCAGGAGGCTGCTGGGCTTATAGGCAGGACTCAGTGAGGGTGGGAAATGGCGGTTGGAGACTTGCCGGACTATGCGAGATCTGTCACCGGCTGACCTGGGGAGAAAGTGGAAAGGAAAGAGGTTCTAGCAGGGTGAGCACCATGGCCTTGTGCTCAATGTATGAATATCATCCATCACTTGCGGCTTGCCTGCTTCTTAGCTTCATCTCCTTGGCTCTGAATTTTGCTGTCTCATCCAAACAGTATCTGAAGACCATACTTTCCAAAGGCACAACCTTGAAACAGAGGAGGGCCATTGCTAGCTAGAGGTACAGAATGGTGTGACTACTGGGTCATTGGAAATCTTTGCATTATCTGTACGCCTTAAACATCTTCTCTGGCAATTGCTGGTCTTGGTCTTCAATACCTGAAATGTAGTAGGTGCTCTGTTTTTATTGAAATATATAAAAATTGGACACAAAGGGATTGTGCTTCTTAAAAATTTGTTAATATGTTTTATTAATTAATCTCTGATGTTTGCTAGTAGTGATGAGGTAGGAAATTGCAGATTATTAAGTAGTATACAATTTTCTTATTGTGTAAAGATAAGCACAACATTATAATTGGGACTATGTTCTAATTTCAGTGTACCACCTCAATTTTTTAATTTTAATGGACAAAGAAGAGCATATCACTAAGTCCAAGTAGAAGAGTTCAGAGAAAAAATACTGATAATAATAATAGGGGCAAATAATTATTAGGTATCTACTATTGTATATATTTTATGATTAATATTTCATTTTACTTCACTGCTATTATTTTGGTTTATAATTAAAACTTCTAGTTTACAGATGAGGAAATTAGAGCATTTTAAAAATGACATAAGGGATTCAGTTTGTAGTTTGAAAATAGCAGGAGACCAACTGGTTATAAAGTTGAAATGATATGATTAAATTTAATTCTGCATACAAGTAGTTATTGGCTATGTGTTCTGTGGCTAGAACTGTGCTTATTAAGGAATAAAAATCATTAGACTGCTATACAGAAGTAGTTAGGCTCTAATTTTAAAGGAAATGACTGTCCTTCACCACCATTTGATAATCAAAAGATAAGGTAGGGCTGATGTTTATTTTGATGATAAAAATGTTAGTGTGTACAGAAGTTTATGGTCTATTTATGCAGAACATGAAAACAAACACACAGTTTCTTTTTTGCAATGAATCTCAGTTATTGTTCTATAAAAATGAAGGGGAATGCATGACTCAACTGAATAATATGAGAAAAGGACCATGTGATAAAGAAAATATAAGCAAGTACCAAGAAGTCTGGTAGTGATATCCCAAGTTCTAGGCCCCTGGGCAGCAATGAGGTCAGTGTTGCTTTGGTCTGTGGGATGCAATGAAAGCAGTCCTCAGGGGGAAATTTATAGCGGTGAACTCACACATAAGGAAAACAGAAAGAGAACAAATAAATAGCCTAATGCTGCACCTCAAACTTTCAGAAAAAGAGCAAGTCCGGCTCAAAGCCCAAAAAAGGAAGGAGATTGTAAACATCAGGGCAGAAATTAATGCAATTAAGATGAAGAAAACCCTACAAAAAATAAATGAATCAAAGAGCTGGTTCTTTGAAAGAACAAATAAAATTGATAAACCCCTAGCCAACCTTATAAAAAAAGAAAGGAAAGAACTCAAATTCATGCAATAAGGAATGAAAAGGATGAAATCACTACAGATGCTACAGAAATTCAGAAGATCATTAATACCTACTTTGAAAAATCTTTACTCCCATAGGATAGAAAACACAGAAGAAATGGACAGATTCCTAGATATGTACAAATTACCAAGGTTGAGTCAAGGAGATATAAAAATCCTGAACAACCCCATAACAATTAATGAGATTGAAAATGTGATTAAAAACTTACCAGCCTTCATAATTTTTATGAGGTTTTGAACATTTGCATGGCAGGTGATAGTTGTGTGAAGCCCTCCTCATAATGCCTTCTTCTCAGGAAGTTGGAAGGAGATAATTATAATTCATCATGATTGATTTTATCATGAACCCCTTAACAAATGTTCCTTTCTTCTCTTCTCCAAAGAGGGGGGGCCAAACATTTGACGTTATAC
Organism: Chinchilla lanigera; assembly: GCF_000276665.1. Classification (NCBI taxonomy): domain Eukaryota; kingdom Metazoa; phylum Chordata; class Mammalia; order Rodentia; family Chinchillidae; genus Chinchilla; species Chinchilla lanigera. The sequence goes on from NW_004955402.1 coordinate 19,990,005, forward strand.
TTTGGCCAGGATTAGTTTGGTTGTGCAAAATAGAAAAGCCAACAAATAAATAGTGACTTCAACAAGAATGGGTTTATTTTTCTTCATCTGATGAGAGATGATGGACCCACGCTGATGGGAGGCCCTCTACATATTGTCAAGGACCAAGACTTCCAAACCAGTACTTCACCGTTCTTATGCAGTGATTTTCATTGTAACATGCTAGATTGTAGGTGGGGATGAGGGAGTAGCACCGTGGTAGAGGGTTTCCCTAGCACATGTGATGCCCTGATTCCATCCCCAGCTCCAAAAAGAAAAGAAGAAAAATGGTCACGAGGACTTCAGCTCTTAAGCAGAAAGGAGAAGGACAAAGATCAAAATGGCAAAGTTAGTAAGTCCTCTAGAGCTCTCCTATTTAGAAAGGCTTACCCAGAATTGTCACACAGAAACTTATTTAGACATTATTAGCTAAGTGTGTGCAATGGGGCCACTTCTTTCTACAAGAGAGGCTGACATGCAAGTGTTTAGATAGCCACTTGACAGCACCAGCATAACTGAGGTTTTCTTAGTAAAGGGGATACTAGGTGTGACACGGAAAAACAGTAGCCTTTGCTTTTAGTGGGGAAAATTTTGCATATTGCAATTCAAATAAAACACAAAGATTCTAAATAATATTATGTTGAATAGAATTTAATTATCTTCTTCATTATCTCATGAGTTTTAAATGAGACAATGCCACAGAATCTTAGGCACGATTATTGATTATTAGGCATATATTTAATTTAAGTGAAGTATTATCTATAAAGTATTGGAAAGGGCAAATCTTAAGAAATATCAGCTGTGATTCTTTGCTGTTACAAACAACGTTTCATTCTCTGTGACTTTTTAAGCTTCTTTTTCATAAATTATATGAACAAGTTCTCTATAGAGATTTTTATTTCCTGTCTACACAATTATTAAAGCTTGACCTTAAGGAAGACAGCAGTGTTTTCTAAGCAGTTAACATAAAACACCATTTGTAAGGAATTTGTTGGGAAGCTGTAGCAGATGGGAGTATTTATTTGCTTTACTGGAATGCTCTATATTATAGCAGGTTGACTCATGAAGGTTTGTTGGAGTCAAGACTGTTAAACTGAGTGTCCAATGTATGTGAGACTATTTGAAAAATATTGGTCAATATAATCTGTCACCTTCTGGAAGTCATAAGAAGGACAGTGATTATAAAAGAAAATTGTGATTTAGAATTATAGAATCATTGAATGTTAGCGGTTGAAGGTGTCACAGGGGAAACTAAGGCTCAGAGTGTGCAGAGTGATTAAATGCTGTGTAAAGGTTTGTAAGCAGATTATAGCATGTATTTATTATATTTTATCTCATGAGGTTAAGTCAAGTGGAATGTAAAAACTTTCAAAAAATGCTTCATCTTTTTTTTTTTTCCCGGTACTGGGAATCGAACTCATGACCTCGTGCTTGCTGCTGAGCTAAATCCCCAGCCCCAAAATGCTTCATTTTTGTAATACAGTTATCATGAAAATAGTTAAGCTGAGTTCCACTTTAACAAGGAAAATATGGTCTTTGTTTTATATATTGGTAAAAATAGTGTATTGATATCCGCCTTCATGATAGTTGACTTTCAAAGAAACTGATAATTGAGACTTCTTTCTCTTGTTTCTGAGATTTATTAGTTAGCAGTAAGAATCGAAGAGAAAGTAAAATTGAAGAATGGTTTCATTGTGACTTCATTTTAGAATCAATGTCCTTTTACAAATGTGACATCAGCTGACAACCACTCCAAACTTCAGTTTTGATATCTTTAAATAGGAATAATAGTAATACCTACCTCATTATGTTATGGAATTTTAGTGAAGTAATATATTTAAAGACACTGCAGAAGGCACTCCGCCTATGCACCTACTATTATGAAAGAAGTCACCTCCTTGTATCCATGGTTTCACTTTCTATGACTTTAAGTTACCTGCAGTCAACTGTAGTCTGAAAATATTAAATAAAAAATTCCAGAAATAAACAATCATAAGTTTTAAAATGCATGCTCTTCTGACTAGTGAGATGAAATCTCATGCCAACCCACTTGGGAATATGATTTGTCACTGTGTCCAACGTATCCAGCCCTCTACCAGCCTATTAGTCCCCTAGTAACCATCTCAGTTGTTATATTGACTGTAATTGTGTTACAGTGCTTCTGTACAAGTTATTCTTATTCCAGTTAAAAATGGTCTCAAATCACAAGAGTCTGATGCTGGCAGATTGGGTCTTGCAAAGAAATATCTTACAGTGCTCCCTTTCAGTGAAAATGTAAACTTGATCACAGGTATGGATGTATGGGTAAAAGCATAGTATAAATACGTAGGGATTGGAAGTATTCACAGTTTCACGCATCCAATGGAGGTGAGGAAAAAGAGAGGACTACTGCAGTCATGGTATTAATGTAAAATAACTGAAATATTCTTCACACATATAAGGGATTCTGTTGAATTGAAAAGTAACCCATTAGCTACAAAAATCCTCATGCTCTGTGGAAGACGCAGTTTTATGACTAATCTTTATATGAATCCTGTTTGCTTTAAGCAGAATTTATCTCTTGGTTCTGTTTTTATGTAGGGCTTCTCAATATGTGAGTGGTGGAAGAACACACTGTAATGCCTTTCAGTAAGAGCATAACCTACTTAGGACCACCTTAGCTTCAGATCACTGATGAAAACAGCTGGAGCTAACATCTGTGCCTTGCAAATCCCTCAGAGTCATAACAAAGCCAGCCTGATTTCATCACTATAGTATGAATTTCAGCTTGTGTGTAGGAAAGATGTTTGGGAAACCTAATAATGTTGGGTGTACTATAAGACAAACTCTGCAATGGGAAATAGAAAGGAAATAAGGTACATTTTTGATAATTTCCTGTGCAATTATGAATCTCACCCTTCCAGGTTGATATAATGTAGCAAATCTGGGTCTTTTTAATGTGCCTCCCACCTTTCAAATTATAATGGGAGTAGCTTTGAAATGGATTATCCTGATGTATAGTCATAAAACAATCCTAAAACAGGACTCCCCCTCCCTTTTTTTAAACCCCCTTTCCTTAAAGTGCCTTTTGTTTCTTTGGCCACTTTGTGATGGTTATTGAGCCCTTTGGTCTGTTAAAGTCACATGTCCCATGACAGATTTTCCTAGGTGATTTTCATTAAATGCTTCGGAATCCTGGGGCAGAAAGAAATTAAGTAAATATAAGTTTTTATTACTGTTGTGTTTTGATTACTCTTTCTCCTCTGGTTTTTTTATTGCCTCATTTAATACAGGTAAATATGGTGATCACACATTGAGGTGGGGGTTTCTATCCTAATGTCTGTTCCCATGCTTTGCATTCAATCCGTGTTAATTTAATTATCCATGATTTCTTAGGCAAAGAGAAATGTAGACTCCATGCTGTCTGCAACTACTTCAGTCATTCCTTTACTGCCCGTGACACCATGTGAGACCTGCAGATGCTAAACAATCTCTCCCTACACCAGCTCAAACAAAAAATGTGAACCATATGCAACTCCAACCTGTTTATCCTTAAGCAATGCAAAGCCATGCAGTGCTGCAGACCGGCAGTCGGAGAAAGCACAGAACTGCTACTTCACACAGTTCTGCCTGGCAAAAAAGCAAAGCAGAGAAACACAAGAATTTAGGGCAGGTAGGGCTGAGTGCTTCTCCTTTCTCCAATTTTGTTACTGATGAAGATATGAGTTCCTCTGAAATTCTATTCATATGCATAGAACTGATGATCTGTTTCTTAGAAGATTAGTCCCAGGATTTTAGATTTGGAATCTAAGGTGCTTTTAGGGACTGTGGATTTTGAATGACAAAATATCCAGAGACCTGACCTATTAACTACTCAAAAGAATTGAGATATCCATTAGAAAACAACTGAGAGGTTCTGATTCATTTTAACTCAAATTTAATAAGAATGATTGTTTTCCATAAAACACTTTTTTTTTTTTTTTACGTATGTAGATCTTTTCAAACTCTTATCATCGTGGCAGCTGGCATCTGAATACTTTTATCTGAAAAAAAAATTCAGATTACTAAACATAAGAAATTTAAGAAGCATCAGAATATTTTAGAGAACAGAAAAAGAAAGTAGATTCAAAGAAGATGAACTTATAGATAATTATTCTTTTTTTTCTTTCAAATTAGGTTTATATATTGACATGTTTTATATTTTCTCCCTCTGAACTGTAGAACAATATAATCATATGAAAAAGTATTTTGGCAAAGTTAAAAAAATGTATCTTGCTAAGGCAATGCTGTTACTTCCATTTGCACACATCTTCTTTAAGATTTTGTGCTTCTGTAAACTCCTCTTCCCCTTGATATAGCTGAAGGACACAAACAGATCTGGTGAGACAAGCCTAGAGAAGTCTTTCCAAACATCTGGAGCAAGGAATCATACAGACATTAGAGGCATATGTTAAAAACTGTAATTCCACATTTTAGTGAAAATCAGACATTTTCTGGCTAACTGCAATCTATATCTGTGTCCTAATTTCAGTCATCATGTATGTAGTCACCTCTACGAGTCATGACATGTGAGTACCAACCCGAATCTAAATTGACGAGCCTGTATCTCTGTCAATAAAACAACTCTAGTTATACATTTTTGATGGTGAAAATCTTATACTGTTGGCCAGGCACAACAGATAGATGAGAAATAAGAGCAGAAAGAGAAGACCCACTTGCTACTTCTGCAAGAGTATACAAACCTCAATAGACACTGCCAGAATGAAGCAGTTAAGAGCTCAGGTTATGCAGTCAGGCTGCCTGGCTCAGAAGCTCAGCACCTCTGCCCACTAGTTGTATGACCTTGGGCAAGTTACATAAATTTGTTGAGAATTGAGTTTATGATATATAAGACTGAGGTGGTATTAGAGTGTAACTTATTGTGTGAAAACTAAGGGAGCCAATGTACGTAACGATGTCTAGCTTGGAGCTGGCACACGTTGTCATTGCTGTCGTGCCTTGTTCACATTGTTGCTCCGTTCCAAGCAATGTGCAGAGTATTTGCTCACTACTGAAATCAAACTGGCAGTCAGGAGTATGTTACAAGGATCATATACTGTGATCAAGTAGGGTTTATCCCAGGAATGTAAACTTATCTTAGCACCTAAAAATCAATCTATATGATGCACCATATTAATTGAAAATAGAAAACAAAGGCCACATGATGATCTCAGATGCAATAAAACTATTCAGGAAAATCCAATATCTTTGCATCATAAATAGTCAACCAGCTAGCATTAGAATGAAATGCCCTAAACTTGATAAAAGACATTTAGGAAGCACCCACAGCTAATACTGTGCATACTGCAGTCCATAAACCTACTATTTGGGGATGTATGTTCATATTATTCAACTTTATGCTGGAGATCCTAGCCAAGGCTATTAGATAAGAACAAAATTATAAGGTATCTGCATTTTACAGAAAGAAGTAACACTAGTTCTATTCATAGATGACATTATCTCATGTAGAAAATCCCAAACAACCCATAACAGAAAAGAGTAAGTAATAAATGAATTTAGCAACTTTGTAGATTCAAAGACCACGATACAAAACTCAACTGTATTTTTATATCTTAACAATGGATAATCTAGAAACCAAACAATTATTTAACAAAAGAATTCCATTTTAATGTCATTGTAAATAATAAAAATGTAGGAATATATTTTTAAAGAAATTGAAATAGCATATACATCTTTTTTAGGTGCACTAGGGAAATTTGATAAATTTATATAATATATAATAATAAATTAATGTAATAAGCATTTCTATGTTTTTGCACAGTAATCATTTTTATACATTGGGAGTTTTATACCCTTTTTTAGTCATTTTGAAATACATCATAGATTGTTTGAACCAATAATTATTCTCTGTGGTTTTAGTGGCCCTTGTTGAACTTTTATCACATCTCTTTTGGTCCTTCTCAGTATCCTGTGACCTCTATTTCACTCCACTTTTCTACAAGACTGACTGACTGGTTTCCATAGATGTGTAAGAATATGTAGTATTTGTCTTTCTCTACCTAGTTTTAGTAATAAATCTAACAAAAGAAAGGCAAGACTTGTGCCCTGAAAATATGAAACATTGTTAAAGAAATGAAATATCTTAATGACTGGAAAGACATGAATTGGAGTACTTAATATTGTTAAGATGGAAATACTTGCCAATACTTGCCAACTTGACCTACACATTCAATATTATCCACATCAAAATTTAAACTGACTTTTTTTCCCCCAGAATTTGATACATGGATCTGAAGATTCATATAAAAAAATAAAGGAACTTATATAGCCAAACCAATCTTGAAGAACAAACATGGAGGATTTACATGATCCGATTTCAAAATTTGCTATAAAGCTATAATAACCAAGACAGCATGGTGCTGCATAGGATAGATATGTAGGCCAATGGGATGGAAATGAGAGTACACAGAGCGCTGGGAGTATAGGTCCATGGTAGAATGCTTGCCTAGCATGGCCAAAGTCCAGTGTTCAATCCTAAGCACTGAAAATAAAAACAGAATTTGAAGTCTAGAAATAAATCTTGTTTATAAAAAGATTTGTGTAAATAACACATACATATAGCTAATAAGCACATGAGAAGTTTTTTTTTTAGAACCAGGAATCAAACTAAGGATGTCACTCTTGCTAGGCAGGTACTGTGCCACTGAGCTACTTCCCTGGCCCATGAAAAGATTCCTGATATCATTATTATTAAGGAAACACAAATCATAACCACTATTAAAGGCCACTCTGTAAGCACTAAAATAGTTAAAACAAAGCAAAACCAAAACTAACCACATCAAATGAACAGGCAAAAGGTGTCTGTAAGGATGTGGACAGATTGGAGCTTTTGTACACCACCTATTTTGTAAAACAGTGCAGTAATTTTGGAAAGAATTAGGCATTTTTTCAAAAGTTTAAATCTTATGAAATGCCATGAAACTCCTTGGAGTATACCCCAGAAAAATACAACATATATCCACATAAAAATTAATATATGGATGCTCTTAATATCATTCTTTATAATAGATGAAAGTTGCAACAATCCAAATGTTCTTCAGTTGAGGAATAGATAAACACAATGAGGTAGAGACACACAATAAAATATTGCCTGGCAATTGACATGAAGTACTGCTATATAATACAACGTGGGTGAACCTTGAAAATGTTATGTTATGTGAGAAAAGCCAATCTCAGAAAACCAAATACAGTATTGTGTTCCATTTATATAAGCTGTTCAGAATAGGTAAATCCATAAACAGGAAGTACATTAGTGGTTTTCCTGGGACTTAGGGGAAGGAAGAGAAGAGAGTGACTGCAGATGTGTAAGGTATTAGCTTTTTTTTTTTTTTTTTTTTGGTTTTTCTCCGGTACCAGGAACCGAACTCACGACCTTGCGCTTGCCAGGCAGGCGCTTTGCCGCTGAGCTAAATCCCCAGCCCCGTAAGGTATTAGTTTTTGAGGTGATGAAAGTGTCCTAAAGGTAGTGGACAATGGTGGATGTATCACTAGAAATACACTAAAAAAGTCACAACTGTATACTTTAATAGGGTGAAATTTATTTTATGTGAGTTATATGTGAATAAAGCTGTTCTAAAACAAAACTCTGGCAGTACGTTTTTCTTTAGTTTTGCCTTTATCCTTCCATTTTGTTTTTTCTAAAGTTTTCATTCAGAGACTGTGCAGTGGTGGGGGAGTCTCCAGTGACTACTCCTGAAGGATAGTATCATATCCTCTGGTGAATTCATTCCCAGGAGCCAACTATATCATTTGGCGTTTGAAATCTATCAAGGAAGCTTGTCAGTGTTATTGCTTATCCTGCTTAATCACATACTGAAGGGCACTGTACAGTTTGCCATCCTAGTTTTTTAAAAAACAATGTGTGTCACGTAGAAAACTATATCTGGGAGATGTCTCTTTTGGTAACAAGACATTAGTACATGTGCCACTTAAACTTCTTCTTTTATGGGGCTGGGTAAGTAATGCAGATTGAATCCAAGCCTTTCACACTGAGCTGTAGCCTCAGCCACTTTAAAATTTTCTTTTTGTTTTGAGGCAGGGTCTTTCTAAGTTGCTAAGTTGCCCAGGTTGAGCTCAAAATTATAATCTTTCTGCCTCTTTGTCAACTTGATTTAACTTCTGTAGAAGGCTGGATCCTGGAGGCGCTATTCTCATCTGTGGATTAATTTACTGATGTTCAGAGCTGAATGTGCTGTTAGGAGGCAGGACCCAGGTAGAGGGGGGTTACTGTGCTTTTGGAGGGTACATCGCTCACTGAGGCTTTGTCCGGTGCTCTACTTCCTGGCTGTCAGGATATGAACGGCTTTGATCCTAAAACTTGTGCAAAAGCACTTCCCTGTAAGAGAGAGAGAAAAAAAAGAAGCACTGATTCTTTTAGATGATAAAGAGGAAGGCTTTACATATAGACAAGGTGAAGTATTTCTTTGATATTATACTTTAGCTTCAATTCATTAATTAACAAATCGATAGGCTATTGTTAATAATTAAATAACTAAGCAATACATCTATTATGGTCATTGCCTGCTAAGAATGCCTATAAATAATAGCTGTTCTCTTAGTTATCATGTAATTGGGGACCAAATCAAAATGGCATAGCCTCAGATTTGTTACTTATGAGTGAGGAAGTGAGAAAAAATATTAGAAAAAATTTAAATCAAAAATATTAAATCAAAAAATATAAATCAAAATTACAGGTATAGGGCAGAGAAAGCTGTGTGATCATACTCTTTTCTCCTCCACTGGGCTACCTTTAAAAGGGTGGTGAAGAACAAAGTGCACTCATCAGGATGAAGACAAAAGAAAAGAAGACAGAGAAGATGAGGGATTTAGAAATATTTCGGGAAACAGCATTTCAGCTTATGAGCATGGAGCAAATTAAAATCTAAAGGTCTTGTAGTGGTGAATAGGAACAAAAAGGGAGCTAACTTGTACCTCACAACTTGTAAGGGACTCAGGACTTGTAGTTATTAGACCAGTTCAAGGAGGGTAAAAGTACAATACTGAAAATCAGGGGTGGTTAGAAATATATTGCCTCATACCCCAGAAATTTCCCCTTGTCCAAGAGAGTCAGCCTCTTCCACCTTCCCCTTGAACAAGGGACAGACTGCAAGATGTTTTCAGGATAGATGGCAAGAAGGGGCTCAGGGACTTTGCTTACCAATCAACAACCTGTGTAATGACATGTCACTAAGTGAATCTTAAGTATAAATGGAAATCAATACTGTATTTTGATTACAGCCTAAAAGAAATTTTAAAAATGAAACAAAAAATTAAACTTGAACAAAACAGATAATGCTGAGAACAGAAGAAAACACTAAAAACCAACTAAGCAGCCACTGACCCACCCGTATCTACTACCAAAACAAGCAAATAACAGAAAAAACTCTTCAATGATTATTCTCTTACATAAAACATGAGATTACAAAGTATGCATAAAACAAATTGAAGTATGTCCAGAAAAAAGGTAAAAATAAAATTATGAAAATGCTTTCAAAAGTAGGATAAAAAAGATAAAGAATTAGAAAAAAAGAAAAACATACAAATTGAGAAATACAGATATATAGAATTGATTCATAAAATCTAACTTTATACTATTAAAAAATAAGATCATGGAGAAAGTGAAGTGGAAAAATTGATTAATTAAAAGACAATTTCTCCATACTGAAGAACATGAGATTAGGTATTTGTGGTACTCAGCACAATGAATGGAAATGAAATGAACCTAACTAACAAAGTACAGGGAGGACAAACCCCAGGATAGAGGGGCTTGTGTCTAGATGCCCCCCTCCCCCTAAGCCTCATGTGGTCATAGGTGGGGGGTTTTCAGAGATGGCTGGATGTAGAGTGTGTGATGCTGGGATTCAGGATGTGATGATGCTAAGACTGATTCATGGTGCAATGCTAGAATTAAGGTGCCCCACTCTGGGTGTGAGAGCTACTGGCCTTGGATAGACTATGAGGGACAGAAAGAGGGCTGCTGCTGTTGCTTGCAGTTTCTTTGCTCTTTTGCTGCAGTTATGTCTTTTGCTCACTATGAACTAGTTTTCCTCTGAGTTGCCCCTCTGCCATGCCACCCTGCCTTGGAGCCAGCCAACTGTGAACTGAAACCTCTACAAACTGTGAGCTACAATGAACCTTTCCTCCTTTACTTTGGGTGTCAGGTATTTTGTCTCAGCATGAGAAAAATAGCTAAGACAGGCTTCAAGTTTTTTTGTATAAACAGAGTTTGTAACCCAGAACTCTCTGCTGGATCATACAATCAATTAAGATCTTGAATACAAAACAAACCACTTATAGATGCATCTCCTGTATTTATTTATTGGCAGACTACCAGAGTATCTGCTTTAGTAGAACCCAAAATGGAGAAAAGGAAGACACAGAGCTTAATGGAAAAGCATACATTTAATGGAAATGAGGAAAGAAAATCCCAGAGGCTGTCTATATTGTTGGACTTTGAGAACAACTGGTGTTAGAATTAAAAAATAAAAACTATAGAAGGAAAAATCTAAAAATAAATGTCTCAGAAAACATGAGTGGTGGGGTAAAAGGAATTGCCAGTATATCAGCTGTATTTGAGCACTTGAAACAAAGAATTACTAGTTTTAAAACTATGATGACTCTGTAATCAGTAACTGGGAAAAGTTATGAATTTAGTTTTAAAAAACTATTCAAAGAATGAAGGGGCAACTGTACAAGGCATAGTAGTACATAACTAGTGCATAGGACCATACTAATTTACTAATTATTTGATTCTGCAGCATGTAGTAATGGGATTGCTGAATTTTCATTTTACCATTTTTTGTTTTCATTAAATGGAAATGAGAAATGACAGGTATCAGAAAATCAAAAATGATGGAAAAATAGTAACCTAGGCAAATTATTATCATATAATGATAAATACCAAGAGAAACAGTTCAAAGAGAGGATCATTTTAACAGTAAGAACTGGGGAAGGGGAAGGTAACTTTTTTTTTTTATTAATTAAAGCTCATTTATTGGACCAAAATTACAGCAGTATGACTTTTGGATAAAGCCAATGTCACAGCATATATAAATTTAAAAAAGATCCTAGAGAAAAATTGTTTGTGAAGCTGTATATAATTATGGTTAAAAAAAATAGCAGGTTAAACTGATTTTGGTTTAAACTGATTGCTTTCTTTTAATCTGATGTATGAGAAAGAGTCTTATTTTCCTTACTGTACTTAACAGACTCAGGCCATAGAAAAGCCAAAGAAGCCAGCCTTGTTTGCACCTTTTTGTAATCCCTTCATTCTTGGAGACTGAGGCAAGAGGAATACAAGTTTGAGCAACTTAGTAAGACCCTATCTCAAAACAAGCAAACAAGCAAACAAAGGGCTGGGGATGCAGCTCAGTGTAAAAGCCCTGGGTTCACTCTCCAGTACTACATAAAGATACACACACACACACACACACACACACACACACACACACACACAGAGGCATGACCTATATCAAGAGTTTTTTTCAAGTAGTAGGTCTATAATTTTCATGCTCTGGGAAATTGGAAGCAAAATTTTGTAATGTTAGAGAGTACCATAACATTGACAGACACAAAATTGAAATACTATCCCACAGCATAATGAATAGTATCAGTTACAAGCCAATTAAGTGTGTCAACCAGAAATAACTGCAGCATCAAGAATATAGGTGATGAAGTAAGCATGTTCCAGAGTGAAGAACAAGCATTAACTAAAGGAAAGTAAATACTCAGGAGTCAAAAAAGGAAAGACCTCTATACTTAGTTAGTAGCTCCTTGGGTGGAATTGTCATCCTCTTGGTTATATGTTTGCTTGATACAGCAGAAGTGCCTGGGATGTAGCTCAGTGGGACAGTGCTTTCCTACGTTGTGCAAGGCCCTGGCCTCAACTTCCGGAACTGTGATGATCAACCAACCAACCAACCAACCACCCAGTCAGCCAACCAGCCAACCAACCAACCAGTACTGTAGTATAGCTAAGTACCTGGTAAGAAACTTCTAATTAAACCAACCAAGATAAACATTTCACTTATATAAAAGCTCCTACAGATTCTAAAGAGAAAAAAATATGGAAAGGTGAATGATTCAGAGGTCTAGAACCATTGAATTCTAGAAATGAAAATGGGTGATTTAAACACAATCAAGTGAATAAATCAGCTTTGAAATTTTGATTGACAAATATGTTCATTTTGCTACAAAGAGAATTTATGGCCATTGAGTAACCAGCCTAATTCTTCAAATGATTATGACTGCTTCTCTACCAAAAAGAATAAAAAAGAAAAATCTCAGGATACAGATCATTTTTACACAAACAAAGAAAAATAGCTCAATTAATTATTGTTAGAATAAAAGAAGACCCAATTTATTATTGTTAAAACACTCAGCAAAATAGCTTAAGCAACCACTTAGCAAACATTTATTGAGTACTCATTTATATGCTACATTTGAAATCAGTACTTAAAACATGAGGATGACAATGGATCTGAGCTGACACAGATGGAAGGAAAGAATATTGGCCATTTATCTATTCTAGGTCAGGCACAGGCTGAATAGTTCTACATGATTTCCGTGATCACTTCATGTACACCTCAAGTAATTCAATGAGATTGTTACTATTTCTTGGATTTCATAGGGGAGAAAACTGAGCCATAATGGGTTAAAGCATTTGGCCACAGGTCAATCAATGAGCAAGTGGCAGAGTTAGGATTTGGTCTTAAGATGTTTGACCCTATTTGCACTTTGAAGTCTGTAATCTGTTGTATATATCATATATAGTTTATTATGGCTTAGAAAAAATGAAAGTATAGGGCATTGTAGTTATTCCTTTTTAAAATACAGGTAAATTGGTTTATCTTGATATATGTCCTTTATTCTTATATTCTGCTCTTCTTGATTTGTGTGTTATACCATACAGGAAAGGCTAATTAGGATATATTAATAAATTTACATTGCATATAATTAATGCTTCATATCACCGTTTGTATATATAAATATATGTATATGTGTATCCACATGTAAATATAAAATCTGTAAATCCTGAAAAGATTTTTAATTTCATGTGCAATCCACATGTAAAAACCATCCTAACATAACAAACTGTTCTTTTCATGTATGTTTGAGTTGTTATTCTTCAAAAGAAAAAGCATTCATAAATGATCTAGTCTTTCACAATTGCAACATAGAAGGGCGAATTTTTTAGAACAAGATTTCAGTTTTTTTGATAGGGAGCTACAAGAAAATTGTTTTAGTATACAAGTACGTGAGTAGGTTTATTGTAGCTATTGGAGATGTTCTAAAAGAAAATCTTCTTTTTGCTTAAAATTTCTGGAGATGTAGTCAAGGAGTAGCAATATTTTCTAATTACAAAAGGACTCATTTTTCTTGAAACATCCTGTCTCATTTACTCAATAGTGAGAGGAACTTATATTCTGTGAAGGGAAGAAAAATTAATGATTTTGTTTTCTATTTTCCATGAACCAAAATATCCTTGCTGGTACCTAGTCATGAGGTATATAGCACTTTGAAAATTGTGGGCTAATGTGGTTGAAGGAACAAAATCCAGATGGGGAAGCCAAAGCCCCTCTGCCATTCACTGTCATACGATTTGGTTTAGACATTTTGTGTCTGATGTGGTTTGCATGTGTCAGCTCTAAAATTGGGTGTTGCTAATGGGATGATATAAAGGGTTGGAAACTGGAAGAGAAAATTGGATTATGATGGCTCCTTTGTTCATGGAGGATTAAGACCTTTAAAAAGAGGCTTCACCTAGCTTCTCCTGTCTTGTTCTTCTGCCTTCTACCGGGTGAGGATGCAGCGTCTCTTCTCTTCAGAGGACAAATAAAACTTGCTAGTGGCTTCATCATGGCATTTCTGGCTCTGGAACTGAGGAAATAAATATCTACTGTTGATAAATTACTCTATGGTATTTTGTTACAGCAGCATGAATGGACTAAGACTAAGACCGTGTCCCTGACACTCTGTTTTATAACATGTGAACGAGTGTCCATTTGAAGTAAGTCCTGTAAAAACCTTTTCAAGCTAGGATTTTACATGAATTCTTATGTTGCAAAGATTGGCACATTTTTATCTGTGTATTTTTATTTGGTTGGTTGAAAGGAATTCTCTGGAAGAGATTTTTAGGTATTAACCTAAAGAATAAGAGCCAAGGTCATCTCAAATGTTTCTGAGGGTCTTCTTCTCCAGTATCTCCCACTCTCCTCATAGGCCGCACCTCCAGCTACAAGCTGGCACTTTTGCTCATTCTACTGTTGTGAACTCTCTTTGCTGATTCTTAAAAATGCCATGTATGCTGCTACCTAAGGGCCTTTGTGTTTGTGGTTTCTTTTTGCTCAACACACTCTTTCTCCACAAAGCTTGCTACCTCACTTCTCTTAGGTCACTATCTAAGTTCCACTGCTCATGACTGTCCTACTTAAAATCACAAATGTCCCTCTCACCAACTCCCCATTCCCTCATGCTTCATGTCACTTGTTACTATCCCTTATTACACTGATTTTTGTTTGGTCATTGTGTTTCTTCAACTAGGAAACATGGTTCAAGGGCCAGGCATTTTTACCTGTTGCATTCATCGATGTGTCCCTTTGGCAGTGCCTGTCATAGAGTACATTCGACACATATTTGTGAAATAAACAATAGTTAATTTCCTCTTTTCTTACTGAAGAAGAGGCAGCGAAGTGTCCACCCAAAGTTTCTGTTTGGCACTTATTCAATTCAATATTAAGAGATTTGTGCTTGATTATCTTTGAAAAAATTGAAGAGAAGGATATGGAATGTTGCACAAGTCTGTTCTAATAAAAGCTACTACAAGTAATGTCAATTAAAAAAAATTGGCAAGTGATTAGTCTACAATATTTGTAGTCTACAGCATTTTTTTTGAGAAAAGCATTGCAAACTGGCTAAGATATTCCGTTTCAGATTTGGCAAAAGCGTCCAGCAATCATCTTCATATAAATGATATAAAAAACCAATTTTTGTAGTTTGTCATATACAAAATATTGAATCTAAATGGAGTACTAAACTCTCTGGTTAAAATGTCATGTCCTCATTAGCATCCATTTATTGTGTTATTTTTTTCTTGTTGTGGAAAAAATCCCTGGTGTGTAATTTCTTTTCCCACTTCACACATCATAATGGTTTAATAGCTATTAGGCAAAAATATTGATACTGTATGGAGAATTCAGAATATTAAATTGGTGATATTAATGTAGTTTATTACTAAGTGGGGTATATGCAGTTTGAAATTCAATAGTTTGATGATATGATACAACAAAAAATATAATGAAATCCACAGGGATGATAAGCATTCTTTCTGTGTCCCATGCCTAGAAGCTCAGAGAGTGGGAGCCTTCCGGGTTGGGTCAGTGACATACTTAAAAGCCAAATACTTTTATCCTTTAGCATTATTATTCTCAACATAAAATTTCTCATTAAGGTGGTAGTTTCAAGCCTAGCCTGAATATACTAACTTCCGCCCTTTTCCAACCAGAGTGAGACATTTCCTCTGTCTTCAAGTTTACATCTAACTCGAGACAGCCCTAACAGAATCTTCTAACAGTTGAGTATCCCTAGAGGCAAATCCACAAGGAGGCAACTTATCCAGGGGTAGGGAGTATGTGGGTAGATTAAGTCTGTTTATGTTCAAATATGAACCGTACTGCTCACTAACCATACCATCTTGAGCAATGACTTCTTTGTGTTTCACATATATTATTTGCAAATGTAGATAACAGAATTTTCATCATATGCATTTAAAATAAGTCATCAATAAACACAAAGTTCTATTATTATCTCCTCAGTTATGATAGACTGCCAGAGTTCATTAAGATATGGAGAACTGTCTGTTTTCTTGACAATACAATCAGTAGTTCAGGCCCAAATTACTACTTCCTTAAATGTCTGGAGATCTGGGAAACCAGGCATTTCATTTAATATATCTGGGTAATACAATGTACCTTGACATCGAGCTAATGAAGAGGTTAAAGTTACAGTCTAAAGATTAATCAGTGTCTGGGAGACACATGGATTAAGTTTACTCCAATAAGTGATACTTATGAAGTAATCAGGAAGCCAGGCATTTGGGCTACTACCAAGCCATGGCGTGTGTACATCCTATGGGCAGATTGTCTTAGGAGGAAGCTTTTATTTTTTTATTTCACATGGTTCTCAATTACATTGCGTCTATGTGCACAAACATGTATGTATACATGTATATATTTATGTACAAGTAGAAATAGAGAGGGAGATATTGTAAGATAGAATACTGTCATAGATTTTTATCAGATGCATGGGGAGAAGGGCAACAGACTAAAATACCTACCCAAACATCTCTGGAATTACAAAGATTTTTAGAAGCACCCTGGTCAAAGCAATATTCTTGTTCAGTTTTTTCTTTTCAAATTCTCTACTTGCTGTTCTTTTCTCTTGGGTGTAGCTGATTTTACATAATTTTACAAACAATTATTGCTATATATTTTAGCCAATCTCTTTTGAGTTAACTCTAAAGGTTTCTTGAGAACAAATTCATTTGCTTACCTATCTGATGTGGCAAATCTTCTAGCACTTTCCTTTGTTATAAAAATGAAGAATGATAGTATTACTAGCATAATTATCACTCTCATCCAAAGCTTTTTAAATAATAAAAACAGGGTATGAATCCGATTATAAGCACCATTTTGATTTAAATAAAAGCAAGTTTTTAGCATTGTGATTAGACCCTACTATATAAGCCTTAAAACCATTCACCTGCTACTGTTGGGAAATCCCCTGAAACCCAGGGCGCTGTGAAAATGGGAAGAAAAGAGTATTTTTTTTTAATGCAGGTGGTTGATTGTTTTGTTCTATGCTCATAGAAAGCATAGCCATTCCTTCTCCCCTATCTCCACAAAAGGTTCTACAGGGACAGTTTGGGAACAATTCTCACGAGACAGCATCTACTCAGACCTCTTCATCCTTATAGGTTGGATATTAGCACGCTTGCAGGTTGTAAAACGTGTTTAGCTTCATTCTGCAGGGGAAAACAGGGAAGAAATTTGGGGATGCTTTGTGTATGTGTGTGGGTATGTGCAGAGACAAGTGATCTCTGCGTGTGTATCTGTGTGTTTGGACATAGGTAAAAAGCCTGAATATTGAATTTGCAGTGGCTTTTGTTAATTAGAAAATAAAGTATGACCCCTTAGACCTGTTATCAAAATTCTGAATTTTTGGTTAAAAATCTGCTTGAACATGTCTGTCGGAAATCACTGCTGTAGCTATTGCCAGGGGTCATTAAGTGTACAGGAAAGGAGGAAAGACGTAGATGCTCTTCCTTGTCTTAAATGAGCAAGGGTTAGAGCAGAGTGGTGGTGGATGAGCAAGTTATATACAATCCCAGAGACTCCAGGCCCCTCCTGGGGACTGCGAAATTCTATGCCACTGTGAAGCGGCTTAGAAATGAGCCGACAAAGAAGTCCATTGACTTTAACGTGAATATGCTTGAATCACACAGAAGACAAGAATAAATCACCTTACAAATGTGTCTGGTGTAATTTTCCTCTCTTTCCAGCTCCCCCACCCCCAGCCCTTTTGTTCTTTGTGGATGTTTTTGTTACCAGTGGCATCACTGTGAAGTCGCCTTTTTTGGGATTTTTTCTATGGGTGACTAAGGTGTGAGTTAGGTGCTGCTGCAGTATGAATCTTTTAAAAGCCGCCTAAGAAATATTTAAGACCCTGGTCTAGGAGGAACAGCTCTCCCAGGCATAATTTTTGGTGCTGGTTGCAGCAGGAAGCGTATGCTGGGAGGAAAGTATTATTTTTCTAAATGGAAGGTGTCAGATGGTCACGCAATGTGACTGCATGTTCGAGATCACTGCCTCCCATCTGCAATTTGTGACGTGTGAAAGATTCTGCCCAAATGTGCTCACCAACTGGAAATCCTCGGCACTTTTTTTCCTTATCAGGAGAGACCAAGATAACCAATGGTTTACAGATCAGGGATCCTATCAAATTAATATCACTGTAGGATAAAATCTGTTTTAAATACAACTCCTAAACTCCAGCAAAGTTAACTAGTATAAACAATTTCATCCATCTGATTAAGAACTGCTGCTCAGAAAACAACAACAAAATGAAATCTGCTTATCACTTTCCCTCTCTTCAAAATAGTCTTATGTTTATAGCTTTGGAAAATAGACTACATACAAAAGACGGTATATTTTTCCATGCTAATTAATGTCGACCAAATGACAGCCATCCACTCTGAATGAAGCAAAGCATTTTCAAGTCACTGTTGATTTTCCCTTCTCTTATACTCCTCTGAGTCACTTTCCAATTAAATGCAGCAGAACTCTGAAAGGGCAGACTATTTAGCCACTGTATAAGTAAAAGTTCCACACTTTGAGCTGAGCGTGAACCTTTGAGTTCTGTTTATTCTTGGCTAGGCATAATTCCCAGCTTCTCAGATAAAAGGGTCGTAAAAAGGCTCATAAGGTGCTTTGGACATCAAACAGCTCATACAAAACAATATCTTGATGAGTTAAGTGCAAATGAATCAGAAACATAATGGGCTGAAATCCCTTTGCAGAGTTGTTGTGGGCTCAAGGAGAAAGCAGCTTGGCTCAGCTGCCCACACCTGGAATGTCATCACCTTCAGCCTAAGGAGAGGGAGTTTCTGGGTTTGCCCAAAAGGTGGGCTTCATTTGCTTTGCTTAAATCTAACCTAATTGAATACAAAAAACAAGGAGGATCCCCTTCAAGTTTTTAATTTCTTATCTGCTTAAAATGGGGAAGGAGAAAGAGCTAGATGGAAAGAAACCCTCGGGTGAGTACAAAAGCCATATTCATCCCCAAATCGTTTTATAGTGTATATTTTGCATCACAAAGCTCTTCACAATCAGTGGCAAATCATAGAGGGATTACAAATTCAAGAGATGGATCACCATCACTGTTTTGTGAAGCAGCATGAGCTGCTGGCTGCTGGGAGTAGTAAGGAATCACAAAAGGGCTGAAATTCTGTATGCTGAGGCTTATGCTGGAGTCCTGAAGATGTGACACCTTCTTCCTGGGAAGTGCCCCGGACTGCATTATAGGGGCAAAGAACAAGGTGATCTGATTGCTCTCCACCCACCCACCGCTATAGGCTGAAATCACCAGTTTTCTTCTGGGCTGGACTAGGTAGGGCATATGAAAAGAACTGCGATGTGAAGAAGATGACAGAATGCAGGTGATTTGTTGAAGGAAGGTAACATGCAGCCAACAGGAAATACTCCCTAATGACATATGAGAAAAACAGGCCTTTATTTAACTTCCTTTTGCATTAACTCTTTTTTTTTTTTTTTTTTTTTTGTCTTTTTGAGACAGAGTCTCACTACACAGTTCAGGCTGGCCTTGAACTTACTTTGTAGCCCAGACTGGCCTCGAACTCACAATGATCCTCCTGTCTCAGCCTCCCGAGTGCTGAGATTACAGGTATGTGCCACCATGCCTGGCTGCATCTACTCTTTGGTTTCTTTTTCTTTCTTTCTTTTTTTTTTTTTTAAAGACAGGGTGGCTTTATGTAGTTCATGCTGGCCTTGAACTCACTATGTAGCCCAGGCTGGTCTTGAACTCATGGAAATCCTCCTGCCTCAACTTCCCAAGTGCTAGGATGACAGGTGTGTGCCACCAAGTTCAGCTGACTCTTTGGTTTCTTATATCAGTAAACCTCTCCTTTTCTCCCTCAGCAGATCCAAATTCTGTCTATCCCTTAAAATTCATGGCAAATGCATTCTTATTCATAAACACTATCTTCTTGTTAGGAGGCCTAAACTACTTTCTTTTCCTGCCCTGAATTCAGGAAAGTTTGTCTTTGCCTGCATTTTGGCCATTAGCCATTGTCTGGTTCTGTCAAAATCAATAGTCAGTGACTGGTTATAACTTTTCAGAAGACGTGAACATTTAATAAATGTTTGCTTTTCATTTTTATTTAAATTGCAGGTTTCTTGAGGCCAGGGTTTAGGCTTAATTTCCTTAATTTTCCTCCTAGAGTAGGTAGAGAGAGATGCCAGTGTGTGCCAGGCACTTACCTGTGTCTCTGCACATCACTCTCACTCTGAACCGGTAGGTAGGTAACCATCAAAAGAGCCAGGAAATGACACTGAGAGGCCAAGTCTCATGGCCATGTCACAGCTTAAGTGGTGGAGCCCAGGTTTGACTCAGGCCTTAAAGGCAAAGTCTTTTCTTAGTTGCTAAGCATGGCAGATAAGAATGAAGTCATTGCTTTCAGTGTTCAACCACGAACAGTCAAGTATGTATGTGCTAGACTCCAGTATGTGCTAGACTCTTGTTTCATAGTGACAGCAGTTGCTGTCAAAGTAGAAGGTAGTCTATGCAGAGCCAGACCTCCTGCAGCACCACTCACACCCCATGAGCTTTGTTCTTGAGATTTGAATGGTCCCCAGTCTGACTGCATGTTAAAGTCAACTTGCGGGTATTTTAAAGGTAAATAAGTAAATGTCTATACATGCATTTGAGGGATCCTGATGCTGTGGGTGTACAGTGGGTGTAGACTCTATTTTTTGTTTTGTAAACTTCCTAGTTACTTCCAGTGTGCACTGAGGGTTGAAGATTCCTGAGAGGCTGTGCTGGGGATTTTGCCTGTGAATCACTGGAACTGCTGATGGGAATTTAGTGCAGTAGAAAGGAGACCTCCTGGCAGCCCCTAACGGCCTCATTTCTGTACATTTTCCCAATCTCCCCAGCCACCTTATTGATTCTGGTCTACAGAGACACAGCTTGGGAGTACAAGCCACAACAATGCTCTTCTCCTTTCAGGCTGTCATGCTTTGCGTATGGGGCAGGTTGGGATATGGAGCTGCTGTGGAATTCAAGCCACAGCCTGATATTTTGAGATTGGGCCAAAACTACAGGAGTGCCTGTGTCTTCCTACATTTTTCTGCAGAGGCAGTGCATGCCCAGGAAACCTCCTGGCCCCAGGACACTCCAACTCTAAGAAACGCAACAGAGAACATGCAACACCTGTCAAGTGTTCAGAACCCACCTTCTGGCATATGGAGTCAGCCCCAACCTCATCAAGGTCATCTCGGTGAAAGCTCCACATGATGAGGAAGGCCCAGCATGGCTCTCAGAGTGCCCCACTCCTCCACTCAGGGTGACTGCTGAATCCTTTCACTTGGCCCCTCTTCTCCTCTTTGGTAGTTTATGATGGTTGCTACAAGTGACCACTGTGGAGGTAAGGAGAGCAGACAGAAGGGGAAAGTTTTTTCTACCACCCAGTCTGTGTTCGCCATCCAGATAGTTGTATGCTATTCTTTGAGCAGGTTTTTATTTTGCTCTCTTCTTTCTCTCTCCTTGGAGATGCCAGTTACTCTCTCAACAGGAAGGCTGGTGGTAACACTTGACAACAGTGATGCAGAATCATTATTTCCTTAAACAGCAAACAAAGGCTGAGTAGTTAATAAAGACTCAAAACCCTGGGTTACAGAGGACCAGGGAGGAATGGAGGAATGGGGGCTAGCAGAGGAAAATGCATTCTCCACATTTTCCATCTGTTTGCACTTTTAAATCTCTGCTAGCATTTAAACCATTGATATTCTTTTGTTACTAACTCTTGTATTTTCTCATTTTATTTTTCCTTCCTGAGAGATTTCATCTGCTCCCCTTGCTCCAATCATGATGTTTATTTTTTAAAACCCTATGATTTCCAAATATATACCTCTGATTTTACAATTCCTTTCCTGCCATTTAGAGCTGTTTATTTATTCATCTGCAAACTGGACGACCCTAATTTGGCTTTCTCATGGGCACCTCAGAATTGATGTGTTGAAAATACACAACACTCCCTTTCCCCAAACCCTGCTTCTCCTGCTTAATCTGTCTCAGTTAATGTACCATTCCTACCAGCTGATGAAGTTAAAACATTTGGAATGTTCTAGATTTAGCTCTATTTCCCTATCCCCACAACCAGACAGCCATCAACTCATAATTCTCCTCTTGAATATCTCTCAGGTTCACCTGCTTGTCCTTTTTGGTTGGATACTTCAGAGGTCTTGTATTAGGCAGAATAATGCCCTCCCACAAAGTTGTCTACCTCCTGATCCCTGGGACTTGTGAATCTTTACCTGACAGTAGATTGCAGACATGATAAGGATCCTGAGATGGAGGGATTGATCTGGATTGTCTGCATGGCCCAGTGTAGTCACAAATATCTTTATGAGAGGGAGTTTGGAGGCTTAGAAAGAGACAGCAGATGTAAGGACAGAAAGAGGTAGGAATGATATGAGGCTATCAGTTGAGGAATATGGGAAGCCTCCAGAAACTAGGAAAAGCACAGACATGGATTCAGCTAAGTTTCTGGTAATTTGTTACAGTAGCAACAGAAAGCTAAAATGAGCCTCCTTTCCTCTTCTCTAGTTATGGCTCCTCCCAGTCCCTTCCTCCTACAGCAGTTACAGGGAGTGTTCTAACATGCAAATCTGACCATGGGTATTCTTTAACACCAAAATACCTATGCTTGAATAAATCCTTTTCATTTTTCTGTTTTCCTCTCATACTTTTTGGGGCATGACAAATATCAAAATATAGTAGTATTGGGTGTTTTCCCTTGATTCTGAACATCTTTTTAAAGGTATGACACACCCATCTCTTTTAGGGTGAAAGCTATACTAATAACAAAATGACACCACCACTAAAGCAATTGGAAGCAGAGCAAAGAGAAGGAGAACTCAGTAAAATAGTCCTCAGGAAGATGCTAGGTGGCAGTCACTCCAGGCTTTAGACTTTGATTCGGGGTAGACTTTGAGGGGCTCTTTCCTTCTCTTCTTTTATCCAGAAAGTAGAAGAGGGGAATGGCAAAACCAAAAAGCCCCAGGAAACATGAAAATTGCTGTCTAGGTAGGGCTGGGACCAGGAGCTAAGTTACTAGGAGGGTAATCTCTGTACTTTTGAGGAGTTGGTGCAAAGGTGGATGATGGACATTATGGTGTACCTTGTTTAGATCATCATAAAAGGTTAAAGGCTAAGGTGAATACTTTTCCTGAACATTTTCTGATATTCTATGTGCAATTGATAACAATAAGATATGTGGTGATGGGTTATTTTTAAATCTCATCTCCTTTTTCTGTTGAAAAAGGAATGTTGAATAGAATCTGTACTCTCTAAAAGAATATTGAAGAGAATCTTATCCTATTGTTCCCAAATAAAATTGAACCTTGTTAAGATCAGCACTACTAGTATCCCTGTGATCCAGTCATTCCTCCAGGAGCCTCTTAATGGAGTCAAGTTGACAGTTAAGATGAACGGGTTCAACTCTACCCCTTCTCAGTCTGACACCTAGTCACATCTCCTTAATTCATACTTCATCAGCAAAGATCATAGTCAGTTCATATTCTGCCTGGCATGTTACAACTATCCTGTGTATAACTGGGAATGCAAGAATTCCTTCCCTAAAGTACCAACAGTTATAGCATAGCTGAGAAATCCAAGGTTGTCTTTGAGACTCAAGGAAAATGCTTATCTGTAAATCTCTGAAAATGCTTATGTGTAAACCCCTTCCAGAGGGAAGTTACATGATCCCAATACACAATGGTACAGGGTAATTTTCCCATTCCAAAAGGGAGGGAGGTAAAGAAAAGAATTGCACCAAAGCAAGATTGAAAAATGGCAGAATAAATGTTAAATCCTGTAGTTCCATATGGAGCATCTGGGGTACATGGCCATAAAATGAGAATTCTAGAGGGCTTGAGTGGCCCCACCCCTATGGCCTTGCCAGCTACAGCCTACAGAGCCATTCTCTTGGTCTGGCTACACTTGCTCTCTGTGGATTTCCAGTGTCGACAGTCTGCAGTTCTGGTGTCTTTAACTTCATGGGGTCTCCATTGAACCTTTAGCTTCATTCCTGCAGCTCCATGCACCCACCTCTCAAAGGCATGCATCCACCTCTCTGCCTTCCTTTGACATCTATGTAGAAATCTCTATGACACCAAAACTCTTAAATTCTGCATGCCAGGAAAACCAGTATCACATGAACGATGCCAAGTTTTACCATTAATTTGGAGAGTAGTCTCATTCCCTTGGACAATGGCTAGCAATCTCGGAGTGTCAGCATGGCTGAGCACTGTGAAATGAATCCCAGAAAACCAATTCCTTAGGCTGCCTTTATTTTTCAGGGGAGGGGGCATGAATTTTTTCTCAAATGAGAGGTTTGTAGTTTTATACCCTTGAGCCTGTGATGTTTTGGCTCCTGCTCATTTCTGAGATGCCCTCAAAGTATCTTTATGCTTGTCCTGATTCAAAATACTTGATATTTTTCTAATAGTAATAATCTTTTTAGTAATTGCATATTTCTTTAGCTATAAATTTATATGTGGACTTTTAGGGGTCGAAACTTAATTTTTTCAATCTTTCTATTCTGCCTTTTGCTTCCAATTCTTACCATAAATCTGACTAAAAGTAGCCAGTAGTACCCATGCCACAGCCTAAGTGTTGGTCTGCCTTGCACTTTCTTTTGCCAGATCTATTAGTCTGCTATCTTTAAATTCAGCTTTATATAATATTTTAGGATATTAACAAAATGTGGATTTTTTTGGAATGTAATATATATGGTCTGTAGTCCAGTTCCCCAATACTGAACTGAAGGCCATCTAAAAATTACACCCTGGCCTTTACTGCCCACATTCATATCAGCATTCTGGTCATCTGAGCCTCAATCAAAATTGCCTGAAAATCTCTACTTACAGCATTTTAGGTTTTCTCTAGCTTGCTTCCCCAATTTTTTCCAAATTCTTCCTGCAAACCGGTTCCAAATGCTGTGAATCACATGGTCAGGTATAGTCACAGCAGCTGCTTCACTTCTGGTACCAATCTCTTGTATTTGTCAGTTTTCCTATTCCTGGGACAAAACACATGATGTCAACAACTTGAAGGAGGGGAAGTTTTATTTTGGCTCAGGGTTTCTGAGGTTTCAGTCCAGGGCCATCTGTCTTCAAGGCAGCAACTTCACAGTAGAAGGGTAAAGCCACTTACTTCATGGTGGCAGGGAAGCAAAGCAGAGAGAAAGAGTACTAGTGAGTGTTATACCCTTCAAAGGCACCCCCCCATGATCCATCTCCTCCAACTTGGCCACACTTCCTAATAGCATATCTAACTATGATCATCAGTAGATTAACCTACTGATAATTATAGCACCTCTATGATACCATCATCTCTCAAGGAGTCTCTTAATTGAGTCAAGTGGACAATTAAGATTTACTGGCATACAGCCTAAAGGTACCATCCTTGGTTTTGTTATATTTAGTAGATATAAATAGGGGATCTTGAAAAATTATATGAGGACTAATAATAGCAAGATTCTGGTTCCTGGAAATTGTTTATGAGGAAAATTGGAGAAAATAAAATACTTGGATTTTAGTCCTTATTAGATGGAATAACTTTTCTGTCAAGGCAGAAGAGTGCTATGGTTGGAAGAAACTTTCCCTACAAGCTTTGAGGTTTAGAGCAGCTTCTACCACCATCCAGCTGTGCAACTTGGGGATAACTATCATTTCATTCTCTTAGATTCAGTTTTCCCAACAATAAGATCACAGTGCGGGGCTCTTTCCAGCACTAACACTTTCTGATGAAGATAATTGTAACTCAATACCTGCAATGCTTTTCTTGTGTTCAAAAAAGGCAGAAAACCTTTGTGAAAGATCATTTGACCTGTGAATTGGCAATCTTAAAGAGTAAAAATGAAGACCCTCCCACCAAACATTGCTGAGACTATAATACATGATAAAATTTGAATTTTTAGTCTGAATAACTTCCTATAAGAAACAAATGTCTTCTGCAAGAAAAGAGAAAACTAATTTATCAGAACTATTTCCTGCAAGATTAAAAAAATATGGACTCCATTTTCTGTGAGAACAAGCTTTGAAATCTGAACAATGGACTCTCATGTGAGTTAATGCACTCAAGATACCTTTTGACCCAAGGTAAACATTTCAAATGCCTCAATATGTTAGTTTCCCCCCAAGGACATGAATCTCTTAAACGTTTTTAGTAGATGCAAATTTGTAATTACATAACTGTCTTGAATGTAAATCTGCCATGATTTCCTTGCTTTTGATCTTTCGGCATTTGACATTGTCATTGAACACAAAAGAAAGATATTATTACATCTGTAAGTGAAGGTAGAGATTTAAGGATCCTTCAACACACAGGGCAGATGGCGAGATGTCATGGCAAAGTCAATTCAACACACACACATTGATTAGGGTTGGTGCCACTGAAGCTCTATATGAGCTATCAAGAAGATAAGGGTGCTTGAAAACTGCTCAGTGAGAAAGAAAATGTCAACCAATATTGAAAAGAGCATTTGAAGGTCTTGGGTGGAAATTATTTTATCAGTGGGAGTGTTTTCAACTCCATCCCACAACTCCCAATCAGTGGCAGTGTTAAAATCCCTCCAACTCTTTATGAGGTGAGGAAAGCCATCAAGCAGATGAAAAACAACAAGGCATCTGGAGCTGGTGGAATCCCTGCTGAAATCTTCAAATCGGTTGAGGGAAATGCACACTATGGCTCCTCGCTCTCATCTCGAAGCTTGAGAATGATGAAGAAATTCCAGATGACATCCGCAATGCTGCAGTTGTGACCATTTCAAGACAAGGAGACAAAGATAATTGGAAAAAGAACACTCACACTGTTCCTGCTCAGAAAACTTCTAGCTGAGGGGCTTTCTTTCTTGTGCTTTTTGAAAGGCAAGATAGAGGCTAGATATGTTTATTATTTAATTTCAACTGTTTGGCAAGAGTATTTAGGTTTGTTTGGAATTGTTTTAGTATCAAGCAGTGCAAATCATAAAAGATACCCATTGTGTTCTTATTATATTGTTATTGTTTCTAATGATATCATTTTTATATATGTCTGATCACTCATGGATTACCTAAATCACTGTTTTGCTTCCATGGAACCTGACACTTAGGTGCTCATCAGAATAATTAATGAGTTAATGAATTAGTGGGACATTGCTTCTACCTTGGATGTTACTAAGAGAAAGAATAGTTGCATGTGTGTAATATTCAACAGATAAATGAAGAGCAAGCCTGGTACTCTGCCCCAGGGCTTTTGGGCCATGCAGACAGATTGGCAACAGAAGATGGAGTCAGACCACACACGTTAATTCGTGCCTATTTCCTTAATGATCTGCGTGAGTGAGGGTAGGTGGCAGAGAAGGCCAAAGAGACTGGAGACCTTGAGATTGGTAAAGGATAGGAAAACAGAGCTAAGAAGCTTGAATGTCAACCCTCGCTTTAGTTGTTGTTGACCTAGTTTCCATTCAGAATTGAATAGTGTGCTACCTCAGGTCATAATGAGCAGATTAACATTCCCATCCTGCAGATGAGTGAGCTGAGATGCAGAGGTTAATTGACTGGTCAATCCCAAAACCAGAGCTAAGCTCTGTGCTGGCTATAAATTTTGCATCTCTCCGCCCTGCACTGAAGCCAGAAGGCCTAACAGAGCTGTCCTACAGAAGCTATGTGGGGGCTGGGGAAGCCATAGTGTGGGTCCTCTCTCTGCTCCATAGACACGGAGATAATACAGTGCACCATGTTAATTAACACTTAAAGCTGATACAGACTAAAATAAACAAATGCGCACCCATTCTGGTTCCACTTCTAAGACCTCATCCCGAGACCGTAACACAGTTTGTTTTACAGCTTCTCTCATCACGTGAGAGCCAGCATAATGAAACCTCTCTAATCTCTATTTTTCTAAAGTCTGTGTAGATACAGATGGCTCTGTTTTGGTCTCTGGGTTTTATTCTTATTTTGCCACATTTTTAACCTTTTATGTATCTCTTTCTGTGAGATATTCTCACTGATTCCTCACTGCCTGCGGGCTCTGAAAGGCCTTTCATTTTCATTTTCCAACCGTTGTATCATATCATTTTTGGGAATATTTGGGATTTTTAAATTACAGAAGACATATTGCCACTGCTACTAGAGGATGCTGATACATAGGATTGTTGTTCTATGCTCACGGGAAAATTCACATCTCTCTTTTCTCATAAGAGAGGCTGAAGAATGGATGCTTAATTTTCAAATTATCCATAATTAGATGTAGCTGGAAGTCCAGGAGCAGCAGAAAGGACACCAGAAGCAACTGTTTCATGTATGTTTTATGCTTGTGGGAAGAAAGAGAAAAAGGAAGAAGAGAGCGATAAAACAGAGAGATCCGGGTCTGACACAGCTTCTGGAAGAAAAAAACATCTGGACTTTGTCGAATCTTACATGCAGAGTCACATGACAAAAAAATTACAACGTCTAAATAGGCTGCAAAGCACCACACACTGTCCCATAAATTCAGTACATCCTGGTATCAGCGTCCCGCTGCCATCCGAGAATGGACAAATACAAAAATGACCAGAGCATCTCCCACATGTGTGGCTAAGTGAGGTAAGCAGCTCAGAAGAAGGATTTAAAGGAAGATTCTGCATTGTTCGAGTAATCACTCAAGCATAGGGAGGGTGGAATTCCATCTGTTCAGTTCAGCTTGGTTCAGTGAACTGGGTCACTTTTAATGGTTCACTAAATTCTGACTATCTAAAAATTACAGTTAATGTGTTTTAAAAATCTTGAGCTGCATGACAAGAACACCTTATTACTTGTTATTCCTTGCCCTTGGGTTTATCACCTCCGAGAATGGGTAAACTGGAGTGCCTCTCAGGCAGGGGAATGGGGTGGTTGTGTCTCATGTCAGGTGCTACCAATAACTCTCCATTCACAATAAGAGGCCCCTTCTACCTCTCACTCTGTCTTCTCCCCAAGTGGAGTTTAGAGGCTGGGGTGATAATTTCTTACTTCTGTGATTGATCTGGAAACATCTTTTAGGTAGAGAGGAGACAAGCATAGAACTAGAAAGCAGAAAAACTATTAGAGATAAATAATTACATGAAGGGAAAATCATAATTCATGTTTTGGTGGAATGTGTGAAAATATAAAAACACAGGATGCTCCAGGGAAGTATGTCTGGTTTTTGGATTTTCAAGGAGGAGGTTTGTATTCGATTTTATAGAATGTAAACATTTCCTGAGTTTCAAAGGAAGAGGCATTACTTCCAAAGGCATAAGAAACTATGATAATTGTATTCCTTGGATTTGCGATCAGTGTGCTGCTTTTGCACTGCATGACAAACCAAGATTATCACAAAACTCATATTTTTTTTTTTTACCATGGGCAGCATGAGGGACCAGGGAGTGAGACTGAGCTATGCAGGCTATCCCTTTACAGGAGAGAGGAAAAGATGAAGAACTGGAAGGAGAAAAAAGGAGTGGATTTTGCTTCCACACTGCATTTGGATGACCTTGATTCTATTTTTCATGTTCCCTGTTAAACAATATATCTTCCTGCAGCTGGGTGCTGGCCGGTGTGGCTTCTTGCTTCTGGGCCCTGTTTGACATTGCCAGCATGTCATGTCACCGGTGACGGCAACAGCAGCAAGGGGTGAAAGCAACACCTAAAGTTTTCAAAGAGGAAATGACACAGTACCAGCCCAAGGACAGCTGCAAGCTTAAAAAACAACATTTCTTCCAAATACCAGTTAAAAAGGTAATGATATTGGCATCAGGACCTTGGCTGCTGAAAGATGATGATCAATGAAATCTTCAGTGCTGATGGTATGTGTTTGCTTCTCTATTCAGACATAGCTAGCTAGCTTAGAATTGGTCAATTGAAGTTCAGTTGGAAGAAGGGTAGATACAAGTGGAGTAGAGGAGCTACCCTTGTCTGATTCTTAATGGTACAAGTGTCTTTCTGAAATATTACAAGTCACATTTTCTTTTCCATTCAATGAATGCCATATCCCACAGAGAGCTGCCCATGAGGACACTAGTGTTTGCATGGGGAGGGGTCACACAGTGATTTGGGCATGTGAGCACAGTTTTCAGGGAAGGGACTGTCCCCACCTATGGTCTTCCTTTGTACAGTTTCCACACCTGTCAGCTTGGGTGGGTGTGCCCCTGTTCCTCTAGAGGTTGCCACTTAGCGGGGCTAAAAGCGGCTTTTAGCTCTGAGCCAGGGCCATGGAGAAGTATAGCTTTCCTACAGCAGATTTTCCTCTCGTTGTCCCCATTAATGCTCCTTGTGTAGGAGGACATGGCCGGGAGGGCCTCTCTCCTGGGACCTAATTCTCTAGTCACCTCAGCTCTGTCCCTCCCAGATCTAATTCATCCTCTGTGAGATCTAACTTCTCAGGCTTCAGGGAGATGGGATGCATCCCTTCCTTAGAAGTCTTTTAAGCTCTGCATAGCATGAAACATAGTTTCCTCCCAAGACCCATGTGCCTTGCCTGTTCCCTACATTATTTCAAGGTTCTTTATGGATTCATTAGCATTTGTTGAGGTTTCGCTCATCCTTCAAGGCCCAGATCAATGGTCCCCGCCTTTGCAGGCTGCTCTGACTGCTCTGCTTAGTCTGCTCAGTGCACTTCTCTATCTCAGAAGCAGCTCTCTCAGGGTATTGCAGTGAGACATCCATCTTTCTCCCGCTTCCCCATCTAGACTGTGCAGCAATCAAAACCAAGAATGTATCCATGCCGAGCACGGTGCTGAACGCTTCTTGAAAAAAAATGTTTTATTGAGTGGGAATATCTTCTTCTTAAAGTGATTTTCTAAATCTCTTTCTACTCCAGCTATTCAACTTAATGTAGTCCAAAGGTATCATTCCCATTTCTGCTACTTCCTTTCATAGTATTTATGACTATAAGTTTATCTGAACATGTACTACTTTATTGTCTTTCTTTATTAGTAGAATAGAAACTCCATAAAACCAAATAAATTGTCTTTTGTTTACATTATATTTCCCATTTCTATCTTTGTGCCCGCTTGGTAGATATTTGTGAATAAAGGAATGAGTAAATTAATGAAATTTCTAGCAGAGGGCGTTGAGTTACCAATACTTCAATTCCAATTGCTTTGACAATGACTAAACTTATGCTTTGCCCTGACTTGCATTCTTTTTGATTTCAATGATCCTTTTCTATATTTTCCCTATTGTTTCAAACTAAAAAATCTTGCATCCAGGGAAGAAGAAAAATGAATGAGAAATTCACAAAGAAATCCTTTACATGTTGACTATGGAATCCTTTTATGAATGGCCAAGTTCCCCCCATTCATGCTCCAGTGGTTATTCCTTCCTCTCCCTTTCTCAGAAACCTGTCCAGAGCTGCTGGATAAGATGACCCTGATACAAAGAGGAATTAATACTACAGGATATTCTGGATTCAGTGCCTACTTTGCTTGATGTTCTAGGAAATAGAAACAGGATTTTATACCTGACTATAAGTTGAAATCCTAATATATTTGGACTTAGACTCATCTGTTCCAATCTGTTTTAATTTGGGAAGGAGTTAGAGCCTGGTGCTGAGGTGTGTGTGTATGTGTGTGTATATTTGTGAGTGTGTGTGAATCCAATTGTGTGTCCCAGGATGTAGGTGAGTGGCGTAGTCCACCATGGCATTTCATAGTCATTTGTGTATTTGAGTAGTTTCTGGTGACCGAATCTTCCACCAGAGGTTGAGCCCAGCAATGGCAGCTGTCCCTAGTAACTGCATCTCCAGTCTTCTCTGAGCTATGCAGATGATGGGGCCTGCCAATAATACACTTTCTGCCTCAAGCCAGGAACTGAAACAACTCAAAACCAAGAATGAAAAAGGTACACTTCGCTTGTGTGAACCAGGACAGGTTACTTAACCTTGAGAAGCTCAATTTCCCCACTGAAAATAACTGGATAGTCAGTGACGACTGCATGAACTGCTGAGAGTATTACACCTAAAGTGCTCCACCAGTGTCTGGTATGCTACAAGTGGAGTGCAGTGGTCATTACCAGCTTACTACCAGTCCTGTGGTTAGAATAAACCTGGACTATCTCTCGTCTTCACATGTTGCCTTATTAAAAATAAACGAACATCAGACTCTAGTATTCAAAGCCATTGGCTAGTGATGAAGAGCACACATTCTGGTGCCAGCTTCTGTGGCTCTGAACTCCAGCTTCTTGATTTGCTGGGCACATAACTTCCAGCAAATCATCTAGCCTCTTTTTGCCTTCATCTCCTCATCTGTGAAATAAGGACAAAGACTGCACCTACCTCTTGGTATGTGGGAAGAATTAATATACTTAAAAAGCCTAGAACAGTGCACACGGGAAATGTGCAATCCTTGGTTGCTATCCTGAATATTATTATGGTTAACATTGGAAGAGCCTTGCAGGGTGGCCAGGGGGGTGGTGTTGTATAAACATGTTATTAACTTGCTCCAAAAGCTCATAAACTTCACAGCACACTGAAGCAGCTGCTCTCTGGTTCTTTCCTAAGTCTCTGAAAGGCTCATTCTTCCCCCTCCTAGGCTGAGTCTTCGTTTTTCCCTCCTTTTTCTAGGCCATATACCTGTGGTGGTGTGAAGTGCTCCCTCCCTTCTTTCATCCACTGAGGAACACAGCAAAGCAATCAAGCAAAAAGACAAGCAGTGCCTTCTGAGAGAGAACCACAGCTGCAAATACTTTAGATTTCAATATCATCACCAGATCATAGGACTAAACATAATGACATATGAATACAGAGCATCCATTGCCCCATCTTCCGAGATAAAAGACTGAAGTGTACTTGGTTGGCCACATCTGGCTTGGATGTTGAATAACTTAGACCAACTTTACTCTTCTATCTGGAAGAACTTTTGGCCCTACAGATGAATTTCCTATTTTCTC
This sequence comes from Chinchilla lanigera, assembly GCF_000276665.1. Lineage (NCBI taxonomy): Eukaryota > Metazoa > Chordata > Mammalia > Rodentia > Chinchillidae > Chinchilla > Chinchilla lanigera. Next base: position 20,022,788 of record NW_004955402.1, read on the forward strand.
CTGCCAGTGGGCCTCAGTACCAAGCCTTCCGGCTCTGAACTTATTTTACTTCTGCAGATGGAGCCCTGCTCTTTCTCCTTCCCCTTTGAGAGAGCATAGCTTTCTCTGCCTGCAACTCAAAAGCCTTTTTTGTGGTCAGTGCAGTCAACACTGAAGGAAATGGAAGCCAGACAAACTTTACTGAAAACCATGTACTTGAGACACTTTCTTTGCATTTGTATGGCACAGTGGCTGTTATCAAAGACGTTTTATTATACATATCTTACCAGATGTGGAAACCAGATGTGTCAGAGAGGCTGAATAGCTTGCCCAAAATCACACAGCAAGCAAATGGTCGAGGGAGGATGTAAACTTGGGCTTCTGTAACGTGTAGAAACTATTGTTTTTCCATTACATCATATCGTTGTTATTTTCTAAAAACAAGATGAGATTTATTTTAAATTTGATGCTTCATTCTACAGGCTTTACATATGATCCTCTTGGAAATGAGGACTATGAGTGGGTTGCAGAGGAGTGAAAGATATTGCCTTGTTTTGAGTATTTTCTTTTTTGACGTTTGTTCCTTCCTTCTTCTTTCCTTCATTGCTCCGCCTTCTCTCCCCTAATCTATCCAACTCTGGATGCATGCACATGTGCTTATCTGTATTCTTACTAGCTTCCATAATATCGCTGAGAAATTACTTTATGTAAAACTGATAAAACCTTCTTCTTCACCTTTTTCCATTGTGACAAAAACTCAGAAGCCCTGTCCTTGCCTCTGAATGGTAAGTGATCTGCCTTCAGCAGGGCCAGTGGTTTGGCAGAAACTTGCTTCTGCATTACTTTCTGGACTGACACCCAAGCCCAGGCTGACCCTGGAGGCAGGCAGTGCCTCCCTGGGAGCTGTTCTGCCGTGGCCATGTCCCTATGGGGGCAGGCTGAGGAAGGGTGCCACTGTGCTCGGCTGCCTCGTAAGCTTCCCACTGAATTTCTGTTTCTGGTTTAAGACATGGTTTTAATCTCATCACTTGAAGATTAAGATGAGTTGATGAGTGTAAATGCCCCTCTCTGATGTTAGTTATTTCTGCCAATTTTGTCACTGGTCGTATTTCTGGAGATATTTACTTAAGGACCCATCTACTCAAAGAAATCCAGGAGATGGTGCCCTGATGTCCTTCTCTCTAGGAGAGTGACTTGTCTTGGTTTGCTTAAGGGGACATTTTTTTTTTTCTAGATATAGCTGGAAAAGTATGAAAAATTTACATTGGAAACTATTTCAAAATGCCATTTTAAAGAATTGTATATGAATGGAAAAATAAAAAGCAAGGGGACGCAGTGGGTCTGTAGGACGAAAAGAGGACACAGAAGCCCAAGTAAAGAAGGTCAAGTCTGATGTTTGGAAATAGACAGGTCACTATCAGCACCACGCCTTCTTCCACATTTATATTTCCCCAGATGCTAGAATGAGCACAGAACTATCCTGAAATGGATCTTAGGATAGTGAACAAAATTGTTTTTGTGTGTATGAGTGTGCACATGTACATATAAAGATAATTTCAGAAACAAATGTCTGTGATTGTTTGCAGAACCCCTGAATAAGTACACTAACTCTCCAGCCCCTATAGACACTTTTGAAGTGTCATAAAGACTGGAAAAGCCAGAGGGGAGTATCACAACACAATCATTAACAGACACCGCAAAACCTTTTCAGTATTTGGGCCTTCTCTCGGTGAATATTCTACCTCTCTGTCTCTGTTTGTCTGTGTCTGTCTGTGTCTGTCTCTGTCTGTCTTTATCCTCCCCACATTATCTATCTAGCCTAGAGAAAAAAAACCTGATGAGAGAGAATAAAGAGATCATTAAAGAAATAGGTTGAACAGGACTGCGATGGAAAGCAGGCGAACAGTGATGGAGCAGGTGGTGGAAGATGAGCAGGGGTCGGGGACGGTACACAGAAGAAGCTGTGATGTGATGGGGGGAAGGAAGCCCATAGGAAAATAGAGTCAATCTAATAACATTTAGTGAAAGTTTAAATGCTGAGAGTAGGGCCAGGGATATAGCTCAGTGGTACAAGCACCTGCCTGGCAAGTGCAAGGTCCTGAGTTCGATTCCTGGTACCAAAAAAAATGTTGGCAGTAAACCCACACATGAAACATTTTTAAAAAGCAAAATATTGTATAATATTGGAAGAGAAGGAGGCAGGTAATCAGGGCAGGTGTCTGGCAAAGGATATAAGATGAAGCAAAAAAGAGAGCCTCAGGTCTTACATGAACACCTTTGAACTAAAAGTTCAAGGTCAACTTTGTGCACATGTTAGGTTGTATCATTTAAAAGGAAAAGGTAAATTGTTTTTAGTAATTTATTACTGTTATTTATGAGATCAAAAAGCATTCCTATCTATTATTATATGTCAAAACTCCATGAAATCCTTGTCTTAGTAAAAATCCTCCATTTTCATTTTCATGCAGAATATTTGTGCATCTCACAGAATACTGTGGGCTGAGGTATGTAGTTTCAATTCTGAGTGACAGACAGACACCCACCCACACCTCAATACCAAGCACTGTGCTAATTGTTCAAGGTTATACAAGAAGGAAGGTCACTAAAGGTGGAGTGTCATATCCCGGAAGGAAAGTCAAGCTAGGTCTCCTCTCAGTATGTTTGAACACCCTCAAACTGGAGCCTCAAAAGGTTTGCATGGGGTTTTATTTGCTTCTTGTAGATGGTACCTTTTGTCCTTAGCTCAGAGAAGGAAGCTGGATGTGTACCCTTGTTTCTGCAGCTGCAATGTTGACCTACAAGGAAAGCCAATGATTAGAAAGTGGGAAATCGGACAGCTTCTGAAAGTAAATGCCTGCATGCTATTTTGTAGCAGACTGTGTGGTTCATCTTCTGTCTGGGAACTGGGTAAAAATGTCGGTGAATACTCCAAAGGTCAGAATTTCAGAACTCCTGCTACAACTGTATTGTCAGCAAGTATTAATGATTCTCTCACTTGCTCTCTCTTTTTTTTAAGAGGCCTGGTCATGTCCGAGGGAATGCCAGGTACATTTTTCTTAATGTATGAGCACAAGTTACATATAACAACCTAACAACACAATACTGCCTCTTTAATGCTAATCTATTCCTTGCAATCTACTAGATACATGTAGAATCATTGGTGTGTATCAAGAGAGCAAAATCAGATTCTGAAAATATCTGAAAGGATGCACTAGAGTGTACATAATAATGTATTTTAATCTGCCAGGCCTTAAAATTAATCATGAATTCCCACAGAGATTTTAATAATTTTGAGATGATGGTTTTTTTTCTTCATAGAGTAATATTCTTGGACAGAGTTTTCTAAATGCTGCAAGGGTACAAAAATTAGGTGGAGGAGGGGTAAACAGGGGCAATTTCTCACTTGCCATAGCATAGGCGATGTGTTTACCAGGGGAACATGTTTTCTTTTGCTCCTAACTAAAAAGCAAGGTAGGTGTTTCAAAGAAAGGCTTTATCACTCCATAAAAGCTGGCAAATAGCAGGAAGTTTATTAGGGGTAATAATGTGCATTTGTAAAGCAGTGGGAATAGTCCTGCAGGAAAGAGGTCCACCCTGGCGAGGGGGTGGATGCCTTGGCAACATTAGAGAACTTGGCTGTCAGCACTTTGCAGAGTTTCACTGGAGGAAAATCTTGGTGATCGAACGGCAATAGGTTCTAGAAGAGGTGACCACATTATTTATTGCCCAAACTGGGACTTCTGAGATGGAAAATAAAAGTAAATAATCACCATGGGACGTATGTTTGCCCTAGTTCCTAGGTGCAGTGCAGAGGTCTGGAAATCAGGTTTCCCACACAGCAGCACCCTTGCATTTCCAGGTGGGGATCCTGTTCCCTTCCTTTGCCTTTTAAAGACACATTAACCATTTAAACTCTTCAAATATTATCTAAAACCGGTGCTATATAAAATTATAAGTACATAGCAATTATAAATAGACATTAATGAAAAATACACAACTAAAACTATTATGGCCCAAACCGATGATTTTTAAGAGATTTTTCAGAGATTGGAAATAAGTTCCTAGAGGGTATATTGGGCTTTTTATATCTTTTTAATTCTCCCTAAAATACTCCACACACTACAAGTGCCTAACTACAAGGAAAGGTGAACTGATCTTGGGATTGATCAAGTTTTGGGTCAATGTATCTGAAATGCAGTTCTCAGAACCAGCCTTTGTCCCTGTCCTTCCATATACTAAATACAAGTTTTAAAGAAGAATGCTGTACCTTTCCCAGTCTTCTTCTCAAAGATTTCCTAAGGAATGAAGTAGATTTGTGAAAAGGAAGAAATTCTGGGATTGATCTCATTATTTGGGGTGGCCCAATATATTTTTCTTGACTGGTGTGTATGTGGACCATGCTTGGACACCTTAAAGTTACAGAAATTATAAGAAGGAAGTGGAGACATTAGGGAGTCCAGGGGAAATACATATACAATTATAAAGATAGAAAAGGAGATGTTTTTTCCTGAACTACCTTGTCTTTAAACAATTTGCAGGCTGTTAGAATCAGGAACTTCACTGGTAAGTGTGGTTTCCTGTCAAAAACCATTTCAGTGTTCTTTGGGTTGGGTGGCACAATAAAATTTGGATAAAATAATTTGGTTCACCTCCCCACTTCCTTGCCAAATTTCCAACTTTCTCCTCTCCTATGAATCACTGCAGTTTATGGCCTAACGGGACAGTTGCTGAATGGCGTACAGAACAGAAAAGATCACAGAAAGGAAAAAGAACACAAACCACTGGTCTGGATTTTTAAAAAAGGCCGATAGAAATTACTAGTAGAGAAAATGGCCTTGAAAGACTGACAAGGGATAGGCATTTTGGAGTAAATGGCTAAGTCCCCAGCTCAGTATCAGTTTGCGCTTTACCTAGCAGCACATCCCAGTCATCAGTGGGCATCTGATCAAGTGGGGAGTGTTGTGAAACACAGCTTTCGGCTGGGCCTAATAGTCTGCTTTTCTAACAAGCTTGACGATTCTGCAAAGCTGCTGGTGGCTTGCCCACACTGTGAAAAAAATAACAAAGTCGTAAACAATAGTTTGGAAAGTGACCTAGGTAGGAGAAAGCCTAATTAATCAGACCCTTGGCTTAGAGATATGCTTTTGCATTTGAGAATTTCTGTTTCTGAGAGCTTAGCTCGTCTCTCTGAAGAGCACTTAGACATGTCCCGAGGAAGGGTCCTTTCAGGTGCCATGGGAGACCAGCAGTGGAATGGATGGGGCAGACCCCCTTTGGGAAATTCCTCATGGAACCAGGCAACAGAACAGTGGAACCAGAGAACCAGCTGCCAAGAACTCTGCAAATGCAGGTTGTCCTCTTCTCTGGATCCACACAGGGAGGTATGGAAAATAAGCCTATGTTTGTAAAGAAGGGTATAGGACCCTGTGCAGAGGGCTGGTGAAAGCAAAGGAGCCCTCATTTGAGATGTGGGGACACAGAATGACTTAGAAACCAAAGGGGTAGGTGTCGGGGGAGGCCTGAGCAGTAGTCCTACAGGACAAATTCAAACAAAATGATCAAAGGCAAGACAGGAGACTTACCTCTCATGGAAAACTTGAAAAAAACAGAGAACACCCAAGTTCGTATAAATCCTCCTCGAATTTTAATGTCACACAGGGGAGGAAGGGACTACTGATATGAGCTTGCCATAATAGGACTGAGACAGCCCTGAAGTGACTGAAAATAAGCCCTGAGTTTACCTGACGTAAGGTAAGATTCTTTTATTGGGTAAAAGGTGGGTTTAAAATGGAGACTACATGGACACATAGAAAAATACCTACAAGTTCCATGTGTTACATACCCGAGGGGCTGAAGATTTAGCTCAGCGGCACAGCACCTGCCTGGCAAGTGCAAGGTCATGAGTTCGATTCCCGATACAGGAAGAAAAACAAAACAAAACAAAAAAAAACAAAAAAAATCCAAACATACATACCTGAGTACACGAGTGTCTCATGAAAGATTGATCCATTATTAGAATTCTCATTATTTTACCTGCTGTGCATCTTAAAAACAAACTTTAAAAAAAACCCACCACTATAAAATAAAGAAAATTCTCAGTAGTAAGTTCATGAGGATCAATTGCAATATTTGCTTTAAAAAAGTTGGAAGGTCTCTTAGCAGAGTGTTGATAAAGCAATACCAACCCTCACACAAGACAGGAGCATAGGAACGGAGTTTAAAGTTTGGAATAAGCTGAGTACACCCTAAAGAGGTACTCAGGTGTACTACTGAGGAGTACCTACCAGAGGAGAGTGGAAGACTCTAATTTCTGATGACTAAAAATAGGCTAGACAAAAATCCATCTGAAATTAATGTGATATGATGCTGCTCAGAAATAAGATACTGTTGGTGATTTTAAAATTTCTTTTTCTGAAAAAATATAGCTTCAGTTCTAGGATATAATTTTAAAACTAACCAGATGTCCATTTTGTCTTCAGTTTAGAAGTCCTGCTTATTCATATATTTAAAACAGACATTTTGTAACCTAGAGCTACAGCTTTCATGTACATATTATTTTAATTTTTGATCAATACTGTGTGTTTGATAAAGATCTGGCATATAAAGCTAAAAAATTCACATGCCCTGTAGGGAGCCCTTTCTTTCTAGTGACATATATTGGAGTTATTCTTCTTTGTTCGTATGATTTACCTTCAAAAATCTATTGAATGTGCCCCCAGAGAAGTGCAGAGAGCTGTTTTAACAATCATGTTGGTATTCGGGTGGAATGGAGTGGGTAGAACTGAAAGAACTTGCAGGAAAATTGTGTCTGGGATCCATGGTTCCACCAGCCTTTATGTAATAAAGTGCAGTAATATAGCTAGAGTTTGTGCATAAAGTTAGCAATTGCTTCTTATAAATTCTGATCTTTCAGCCTTCTTCCAAGTTTCAAGAGCCCTTAGCTCACACCAGAAGCAACATAATATGCTGCCATGTCAACTGATGGAAGGAGTATAGTGTCTCTGTTTGTCTCCCACCAAGGGCAGCAGGAACTTATCCAGAGCATTCAACTGTCAGGTACCCAGTGTCAGCCTTAGTAGAGCTGATATTTGTCTCCAAGTTCTGCTTTTGACTGCAGTGATTCTGTGCTACCAGAAAGGGCTGGGGAACTGAGATAACCCTCTGGTTTAACTCTCACTGGCAGTATCTCTACCATGGCAGGTCTATGGGAAGATTGTATTCCTTGAGGATAGTATAAAATATAGGGTAGATGAACAGGTCATTTCAGTAACTCTTACATATGATATTTTCCTTGGAATACTTATACCACTCATGAAATTATCAGCTCTATATTGCACACATACATGCATTTAAGGATGTGTGTATAAATTATATATGCAATATAATTCCATATGAATAATTATATGTATTCCATTTTATTCTTAACACAATTCCTGTGAAGTAGATATTATGCAAAGATGGGAAACATGAGGTGCAGAAAGCTGAAATAACTTGTCCAATATCCTAGTGATAAGCAAGTGGAGGACAGAGATTTGAATTTGGGAGTGTTTATCTGTACTTTCCTGCTTGTGCATGAGACTTTCTCAGTGTAGGAGCAGCTCGTTAATATTTGTAAGTTTGTAGAAGTGTGGTGGAGTTTTTGTATGGTTTGAGTAACTTGTTAACTCAATTTTTGATGTAGCACTTGATACCTGCTCCATTTATTTAAGTGATCTTCCTGTTCCGGTGACCTATGAGGAAACTTGCTCCACTAAGGCACGAAACATTTCTTTTTTTTTTTTCCGGTACCGGGGATTGAACTCACAACCTTGCGCTTGCCGGGCAGGTGCTGTGCCACTAGGCTAAATTCCCAGCCCCTCACGAAACATTTATGATGTGTGCATCACACAGGAAGACTGAGGTAGAGTTAGGAAAGTGACTCTGGCCCTTGAATCTTCTGCTTACTCTTCCATTCTTTTATAATATTTGAAAGGCGATTTCCTTAAATTTAATTCTGTGAGCCTAGGTCATTCCAAGGGAGCAATTAATTTTTCCAGGTATTCCTCAGCGTTTTTCAACCACCTTCAAAAACCCATCTTGTAATATCGCAATTGAACTGCATCACTTGTGTTTCTACTAGTGCTGTGGATTTTACACAGCTGCTTACACTAATATGTGTTAAAATGCCTAATTACTGCAGCAATCACAGCCTGGCTCAATAGTCCTGCCAGCTCTTAAGTTTGTGTCTTCATCAAACACAAACGTCAATGAGCATCCTAAACTACAATTTGTAAACAGGATTAAGGGCTATAAATGTGATCCTTCAAACAAGAACACAGAATTTTACATATTTCATAATGATCTGCTCATCTGTTTGTTTTGTTGTTTTCCAGATTTTCAAAAATGCTTGTTGATAAAATGAAGCCAGAATATGAGATGAGCTGGGTGTTCATTAGTGAGACTGACAGGAAGTTTGAGAATGCCTGAAGAAGGCTGTACTATATCTATAACCACATTTTCAAAGGTGTGAGTTTATATTTATAATTACATTGTTGGGTGATGATTCTTTAGCCAAGTAAGTAAAATTTAGAAACATTTTTAGAGGTATTTGATCACCTGTTTAGTGTTAGGAACTATAGTAAGAGTTGGTAATTGCAGTAGACTGTCACATGGGTCAGACTTTCATGGGTATAGGTCACTTTGGGAGCATGGAGGATGGAGAGTTTATTTGCCACTGAGGGCTCAGGGAAGACCTCATAAAAGCTGCTTGCATTGAAAGGTTTTCCAAGAGGACAAACAGGGGCAAATACAGACAGGAAACAGAAAAGAACAGTCACAATCACCAATGCAATGGAGGAGGACAGGCATGCTCTAGAAACTATAGCAGCTCTCTGCATCATGTTTAAAGCTGTGTCCTTAGTGTCTTGTGTTCTGTGCATTTGGTAAAAGTAAGCTGTGATTATTTGTGGTAATTCTCTTTTGTGTTACATTATATTCCTGGTCCCAATTCTTCTCTCTCTCTCTCTCCATCTTCTGTCATGTGCTTCAGCAATTGCTTCCACCCTGATGAAGTTGGTCTTGGCTGTATGATCTGCCTTGGCTGATGTTAAATGGATGGAAGGGATGGTCAGACAATGCTAAGCCAAGGGCTCAGGAGGCCTCATTGCCTTACTCTGCTTTGTGCATCTCTCTCAGGATGTGCAAAAACAAGCCCCCAGGAGGAAAACGTTAGTCCAGGATGAAAGAGAGATGGGGTGCAGAGTGGCCCATCCAACCCACAGCCCTCTGAACATAGGAACCCATCCTAACTGCTGTGCGTCACTTAGTTTTGGGTGTATTGGTGCAGTGTCAATAGCTGGTAATCTTCTAGCTAGGTAATACAGCCCATGATATAGAATTACTACAGTCTTTTTTTCCTTTGTTATCTCTTTGCCCATTTTTCTTAAACATGAGATGATAATTTATTATAGTTAGTTGAAATAGCTGAATGTGTAACTTAACTGATTTTCTATAATGTTGAAAGTTTTTCTCACATTTGAATATTTGAATATATTTCTCGGTGGATGAAACCATGGGTAAGGAGATGCTGGATTTGGATCCAGTGGTACTGACACATTTTTTAACACTGTGAAAAGACGTTAAGCTTTTTTGGCCTCAGTTTCATTATCTTTTAAATCTGCTGTTATGTCCCTAACTGAGAAAATGTGCATGCGAAAATTAAATAATGTACAGAAAAGTGTTTTTAGAGTGTTGTATAAGCTACAAGTAAAGTATTCATTATTATTTATTAAAATTAATGTACTGGGGCTGGGAATTTAGCTCAGTGCCACAGCGCCTGCCTGGCAAGTGTGAGGTCATGAGTTTGATTCCTGGCATGAGAAAAAAAATTAATGTACTAAAATTTCATAGCAATTTTATTATAACAACTTTCTACCTATGTGATGGGAATCAGGGTGTCCAATTTCTGAAAATTCTGTACCTAAGAATGAATTGTACATTGTTTGGGGTATCATTTTTAGTAGTATCATCAGATTAGTAATACTACTTTTATCTAGCATTGCTTCATATAAACTAGATAATTAGAATATTTTTAATTTAAGTAACATTTTAAAATGTTATTTATGGTAAAGGTAATGAAGAATAAGAATGAATCATGAATTTTTGGAGCCAGAGAGATTTTAATTTGAACTGTGAGTTTAAAAGTAACTAACTACATAGCCTTGGGAAATTTAAATAATCATCCTGATTCTCAGATTTCTTATTTCTAAGATAAGGAAAATGTAAATAATTTGCAGTGTTACAATGAAGATTGAAGATGGCATTTGTGAAGTTCCCAGTGTATTGTTATCATAATTAAGTTACAAAAATCGTTCTAGTCAATCCCCTATACCTCTTTGGCATCTAAAACAGAGTTCATGCAATTTCATGATATTATCCTCTCATCATTGATTTCTAGGTTGAAATATTATCTAGAAATTCACTCAGGTTATTCAGCTGCATAGGAAAGTCAATTGGATCTTTGAAAATATTTTCTTCTGATTTTATTGTCCTTATGATCATGTCATCTATTTTTGCTTTGTTGTCTATTTTGTGATCTATTTTGTTTTACGTTATCTGCTTTGTCCACTTTACATGTGACTGTTTCTGCTTACCCCAAGGCAAAGCTACAAAACAAGAAAACAAAACAGAACAGCAAAACTAAACTCATCTGAGGTGCACATAATGAGGGAATCAAGAACAAAACACATAAGCTTTACTATATGGGCCTTGTGATTTGAAGTTTGGCTATCTGGAGCTTTGAAAAAATTTTCTTTCTTAGTTCTTGGCTGTGCTTCATAAAGTTGAGGTTGCAAGATGAACTAATTTTTTAGAAATCTTAAATTTTAAAGTGATAGAGAAATTCTTACAAATGTTCATCTATTGCATACTGATATAAAAGAGGCTGCTATTTTCTTTGAAGTCATCTCAATTCAATAATTTCTATTACAATTTAAAATATCATTTATTAAAATTAGTAATGATCCTACAGGACATCCTATAGGTGAGATGTATGATAACTTTGCTAAGTTCATAGTTTTCCTACAATGTCAAGTACCTTTAAAAGGAAAAATGGTATCCATTTCTGAGTTCATCTACAATTTTGTTTCTTGAAAGGTCTGTGGTTAAATCATAACATCCAGACATATACTAGGCCACTTCTATATATCCAGCGGGTGGAGCATGGGTTGTTCCAATTCACCAGTTCCTCTCCCCTTACAATCATTAATTGTTATATGTCAGCTTGACCAAGAACGACTAGTAGGTTAGTAAAACTCTGGATGTGTCTGTGGATGATTGACACATAGGTCACAAACTGAGGAGGGAAGACCCATGCTGGATGTGAATGGCACCAATCAATAAGCTTATTAGCCTAGACAAAATGAAAAGAGAGGGAAAAAGGAGGAAGTTTCTTTTGTTTTCCAAAACACACCCTTTGGCCCACCAGGGGAATCTTCTAATACAGACTTACACTGATGATTTCAGTGAGATTCTAGGCTTTGAAACTTCCACGACTACTGTATGCTTCAGCTTTCTAGCACACAGTCATTTTTCTTCTTCTATCTCTGATTGTTCAGATAGCCATTGGGACTGTTTCCTTTCTAATCCTGTAACCCTACCTAGTAACTCCCTTGTATGTATATATATATTCAATATTGATTCTATTCCCTAATGAACCCTAACACATCCCTTTAAGCTGCAAATATTAAAAGACACATGTCCTATTGCAGGGTTTCTATCCTAGATGAATATCTTAGTGAAGTTATCTCATTTAATTAGAGCCTAATTTAAGGATTTGGGTGGAGTTTATTGGAGGTGGATGCAGACTTTGTAGAATAGGAAATAGGGAACCAGGAAGTAGGAAAAACAATGTATATGTGTTATCATACCATCTGTTTCACAACTGTCCCTCCAAGACATTGGATGCTGGAGTATCCATCTATTAATGTCTGTATCACTCCATGATGGCTCTGTCCCACTAAAGGAATATTAGCCCTTAACCCCAATCTAAATTCTTGACTCTAAGTGTGTTGCGTAGCTTTAAAGAAAGTCTTGAGGCAGAGAAACAGAGAGAAGTTGATTGTTGGGTTGGAAAAGGATGGAAACAGAATAAATGCAGCATTTCTTTAACTCAGACACAGGTCAGGAGTATGTGATGTGGGGCACAAAGATATTTCTGAGATAATGTTTATGCAGAATGCTTTGTGGACCATCAAGTTCTCACAAGTGTTATTAGTTATTATTAGAGAGAAAATTCAAATGTTCTTGTTCATTATGAAATATGATAAAAGTTTGTCAAATAGCATGACTCATCTTAATTAATAATACCAATGATAGTATTATGTAGGTTATACCAGTCATTTGCTGAAAAAAGCTAGAGATTGAGTGGGTATTCATTACCCATTTCTACTTTCATACTGTGCTTTGCATGTCTCCCAGAAAGTGCTACCTGGCCATGGTTACAGTTTAACACACACATGTGCATACACACACATACATGCACAGAACACACATGCACAAAACATGCTCATATGTTTATATGCACATCCATCACCTATCCACCTCTTTATTGTTCCCTCGTATCTTTAGGCTGCTGAGCACATGAAAAATGTGGATGGGAGAAGAGAAAGGGGATGGAGAATACTCGTTCTTCCTTTAGTACTTCCTGTAGATCAGGAGGTAGGAGATTATAACTGCAAAGTTAATCAGACTTTGTAGAACTTTCCTCTAGACAATGATCACAATCCTAGACACTTGCTCTGATTCTACTATAGGCCCACAAACATGTGCATGCTTTCAGCTGTATTTCCATATTTCATCATATAGACCTATCATATTTAAACCTACTCTAGTACATAATTGTAAGGGAATATCTAGTAAATGCTCATAGAACTCTGTACTGGTTCTGTCATTGAACAGAAAGTAGAGTTAAAAGATTTCATCCAGCAAGGCCCATGAAGGAGAATGACTTCTATGGAATAAATCCAAGCAAGGTATATGCCTCTTTGGAGAAAGACATCATTAAAATGTGAATCGTCACTATGATTCTTGCTTCACATCCCATCAAAAATCCTAAGTCCATCAGCTTAGCCACCTTTTAGACTCTCCTTGGCACTAACCCAGAGCTTCTGAAATATCAGCATGAGAATGAAGTTCTTGCTCCAGATTATCATTCCCCAAAATGAAACGTTTGAAACCTGTTGGCAAAAAGGAATCAACTCTGGGTTGTTTCTAATTTAAGTAAGTGATGTTAGAGCCACTGTACTGTTTTAGTAAATAACTCCACAATATAAATGACTTGATGTATTGAAAGATTATTTCTTACCTATGTTCAGTCATTGGACCCGGAGGGCTGTACCTTCATGCTGTCCTCCAAAACCAGCTGGTTTCTTCATGAGATCTAGTGTCACTCAGGTCCTCAGAGCCCTCTTGCTTCAGAAGATGGACAAGAAAAAGAAAAAAGCCCTGGACATAGTTAATGTTACTTCCATTATGTCCTTTTGCTGAAAACTTAATTGTGTAGCCACACTTATTCGGCACAGGGGCTGGAAATTTTAGCCTTGTTGAAGGTCCAGGAAGTAGAACTCAAATATGGGTGAAATTTTGTGATCTTTGTCAAATAAAGAATAGAAATGTGGGCCTAATGAAACAAAGAAATAACAGCATTCATTTTCTTTGTGGATCAATCATACAGTTAATAGTCTCATCTCTGAAGACAGGCAAAACACTATGTTTTGTCCATTATATAAGATATTCTACTATATATGTTACTATAGGCAAAACACTATGTTTTGTCCATTATATAAGATATTCTACTATATATCTTACTATATAAGATATATCTACTAAGGTATTCTACATATAGACAGCTTCTTTCTGAGTGAGGACCTCGCATTTTTCTGGTACTGTCCCACGGCTTCTGGTTCTGCAATGTATTATGGATGAAGTGAGAGGTGAAGACACCTCCATTTGTTCAGCTGTGGCTCATGGTTGGCCTTCTGCTCATCAGTCGATAACTCTAACAATAACCACTGAGTCATCTACATTATCTAATAGGTAGCTGATAGTTTGGTGATGAATAGCTAAGCTAGAATATGGAAAGCTGAGGAAGAAAGGCTGTTCACAGCTTAGAATCATGTAGGGGATGCTTTCAGTTATTCATGTTGGGCTTAGGGTGAATCATTACCTGTGTGAGTGTCTGAGAGAAGGGAAGTAAGAGGAAGATTTTTGCAGATGTCTTTTTATGCCTGCGCATCCCTTCTCCACACTGAAACATCACTGCTCATGAGTGTAAGCTGCTCTCTCTGCACTGCCCTTCTTTTTCTTAGTAGTGAGCTCATATTATTTTCTCTTTGAGAGCAATTTCCCCCTTACTAATCACTGGAGCTCAATATATTCATCTTCTAGGGCTGTGATAATAACGGTTTGGGTGGCTTAAACAATAGAAGTTTATTCTTCACCGTTGTGGAGGCTGGAAGTCTAAAACCAAAGGGTTGGCAGGGTCAGTTTCTGGTAAAGTCTCCCTTCCTGGCTTACAGACTGCTGTGCTTTCAGATGCCTTTGCATGGGCTTTTCTCTAGGTATGCACACCCCTGGTGTCCCTTACTTTTGTATAACAGGGTGGGGTGAGGACCCCACCCTGTTGGCCTCATTCAGCATTACTTACTTCTCTAAAGGTCCCATCTTCAAACAGAATTCTCCAGGGGTTAGAAATTCAGTGTAGAAAGGGGAGAGGGCTGGATCAGGCCATAACATTGGAACTGTGCAAAGGACTCAGGAAATACATACCACTGTTTGGTTTCCTAGATCATTACAGTTCCAAATTTTCTTGAATCCTCTGAGTCACAGAACATCACCAGAATCTATTGTAGTTAAGATTCCATTTAGAACATCAGATTGATAAATTGAAATTCATTATATAAAATTTAATTGAATTCAGTTTTAGAATTTCCTCAAATAAATTTTCATTATTAGAAGTGGATCTTTTGCGTGAGCAAGCAAGTTTTCCTCTGGCTCATTCCTGATTTCCACTCTGAAGGACCAGCTCCCTTCGTTTCGATCTTTACAAGTACACTGTGGTCTGACGCGGAGACTGACGGAACCCTTTGTTATTAGTCTCGTCCAGGCAGTGCATCCTTACCTCCACTGCTTTAGGCTCCTATTCTGGGAGGAGGGAAGTCACTAAATAATGCAGGTAAACAGCCAATAAAAGACAAGTGCTTTGGGCTGGACCCTCTCTTATATCCATAAATGAATATTTTTGAAAACTAAAAGCCTTGCTTCAGATTGGGTGGATATTTTAAGAGTTGGTGAGCTCGTGGGAAGCTCATTCTTCCCCGGCATGGCAGTGCCTGTGGCAGCACACAGAGAACATTCTAGTTAGTCCTTGTTTCTGAGGTGTTGAAAATCAGTCTTGCATTTTCCCTCCAAAGAGCTGACCCATGCAGGAAGGTTCTTAGGAACAGACCATCCATTTCAAATGAGTACATTTCATTACCATCTACAAGGCATGGATTTCACAAATGTGTCTTTAAAAAAAATCTCTTTAGTTCCCCCTCCTCTTCAGTCTTTCATGGTCTACTTTTATATTATAAAGCCTCAAATTACAGGAAATGTGTCATGTTTCCATTTGTTTCTTTAATAAATATTGTTGGTGCTCAATAAACGCTCAGTGAATACATTGTTTGCTCTAGTACAGCTTTTGTTTGTTTCAATACTATTTTTAGCATCACAGTTTTAAAATTGTACAACTAAGACCGAGAAGAAAATGATTCAGATTTTGGAAGCAGATCTGACTTTCATAAATTTATTCTAGTCTTTCTCAAGTCCAAGTGTCTAAACCATGAGGGTAAAACATGCTATCTGAGTCAGCATTCCCTTTGAGTGACATTATTATTATTGTTTATCATTGCCTCAGTTTTTACGATATGCTTAGTGCTGTGGAAGACATTAAAAAGACACAGTTCTTGCCTTGGGGCTTACACTCAGATAGGCAAGCAAACAACATGTATTTAAGAAGAGGGAGATTGATCTCAGAGATGCAATTTCGCAGGTGTGTGTGTTTGTGCTTGGGTTCATTTATCTTTTACCCAGTTGTGGGCTAAATAAATCTTGAAATTTTGCTTCAGTACAAGGTCATAAATGACAAGAGCTCAGAGGGAAATGTGAACCTTGAAGAACAGAGAAGAGGGCTGAGAGAGCATCCCCAGAACCTAAGTTCCTGGGTCTAGGGCTCCTTGAATTGGGCCCTTCCTTCATGTCTCTTTCAACACCTCAAGCTATCTATGGATTCCTCAGTGAAAAGCAAATCCTCAATTGAAAAACAGAACACCAGATTTTATGGCCCATTTTCAAGCTTTAGGCTGGTCCTTTACAACAAATAATGTCTAAAGCATGGACTAGTTCTCCTTACAGGCTAAGACATTTATTTGCACAACGTTTAGGAAAACTTTTAACCTTCAATCTTTGAAAATATAATTTCTGAGCTAAAATGAATAAAAAATGTATTTTATACGTTTCATTCTTTTGGTGAATATTTAAAATTTTTTCATGCAGATATAGAGCAAAAATGAACATTTCTATTTTATACATTACTTTTGGTGTTTGTGGAAAATATTTGTACGTGTATGCAAATTTGCAAAAAGTAAGCCAGATTTGCTGACTCATGCCTGTAATCCTTGCATCCTGGGAGACTGAGACCAGAGGATCAGTTTCCTGGGCAACTTAGTGAGTGACTTACTGAGATCTTGCCAATAAATAAATAAATACATACATGCATAAATGGAAGCTGAGATGTAGCTTGGTGCAAAGGCCTGGGTTCAATCCCCAGTACAACAAACAACCAAAGCTGCAGAAACCATCTTTTCCTTAGAAATCTACACACTGTGTGTGCTCATTGTTAAAGGATACCAAAGCCTGCTTCTGGGAATGAGTCAGTGGCAAACTGTGGAGCTTCACCTTTGAAGTTCTGAAGAACACAACTGGCACAGCGGGCAAAGCTGCCATGGCACCAGGATGGCAGAAAGACTCTCAATAACTTCCCTGTGCATGGGAGAGTCGGGTTCCATTGCATTTGGTCACCGTGGTCTCTAGGTACATAGCTGGGTTCCTTGCCAGGTTTTGAGTCTGTGTAAAGGATGTCAGCAAGCTGAGCCATGCATATTTAGGTCTTGGTTTTCAAAGTTTCTGTTTAATTGCACTTTCTCATCACATGCGGCAGTGTGGTTTGCCCTTCCAGATGGCCCACACAAATGCTTTGTCGTACTTCACTCACTCTTTGCATGTCAAGCATCTCTGGGACTACATACATCACCAATTAGCATCTTACATTCATTTGACAGGAATGATTCCGCAACGTTTTATGCAGTTCTCTTCGGTCACATTTGCATGTTGTGATGTTCTTCTCCTATAGAGATCAAAGTTGCGACTGCGGAATTTTCCTTTTAGGTCCTCCCTCCCCAAATGTTTTTCCCCACACAGCACCATTTGATCTGTGTTTTAGGGGGAAATATCTTTTTAAATGTGATGCTTCTGGAAGCCTGTGAGATTCCTAAATGTTAGTGTGTTTACCAATGCAGATGGTAGGTACTGACTATGTCGCATCTCTCTAGGGGTCTGTGCTCCTGTGAGTGTGCTCTCATTTCCTAGATTCTGGATCATGAGAGCTCCTCCCTGATACAGAGATTTAGCGCTGCTGTCATTTCAGGCCTTGGCAAAAGACTGCCAGCTACACACTTCTCATTCTGAGCTCTGTGATCAGCATTTAATACAGCGAACTTAGTGTGTTGACACTAATAGTAAAGAGCAATCCTGATGGATAAAAATCACACTCAGCCAAAGAGATCTGAAGCTCCAAAGGGAGGAAATTGTCATCTGGCCAATGGTGGCAGTTACTTTAGCCAGCCCTGTAATGGGATCAGTGTTGAGTCTGGGGAGCAGGTACATGGAACCCCAGAGTCCTGTTAGGTGATGCCGATGGCACATCCCCACTTGGAATTCTCTTGGGTATTTCAAACTTCACCCATTCACTTTTGGGATCTGCAAACATGTTCCTTCCTCCTCTTTGTGAATGCTATTTATTTGTTCAATTACTCATCCCAGAAATCTGGGGTCATTGGGAATGCCTGCATTTCTCTAATCTTCCTCATTTCCCTCCTCTCAGTATTTGTATTAAATTCTGCTTCTCTCTCTAAGTGCTGATCCCTCCAATCTTTGGCACCTCCTGCCTCACTCACACCTCACATCTCACTCCAGGGAAAGCTTCGTCAAAGCATCCTCACTGCTAAAAGTGTGGTTTTGTATACAGTCATATCCTGGGGGATTTCTTCTAGGACCCACAGATATAAAATTGCGAATGCTCAAGTCCTTTATTCAAAGTGGTGCACTTTGTGTACAACCTATGCACATCTATCTACCTATCTATCTATCTACCTATCTATCTATCTATCATCTATCTAGTTTTTATTGTGCTGTGGATTAAACTCAGGGTTTGCACACACTTAGCATGTGCTCTATCATGAAACTATATCCCCAGCATTTCTGTATATTTTAAATCATTCTAAATTGCTCACAATGCCTGTTACAATGTTAATGCTATGGAAATATTTTGTATTATTCAGGTTATAACGACAAGAAAAAGCCTATATGGTTGCACTTTAAAAATAATTTTGATCTGCATGTGGCTGAATGTACAGGTGTGAACCTGTGGAAATGCAGGGTGACTGTACTCCTTCCTTGACTCAAGCATTAGAGGTCTTTACAGTATAAATTGGAGCAGAAGCCTCCCGTGCTGCCATCTGCCCCCTCCCCCAACCCTGCATTAAATTTCTGCTGTGCTTAGCGTGCAAGCCCCAGGCCTCTCACCATGGCCCCTAGGCCTGCAAACTTGTATGTCCTGGCTCCTCGATGTGCTCTCTAACTTCAGACCAGTAGGCACAGCCTCACCTGGCTCTGGCTACACTGGGTTTTTCATGATTTGAAACTTTTTCAGTTCTTTCCCACCTTGAGAATTCTGTCCTTGCTGTGACTCCTGCTTGAAAAGTTTTTTTTTTTTTTTGGTTCTTCAGTTATTTTGCTTCTCGTTCTTCAGGTCTTTTCTTAAGTATTTCTTCCTCACAGAGGTCTTCAGGGTCCACTCAATGAGAGTAAATACCCTACTTATTTCCGTCCAAGCACTAATCATAGTCAGGAACTATGTTAGTTATCTACTCCGCTATTGGTCTGTTGTCTATCACCTGTTGCCTGTGATAAGCTCGGTGTGCTCAATGTCTGTCTTGCATAATTTACCTTTCCGATATTTAGCACAGTGAGCGCCTGGCACATAGAGAATACTCAAAACAAATGCATGTCTCTAACAAGTTTGGATGAAAAGAACTGAGTATAGGCAAGTGGGACACTATGTGTGTGCGCGTGTGTGTGCGTGTGTGTGTGTGTGTGTGTATGTGTGTGAAGTTGATCAAAGGAAGAATACTCTAACTGGTGGTAAAAGAAGAGAGAGGATGCCCTACATTAGCATTGCAGAAAGTCAGACCTGGGGAAGGTGGGGGCTGCACAGGCCGATGCACACAGCCTGGGTCGATGCAGGGATCAGAGGCCTTGGCCTCACAACCCTGGCAGTTTGCCGGAGACCAGTCAAGTATGCACTGATTGGCGCCTAGGAAAGCGGCACAATGTACTCATTCACATAGAAAAAAGAAGAGAAGCACAGCTCCAGGGTAAAACAGCATGAAGCTTCAAAGCAGTCACATGCCATGGCCAAGGCTGCGTTACAATCAATAAACGGAACAAACTCCCACGTCCGCCCGTAAACAAATCTATGAATTTTTTATTCCAATTAGCCGTTCTCAAAATCTGCAATTTGGTTTGATAAATAGGGAGAAAACAAAGTGGACTGAGAGGACACATTCACTAGCTCTGAGTAGACAGTAGGATGGAGCCACAGGGGTTGAGAGCTTCACAGGAGCGCTGAGACCACAGAATGTTCTGACTGCAGGCAGGAAGCACATCCTTTAGAGAAAGGTCAAAAGCCGACTCTGGTGACACGCAGGTCAAGTGGTTAAGTACAAGGGTTTCATGAATACTGGTAACAATCATGACAGCATTTCCTGAGCACTTTCCTGGCACTGTGCGCCAGCCCCTGAATTACCCTTCTTCTATGCCCTGGCTCTCTGAAACTCATGGCATACCTGCGATGCGGTGGCTTGCACTTCTGCTCCCAAGCCACACAGTAGAAAAACATAAAATAAAAGAGAAGTTAAACTGGACCTAGTGGTGCACACCTACAGTACCTGCACTCTGGGAGGCTGAAGCAGGAGAATGGCAAATCTGAGCCCAGCTTAGGGCAACTTAGAGACATAGTGAATCCTGTCTTAAAATATCAAGTTTCAAACAAAACAAGAAACAAATAGGGCTGGGGATGTAACTCAGCATGAAGGCCCTGGGTTCAATTCCCAGTGCTGCAAAAAAGAAGAAACGTTAATTATTATGCTCGAGATCACAAAGCAAGTGTGATTGGGTGGGACGGGAGCTCTAAACTATTCAGAGCTTAAACTCTATCATCTTTGGCAATGTTCAAAGAAACTTTATCACCAGATAACAGGACTCATGCTTTTGCCAGAGAAAAAGTGTACAGTAATAATCTTGATCCTGTTGGTTTCTGGGAAAAATACTCCCTCTGAGCTTATAGCATAGAGTTTTTAATATATTGCACATTGGATTTTTCTTTGTCTCTATATCTGGGAACGATCTCTCCTTCTCCTAATCTTCAGCTCAAGTGGAGGAAGAAGGGCTTGTCCTATACGCTGATCCACAGAGGTTTACTTGTTATTATGTTTAAATTTGATTGCTTCAGTCTTCAGTTTACAGGAACTAGTTTAGGAAAAAAGTTTATAGTCATTTAAGAGTAGACATGCTGAAAAGGAACTTGCACCATAGCTTTTAATTATGACTCATAAATAAACCTGACAAGATATGTTGGGGAATGTTATCAGTTAAGAAAAAGTATCACAAAAGAGCCTGAAGAATACATTTCAAATTCAAAGGGAGTAATATTAATGTTAAATATTATTCAATCTTAAAGCATTGTGAATAAAACAGAGATGCCTCAGGAAACAGGAAAAAGGAAGCAAAAACAAGAGGAGAAAGAAATGGATACTAGCTCAGAACTCTCATGAGGGGGAAATTTCTAAATAGGATACAGAGGGTTTTATAAGATTCATCATTCCTATTACTCCTGTTTTCTGGTAAAATGCAAACTAGATGCAAGCAGTTTTTAAAAACACTGTTTTATGTGTTTGATAGGCCAAAACTATCGAAGCAAATCAGATCCCTCATTTTAATATGCATTTACACATTCAAACAATTGTGTTATTGACTATGTTGAATGCCATGAGTTCTGCAGGACCATTATGGCTCACTGGACAGCTTTTTATTTGCCATTGTATCAATTTGGAGTCCAGAATGTCGTGGTCTTAATGCAGAGAGCAGGTGTGCACGTGAGAAGCGGCATGGAAGAAAGTAAGGTGCACATGCAGTAGGCAATTTGCAAATGTCATCATTTCAACCCTAAAAAAAGAGCAGGGAATATTCTGCTCCCTGGCCTGTGCCGGGCGCTCCTGCTCGTGTGTCCTGCACCTCTCCCTGCTCACTGCCATGCGGCAGTACAGAAAGGACTCTTTGCCCCTTAAATATCACACTTAGCTAATTTACATTATAGACAATGGGCCCAAGAGGGAAAAAACACTTAATTTTATTAATAGAGTGTATTTTAAATCTCTCTACAGGAGGCCTTAGAACGCCCCAAAGGGCTAATCTGTGTTATGGAGAGATGGCAAATCAGAAGAGTCTGGGTGTGTTTTTTTCCCCTTCTGAATTTCTTCTCAACAAAAGCTGGTGCTAGGTCAGTGGGCTTTGCATGTCATGTGTTTGAGTGTTGGATCATCCTACACCTGACGTACAAACACCTAAGCCACTGAGATTTACAACGGGAATGTTAATGCGTGGCATAAACGCCACAGAAACAAATAGAGCCGGGATAATAATTTTGTAACCTCATGTTGACATAACCCACCAGCTTGCTGAAGAGCCCCTCATGTCGAGGAAACAGAGAAACTATAATGATTTTCAGATACAGTTGACAAGAGACCATTTAGCAAACTTTTATTTTTTTTTAACTAACAGTAGGCAAGGATGTTGTATTCTAGGCTGCTACTAATAATCTCATCAGAATGCAAAAGCAGCGACTGTGTTATAAAACCAATGATCTGTTATATTCTGCAAGAATTTACAAAAGCCTAATGTCATTTACTACACCATGAGAACCATACTTGGATAAAAAAAAATAAAACACAACAGAATTCAAAAACTGATTACAGCTGACGAAAGAATAAACTGTGTGCCAATGCAATGCTTTAAAGATATACGGTACCGCAGTTAAAGACGTGGAGCCCCCTTCTGCTTCTGAGGAAGGAAGTGTCTGAGAATGAAGGAAGGAATCGATGTCTGAGAGTGTTTAATGTGCTGCGTCATTTAGGGCCACGCTGGATCAGGGCATCCAGTGAAGGCCGGGACGCTCCGGTCCACAGTTAGTGCTGAGTATGTGTTCCCAGCTCAAGCTGCGGTGAACTTGCCAGCTCAGAAAGAGTCTGCTCTTTTCCTCCCGTCACTTTCTCAGTAGCATTTTTGACAAAACCAGATCTGCAGCAGTCTTAAATATCAAATTTAAATGACCTGAAAAGGAAAGAAGTTTCTTTATAGACACTTGGAATTGCTTCCACCGGAAGGTCAGAGGGAAGGATTTTTCAGGGTCTTGTGTCACTAGGACTCATTCAGCCTGTCCTCTGCTTAGCTGATATCTATGTCAGGTGCCAGGGCAGAGGCAGCCTCCCTACCACCATCAGGCCGGGTGTTCTCCAAGGCTTCATGCATTCAATTCTGGACCTTTGTGGCATTTTAATTTTATAAAGAAATGAATGTAATCAAAAGTTCATTCCTTAACGCCCAAACCAAATTCTTCTGCATAACATCAACAGCTTTCTGAAGACCCTCTCTTTCTCTGTCTCTGTCTCTGTCTCTGTCCCTTTCTCTTGTCTGTTTATCATGGGGGGGAGAGAGAGAGAGAGAGAGAGAGAGAGAGAGAGAGACTGAAACTTTCTCGCCATTGCTATAATCCCTGGAAGAGATTATTAACTCACTCCTTTTCAAAGTAAGTCCTTAGCAGGATTTTTATCTCCAAGGTGGAAGAGGCAGACCATGAGAAATAGAGGGTCTTAATATGAAAGGATATTTTTATAGGATTGCTAACCAGCTTACAGCAGACTTCTTAGAGCAAATGTATTTGTGGGTGTCCTTGAAGTTACACTTGGTCTTGCAAACTTGCAGGAAGTCATTTTGATGTGTTGACTTAGGCACCTGTAAGACATCTGGTAATAATGAAGATGGAGCTCTTAATGCTTTGGGATGTTATGAATGAGTTATAGTACAGCACTGATGAATCATTAAAGTACATCTCCACAGGAGGAGGCCGCTCATATTTCTTGATTGCTGGGAGGTTACACATCTTGATAGTTGTCTGAAAAGAAATTGAAATCTACTTTAAAGTGTGAATTCTTTTCGGATGAACTGGTTAGAGAACCGAGTGAAAGCAAACTTGCATTTCAAGACAGCTGGACTCTCCTGAGATAGGCAGAAGTGTTTTATAAAGAGCCAGGTCCATTTACTAAGGTGTCTGAATCACCTAGGGCAATACTTCAATGTGTGACCTGTTGACTTTTGCACACCTTTTTCCTTCTCCTGGATAAAGTGAGACAGTCACTTTTGGCCTGATAACCTTCCTTTCTTCTTCAGCAGCCTCTCCTTTTAGTCTTCTTCCCTAATTGTCACAGGTAAAATGAATCCTCATCTACGTGCCCATAGCACTGTACATGTAATTCTTAGCTCTCTTAACAGTCTTAAAAGCATGCCTATAAGGGTGTTTATTTATTGGTCTATCCTACTGGGCTATCAGCTCCTCAATAAATATTATTTTCTATTCACAGCACATAATTGGGATCCTGATAGTAGCAGGCATCTAATAAACTATTCAGCAAATGTTTTTAAGTAAAGAATTTAAGTAAAAGAAAGCTGCTAGGAAAAGGCTAGATAATGATATCTATAACTGAATATATCTAGACTGTTAATCACTTAAGAAGAAGGTTTAGAGAAATTCTGTTCTGCAGGTTGTTTAAAAACAAGTATTTTTTCCTCCATCCTCAAATCCCATGGTATTACAGCTGAAGAATAGATCTTTTTCTTACTCCGATAAACAATCAGCAAGTTTGACGTTGGAAGCAAAAGTTTTCATTCATTTTTATGAAATCAATATCCACATACAGCTGAAAGTATCTGTTTTTTTGAGAACACACACAATGACATATACATCTATATGCACGCACATCACTCTGGCCAGATGTTGTAATTTTATAGATTTTTGATCATAAATTTCAGAGGGGTTAGGTGATGCCATTTAATGAGTGACTAAGGGTAGACTTAAAATTTCCAAACTTAGAATGCTTTCTGCTCTATTCCTCCCAGTGGAAATGGCCAGTTTTATCAAGGCCACCTGCACTTCACTAAGCACCTTTATCCTCACTATAGCACGGCGAGGGTAACAGACCCACCCTGCAGTCATACAGTGTGGGCCCTGGTTCCTAAGCATATGACACATTCTAAGAACCTCCTGGGTTCATGCAAAGCTGGTCTTGAGTTTAAATGGAAACTGTATGGGGTTATGGAATTGATGCATAAGGGAAGTTCATTCTGATGACAGCGAAAACATAGCCAGCAGTACCTGGGCCAAAATAATTAGTAAGGAATGCATCGGGATTATAGCCACTTTATACGGGCTCAAGTTTCTGATGCCATGCACATAAGCAAAATCTCTCTCCTGGGGTTGAATTTAAGAGCACAGTGGATGAATAGGTTGATTAAGTATATGGTGTAAAGGACATGGGGGAATAGGACAGGGGACCAGAGGAGAAAGAAGCACTGTTCAAGTGTTAGTCGTTTTGAAAAATAAGAAGCGGGAGCCAGTGAGTGAGTATTAATGATGATACTGATAGTGAGAAGAACAGGAGAGAAAGGTAGAGGAAGACCAGGTACACTTACGTAATATGTTTCTTTTTAAAATCATCAGCGCATGTTGACTTGGACTCTTCCTTCTGGTAGTTAGGATCCATTTAAAGCATTAGCCTTTGGTTTTACATTGCACACGGTTGGCCCTGTGCATCTGTGGGTGTTAGATTCCCAAGGATGAGAACAGGGCCATGGTATTGCTCATCCTCTATTCCCCAAAGGAAAGCAGGTCTGGCTGTCTTTCACTAGGAAACATATTCCTCACAGAATGAACTCATCTTAGCTGTCAGCCATGGAGCATCTAAGCATCTCTGTTCGTATGCAACATTGCCGGCAGAATGCCCACCCACCTCCGCTGGGGATGAGAATCCCCAGTGGGGGAAAAAGGCTGCTTCCAAGTGAGTGAAGCAGCTGTTGTTTCACACAGAAATGTCAGAAGCACAAGCAAATTTCTCATCACCAATTGGTAGTGTCATGGCCAGTGAAACACTTGGTGATTTTTGGGGAGAGGCAACTGGTTTTATAAGGTTTAAGTTCTGAATATAAAGTATATCTGGAAAGGAAACATTTGATGAGAATTTATTTTATTGCTAATGATAGTATTTGAATCAGAGATGTGGAAGGTGGGGTTAAATTAGCCACACATCTTTGACATTTTAAAAATTATGTTGTCACTGCTCTGTTACTTTTTATTAATAGTTAAAGGTATTAGTTGTGAATCTGTGTTAAGTGAATCCGAATACATGAATGCATACAATTTTATTGTGATAGATGTTTAGTCCAGAAAATATATCCATTTTCCAAAATAAGTCTGCAAGTACCAAGCACTTAAAACAATTTTCCAAATGCAAAGAAATATAAGCTATATGCGGTTGTGTCCTTATACTGACCTTTCACTGATTTATGTTTATCCCCTACCCATTTGTAATCTACCCAACATCTATGCATCCATCCATCATCTAGCCGTTATTGATGAAGGACCTTTGTAGCTGGTGTGCTGTGTTAGACATTATAAGACACTGAAAGTAACATAAACTCTTATTTCCTGTCCTCTAGATGCTTCAAATTATTTGTCCTCTAGATGCTTCAATTACTGTACAGCATGAAGATGAGTGAACCACCTTTCCACCTCATCAGTTATCTTTAAAAAAAACAAAGAAAGTAAAACAAATGCAGTTACTTTCTACTCTAGGGAGACATGGACATCAGGTATTATCAGGGATGTGGTATTAAAACTTTCATTTAAGACAAACCCTAGTTATGCACAGTGACAATAAAATGCATATTAACTTGAGAGTTTATAAAAGAGTAAGTTAGCTGTGATTTAGATGATGAGAATATAAGTGGGAGTTTAACATGGAATCTAATATAATCTAATATAATATTAATGGAATCTAATATATTAATTAATGGAATTATAATTAATGGAATTATAATTAATGGAATTATATTATTAAATATAATTATTATATAATCTAATATAATATTAATGGAATCTAATATAATATGTGATATCACTGCTTTCTACGACATAAATATCTCTGGCACTTGCTTTGATCTGCCTGATTTGTGACAGAAGTAATAAGGCAGGTTGTGATGTTAACCTGTGTGACTGTAGTAAGCTATTGAAAACTATTGCTGAAATTGTGCCTCCAGTTGGAGTAATTTGAGTGGGAGCTTCTTCAGTAATCATCTCCCTTAGCACCTTGTTTTGCAATAAAGGAAATAGGATGAGGAGATCATCACACTGGCTGGGAGAGGACCCACACACGTCTCCTAACTCTGGGTCAGAGCTCTTTGCCTGTCCAAAAGATTTTTTTATGTGGGATGTTTCACTAGCAATAGCTAGTGATAACACAGATTTCAGCCTATGTTGAAATAGGAGGCCTAGTTTTAAACTTAGACTTTTAAGTTTTTTCAATTCTTTTCCTTACTCTTCTCTTTTTAACCAGTGTGTTTTCCCTTCTCATTGATTCTTTCCCAAAAAGGATACTTAGTGCCTTCTGTTAAGTGGAATTAAGTTTGGCCTAAAGCTGCTTCCATACATATACTAAGTTTGGCCTAAGGTTTTCTCCATACAAAGTGAACTATAACTCAACTTGATGCATAAATAGACTTTAACCTACTCTTGTTATAGGCAATTGAGTCTCAGCCAATTACAGCAATAGAGCTTCAGCCAACCACAGGCAGCCAAGTGTTCAAGTGTTATGGTTTGTGTCTGGGTGTCCTCCCAAAGCCTTGTGCAGTCATGGGGCAGGCTTTTAGAGTTTGAT
This sequence comes from Chinchilla lanigera, assembly GCF_000276665.1. Classification (NCBI taxonomy): domain Eukaryota; kingdom Metazoa; phylum Chordata; class Mammalia; order Rodentia; family Chinchillidae; genus Chinchilla; species Chinchilla lanigera. The sequence continues at coordinate 20,050,165 of NW_004955402.1, forward strand.
TGATTATGGGTGTGAGAGCTACACCCGCCCTGGGGTGGATAGTTTGAATATGTAAGAGAGAGAAAGAGGCTGCTTGTGGCTATTCCCCCCTTTGGTGCTTGTTGCTTTTGCTGTGTTCTGCCGCCATGAGCTGTAGCCCTTTGCCATGTGACACTCTGCCTTGTAACCTGTCAAGCATGGACTGAAAGCTCCACAAACTGTAAGTGAAATAAACCTTTCCTTCATTTTGGGTACCAGGTATTTTGTCCAAGCAATGAGCGAAAAGTAACCAAGACACCAAGCCAGGTTCAAATAAGGCAAATGCAAAGCTTTAAGTAATTCCATCACCTCTGCCTCTTATGTCCGTGTGTCACTTTTTTTATTTGATCTTTAAACGTGATCTGCAGGTGTGGTGGGACAGAGCATTATGGACCATCATTAGTCTAGACTACTGACTGATTCTACAACTGCAAGTAAAAGCCAGTTAAATTACAAAAACTACATTTGTTTTGTAATTTTCTCTTTTAACATTATACAACAATTTACATTGCATAAGCTTCCTTATCTCCCAACTAACTATGTCACACCAAGATGGTATTTTTTAACCCAAAGTATTAATTTTGATAGGATTTACAGGTTACCTTATGATGAAGCAACAGCAAGGTTTGGCAGATGGGAGGCTGAATCTCAGGTTTATTTTGTTATGTAAACTACGTGTGTAAATGGCTGATTATTTATTTGACTTAGGCCTTGTGCCAATATTGCTGATAGAGCACTGTCTTAGTTACTTTTCTTGTTGCTGATTCAAAATAACCAACACCCACAAGTTAAGGGAGGAAAAGTTTATTTAGCTCACAGTTTGCAGAAGTTTCAATTCATAGTTAGCTGGCTCCAAGGCAGGGTGGCATGGCAGAGGGACATTGCAAAGGGGAAGCGGTTCATGGTGGCAGAAGGCAAGCAAGCGACCAACCACTAGCTACAAGAGCAGCTTCTTGGTGCCCCTTTTATATTCTATCTAGGCTACTCAATTTAGGGCATGTGCCAAACCAATTAGTAGACTAATTTAGTAATCACACACCCTTAATCCCAACACCCTTAATCCTAGCATTGCATTATGAATTAATCCTAGTGTCACACGCTCTAGATCCAATCACCCTGGAAGACCCCACCTATGATCACATAAAGCTTGGTGGGGGGAACATATAGACACAAGGCATAACCAGCAGATTGGAATTGTCAGAATTCTGGGAAAGTGCTTTCATTTAATATTGTAGATAGTCAAAGCACTGGCGTGTTAGTCACATACACCCACACTTAGCTCTGACTGCACAGATATAGAGGGTTGGGCCAATCTATCTCCTCTCTTTTTCCTTTATCCCCACCTGCCTCATCCAAACACTGTGGGCCTGGCTCCCATAAGTGTTCCTGTCCCACTTGCTGCCTATTCTACCTATAACCCACACAGAATTGACAGGAAGATATTCTCTCAAATGAATACTCATAAAGATGCATCCGGATCATCCCATTATACAACCTCTAAGTGTTTTTCTTTTTTAAAATAGAAGGGTCTTTTAATAGCTTCTTTAAGTTTATTTTCCCTGTATTCTTAATTATATTAAATACCCATATATCCCCTTCTTGAGCATTCATTTAGCAAGAAGATTTTGTAATAGTCACATTTAATTTATCAGGGTGCAATAATTTGTATTTCCCAATCATCTTGCCGACTTTGGTTCATTATACTATTGTTTCACATGAGTAAGTTAGCAAAGTTTGGATTGATTGACTCTAATTAACTAAAACTGGTTCCAGGCTGTGCATCTATTGTCATGGTAGCTAGCCGCAAAGCCCTAAACTGCTAAGCAGTGGTGATATAAGGTAATATTGATTTGAAAACTGTAGCTAGTATGTAACCTTGGTCTTATCACTGTTTGAGAGACAAACTAAAAAGGGGAGTAGGGTGGGGGGAAGGCAAATGTTTTGAGATAGGTTTCAAGAATGCTTAGGAATATAAACTAGAGTTTACAGTATGTTTTCCTCTTTCTTGTTTTTCCTGTCCAGAGATAATCACAGATGAATTGGACTATAAATGAATTCAAAGTTTAGTAATAGACTAAGGATTTCATAGTTTTTAAAACTGAAATGAAACATACTTGGTGATAATCATTCCCAGATCCACTGAAAATACTATGGGGAGGCTTCCATGTTAGTAGAGGAAACCATTCTACATATTATTTATAGAAAACCAGGGATGTTTGAAATTCCAGCTGTTCTCCATTGCTGATTTTCTTAATAGTCAATGATGACCTTTCCTTGGGAAAAATGGCTTTCAGACAGTATGACTAACTGGAAAAAAACCTGAATCGATAACGTATAAGTATGAACAAACACTGCCCCTCCAGGTCTTGCTACTTAAGGCTGGATAGCAATGGAGTTAAAAACAAACAAACAAACAAACAAACAGACAAACAGACAAACATACATCACATTGTTAAGCAGAATGCTGTGAGATTCATCACTGGATTTCCAGGTTTCTTAGGCAAGATGCTGTAGCCTCCATTGCTCCTGATCTAATCTGTGAGTTACAATTTAAATTTTCCTTGTATTTGATTACTCTCCTATCTACCTGCCACCCGCCTATGCTGAGAGTGGAACCCAGGGCCTCACACATGCTACTGTAGTCCAGTGGCTACTTCTGAGTGACATGCCCAGACTGAATATTTATTATTTTAAAAGCTTCAAGGTTCTTGTTTTCTGTGGCACTGTTAACTAAACAGCGTTCACCTTGAATCTTCTATTTCTCAGAAACTTCAAAGGAAGAGCCTTTATGTTCTAGAAGGCAGATGAAGTGAAAGTTCAACTTGTGTACTACAGAGGCTTGTTTGAGAATTTCACTGTCAGAGAAACAGAAAATTACTGTTTATCCAGCTACTTCCTTCATTTTCACTGTGCTGAAATCTTCTGGGAAAATAGGACAGAAATTTTTACGACAATGTCTTCTATGTCATGGAGTGTTTTCCTTAATGTTTTATGGCCATGTGAGAAAGGACCAGTCATATACCTATCTCTATATCTATCTATACCTATATGTCTATATCATCTATCTCCAAGTCTCCAAGGTGGGACTGGAGACTCATGAAGAGTCAATATTGTAGTCCATGTCTGGGGGCCTTTGCTAGAGAATTCTCTCTTGCTCTTCAGAGATCAGTCTCTTGATCCATTTAGGCCTTCACCTGATTAGATGAGACTCACCCACATTATGGAAGGCAACCTGCTTAGTCAAAGTTCAGTGACTTCCATGTAAATTGCACCCAAAATACTCTCACAGAAACTTCCAAATGTTTGGCCAAATATTTGAGTATCATGGCCTAGTTAAGTTGACTCATAAAATTAGCTCTTGCAGAGCCCAAAGCCCACATAATGGCACAGGCATATAAGGACTGAGCAGTCAGAGGAAAGGAAGGTAGGTAAGAGAAGAACCTGACTTTGTTTTTGAAAGAGAAAAAGTAGGCACACAGGCTTTTCTCCCAGGCTTTGCAGTATTTCAAACAATCACCACACAAAAATTGTACATAAAATACACATCTTTCTTCTCGAGACTCTTAGCAAGTTTCTCATAGGGATTATAGTTTGAAAACAGTTGGCCACCAGGGTTAAGGTGAAGAGCCCCTAAAGGCCCTGTTTAGGCTCCTTCCTCTAGCTCCCTCTAGTGGGCAGGCAGGAGTTGCATAGGCCTAGCCCAAGCAATTTCTGCCATGCTCTTTCTAGAATTCAAAAGAGCAATCCAAAAGACAGGGCATAGTCTCAATTTTCTTACCCGCTTAGTAAAAATTACAAGTAATTCACTTTTTAACAAATAGAAAGCATATATGACAATTCTTACTAATGAAATATTTACTGTAACTTCTGTAATAATGAAACAACAAGCATTTTCTAAGTCTCTAATAGGTATCCAGCATTGAGGAAAATGTAAAATAAAAAGATATAATTCCTGCTTATAAGAAATTTATAATTTTTCTGAAAAGCAAGTCTAGTATGTGGAAGATTAATAGAATATATACGGTTATTGGTTATTGTCTCCTATTGAATTTCTATTGAGTCTTTGATGTTGGACATGAATATGAGATGGCATGGCTGTCTTTATATTTGTTATATTTGCATGTGTATTGCAAAATTGAATAGCACGTTCAAAATATGTCAAAATTATCTGTTCATCTTCAAACCATTTCACATTCTGTCAATGATTTTATGTTTCATAGTGTTTTTCTCCAATTTATTTACCTTAGTATTCAACTTTGTCAAAACTACATGGAAACACCTAGGGATGATGGATTTTTGATAGAAGGGATCATTTGGAGCTTTTGCCAGTAAAATGGAATATGTTCCTATCTTAGTATTAGTGAGATTTCCATTGCTATAACAAATACTTGAAGTAATCCATTAAAAAGTAGAAAAACTTACTTTGGATTCTGGTTTTAGATGTTCCTACCCATGACTGGTCGGCCCCATTGTTTGGGGCTGGAGCAAGGCAGCACATTATGGTAGGATCTTATGGTAGAACAGAATTGCTTATCTCAGGGAAGCAAAAGAAAGAAAATAAGAAAGGAAGTAAAAGAAAGAAGAGCCTGGTGGGTTTCTAATGGCCCAAAGCCTCTCATTTGACTGCACCTCCTAAGATTTCTACCACGTCCCCATACTGTCTTCTTGGAGAGAAAGCCTATGAGGTATAGGCCTTTGGGCAATTTAAGATTCAAGTCATAGAAGGCTACTTGTAAATAGATTATTTCAGGAGACATACCCTAGGTTTTCTAGAGAATGGAACTATTACTATCAGATGAATCTCTAATACCAGTTTCATCAAACTTCTCCTCTAGCATTTACCTAAGGAAGAAAAATAGCTCATGTTTGGAAATTAAATTGGGCAAACTCTACCTATCTAATAATTTCTGGAAATGTGAAAGTATTCTGGTTTCACTGAGATGGCAAATCCAGGAAGAACTTGGTGGCAGAAAACAATGTCAGGAAAATTGAGTCTGAGTTTAAGGTCCCAACAAGTATATTTACTGAGAGTCCTGAGTCCTCTTAAGGGGTACACTAATAGGGAAAACACAGAAATCGTTGCTGAAGTGTACTAAGGTTGAACCTGAGAAAAAGCACTGAAAATCAAATATAAAGAACAAAACAAAATCATGCTTGGGTAATGAGCTCGGGGAAGGGTTTTGATAAAGTGAGTTTATATCTGAAAGAAGGTCAAGGAGAGGAGCTCGGAACTAAGACATCAAATGAGACAGTATGTTGTTATCCTGTTATTTTCTGCTAGGTTTGCAGTTTATATCAGCAGGGTGAACAAGGCAACGCATGAGCTTCATCTGAGTACAGCAGTAAGGTGGGACCTGGAGCCAAACTCCTAGTCAGCTCCATCCTCCAACTCGTTCACTGACAAATACAAGACAGGCAAATGTCTTTTCATTTTGCTTTTTTATTTGCAAGGCAAGAGGTTGACCCAAAATAGGTATGTGAATTCCTACTAAAATCCTGGCATGCCAGAGAGGCAGAGATCTCTGTGCTTTGCTAAACAAAGTGTGGTCCACAGAACAGCTGTCGTCAAACTGCTAGCTGATGCTGAATCTTAGACCTCTGTCCAGACTTGTGGAATGGGAACCTGCAATTTTAGAAGCTTCTCAGGGTGATTCTTCTGCACATTAAAGTTACAGGATGTGATTTGGAGGAAGATAGCACTCACTTCTCCAGAACCACTGGCAGATAGTCACCCAGTGCCCGATTACAAACCCACTGGTGATATGGAGCTCATGGTTTTAAAAATCATCACCACATTTGGTGATAAATTTTTCCTTCACTGTTAGAACCTACCACAATCACAGAGAAATTATATTTTCTTAATAAATATTTATTGAATGAGTATTTTACCATGGATTGAAAATGCTTGTCCATAAATTATTTGAACTAAGTAGAAAATAAATTTATTTGCCATTGCCAGCTCTAAAATTCAATAAAAAAGATTTTTAAAATATTGGTCTCTGTTTTCTAGGCTGAGTATGTCCTTTTCCTTTGACTGCTTGTCATGCAGCAAGACATACCAGCTCCTCGTCATCCTTCTGATCATCTTCCGGCCACATGTTGGATTTTATGTGTCTCTTGTAGACCATGTGATCTAGGATTAAACCTGTCCCCAGATTTGCCTCCCACATACACTACACACAGGGACACAAGCTGATAATATTGCTTCGCTTCTGCTTTGGGCTTTTCTAATTTAGCAAATTGGCTGTCACATCACTAAAAATAGGACGTTTGAATTTGGGCTCCCTTTTTTTTTTGTCTGAGGTTATTTTACTTACCACAAATGAAGGCCACAGAAGCTAAATATATGTCTACTTGAATGATGACTTTATAGCAATAAAATGAGCCCACAGGGGCTAATGACTCTGTAATCAGCTTTTTCAACCACTTTTTATATTGGGTATAATTTTCTCTCTCTCTCTGAGAAATTCTACATCATTTATCACTAGACTAACATGAGCAAAAGGGGAAAGGCACGAGCTGAGAGATTAGAGGCCACTGCCTGTCTGCTATGAAATCATAGAGTGAATTTGCCTCAAGGACACTGTTTTATTTTGGTTACTAGGACAGTAGCTGCTCATGTTCTTTTTAGTTCAGAATTTTCATTTTAGCATCAGCTGAAGAAATTGTTTTGAGAATACTTACTATTTTTAAATAGTACTTACTATTTTTAAAAATAGTCCAAGCCAGGTAAGATGGTCCATGCCTGTAATCTCAGTACTCTGGGAGGTTAAGGCAAGAGGATCCCAAGTTCAAGCCCAGCCTTGGCCACTTAGTAACTTGATGAGATTCTATCTTGAAATAAAATACTTAAAAAGGCAGGGAATGTAGTTCAAATGGCCTTGGGTTCAATCCCCAGCACCACAAATACAAACAAACAAATACCTTCAAAATAAAAGAGCAAAAAAAAAAAACCCAAAAACTACTTCATCTTAAATTAACTTAGGCTCTTTTTCTTAAAAAATAAAAGTCAACAAGAAAAGCCCTTGTTTTATTTTTATTCTTTTTTAAATTTAATTTAATTTAATTTAAGTTTATTTATTTATTTTATTTTAGAAATAAAAGGAGGAAAATACTAACAGATCGACAACGTTTTACAAAATAGCAAAGAATCAGTACAGACATTACAGAGTTACAAACAGAGTGGTAGGGAATTAACAATGCTTATTGTATTACATATTGATATCTTCAATGTAGTTTCTCATGAAAACACATATAGACATACAAAGCTAATCAATCAATGCCTCACTGACAGTTTCAAAAAGCCCTTGTTTTAAAAAGTTCCTTTTATTAGTCTGCACCATCTCCTGGCTGTCATCAAGGGAAGGATAAAAAATCCTCCCTGGTGACCTACTTGAAAACTGGTCTAGGGCAAATGTGAAGTCACACACTATTTGGAGAAGCCACACTCTTGATATTTTGATATATGTTTTCTCTAGATGACACCAGTTCAGAAATGCTTCCTCCATGATTGATAATTCAATGCTCTAGAATTATTTAGAATCACTTCCTGCAGCAGTTTGGAGCAATTAGCTTCTTCTTTTTTTTTTTTTTTCCTCCAGTACCAGGAACCGAACTCATGACCTTGCGCTTGCCAGGCAGGCGCTTTGCCACTGAGCTAAATCCCCAGCCCCAGCTTCTTCTTTTGGCAGCTACTTTCAGAGTTCATTTCTTTTGGGCCTGGCTCACAGCCTATTAACATTGAATTTTATGTTTTTCCTCCTACTACCCTCTTTGGCCACTTATGGCTAAATAATATTCCGTGATAGATAGATAGATAGATAAATAGATAGATAGATAGATGATAGACAGATACATAATGATAGATAGATAGATCAGAGATAGACAGATAGATTGATATTCCATTTTTTAGCTTAGTTCACCTGCTGGTATCCACTTAAATTGATTTCATACCTTGGCTATTGTAAATATTGCTGTAGTGAATGTAGGGAGAGGTACAGAAGTCTCCAAAATACAGATCTCATTGCTTTTTGATTAATATTCAGAGGTAAGATTTCTGGATCCTATGGTAGTTCTATTTTAATTTTTTGGAAGAATTTCCATACTGTTTCCACTGTGGTACACCGGTTTCCATCCTCACCGACTGTACAAGGACCCCTTTTCCTCTGCCTCCTTGCCAGCATTAGTTGTTCTGATAGTTACCTGATGGTGTGAAGTTGAGTAAGAAATGCCCAACTAAATTGGATCACCATAGTTCAGAGTGTTGCCCCAGGGATTTATTGAAGACAGAAGACCCAAAGGGGATATGAAGAAAGGAGGCTTGGTTCTGTTTCTTTAGAGGACCTCCAGTCTTCACTTTCACCTTGAACATCTCCTGGCTGCCTGCTCAAACCCTTTGGCCTCCTGATATGGACCTGCACGGGACACGACAGTGAGCCCTAGGATTTTGACTGGATTCTTTGGATTTCCGGTGCACAGACATCACTTTTGCCCTCTTCCATGCCTTACTCTACGTGTAGCCTTTGTAAGCCAATCATGTACAGGCTTATATATTTGTATACCTTAAATATTTTTTATCTGTTTCTCTAGTAAACACCCAATGATGCAATTATCTTTTGCTTTTTTACAATAATCATCTTAACAGCTATAGGTAATATCTCATTATGACCTTAATTGGCATTTCTCTGTTGATTAGTGTTGTTGAGCACCTTTCATATACCTTCTGGTTATTTATGTCTTCTTAGTAAAAATGCCCATTCATTTACCTATGGTCCTTTGACAATTTTTAATGGGGTTTTGTTTTGCCTTGTTTGCTGTTGAGTTGCGTACATAGACATTTACTTACTTGTTTATTAGTTAATGGAGCAAACACTTTTATATTCTCTGTATTTGCCAATCATCCTGCTAAATGTCTTTAAAGCTCACTCCTTACCAAGACTCAATATGCTTTAGGCACATCTAACCCATGAATTTCTTATCTTGATTTCTGCCTGTTACAATGCAATAAAGGACCATAATTGAGAGGCAGGTTATCCTGGTCATCTCAAGTTGTACCTGCTACTTTTGGGGCACTGAATAAGAGTTTCTGCTCATATCATTTTTTTTCAATTCACACAGAACAAAGTACAAGTAATATATTTTGTCATTTAAAGTCAGATATCTTGTATAAACAGGAGAGATGAACTATTTTGTCGGTGTCATCTGCAGTGGTTCCAAAATCCACACATTTTATATGATTTCTAGATCTGGTCTTTGGCCATTAATTTGGCTTCTTTGGTCACTAACAAAGGCAATCTTGAAACACCTCTTAGCAAAAGGCCTTCTTTGTCCACATAATTTTTATTTTTATTTTTTTAATAGTCACTAGCAAAGGTAAGACATTTTCACTTCTTGGAGTTCCCTTTGTGTTTAGCTTAAAGAGAAATCCTTGCTTATGGGAAAAGCCAGTTTACTCTCAATGGTAGAAGGACAAAGCTCTTGGCTTTGGTGATATCTTGAGTTATCACCACAATGACATGTCTTCATGGTAGTGATGATATGACACATCTTTGTGGTAATGATGATGGGAGAATTGCTTAGCCTGTATTGCAGTGATTTTTGACTGGATTAATAAAACTTAAATGGTGATATTAAGGGAATATGCAAGTCCTACTGTTTAGTACAGTAACAATTTGTTACAGGGTGTTATTGTTTGTGTCTACATGTCCCCCCAAATCCTCATACCATCATGGGGTGGGCTTCTAGAGTTTATGATTGAGCCATGGTCCAATGCTGGGATTATGGGTGTGAGTGCTATTCCTACCTTGGGGTGGATAGTTTGCACACAATGTAACGGAGGGATAGAGGCTTGCTCTCCCTCTGCCACTCCTCCCTTTTGGCTCTTGTTGCTTTTGCTGTCTTCTGCCCACAGTTGCCCTCTGTCATGTGCTACTCTGCCTTGGAGCCAGTGGAGTATGGACTGAAATCTTCACAAACTGTGAGCTAAATAAACCTTTCCTTCCTTAATTTTGGGTGTCAGGTATTTTGTCTCAGCAACGAGAGGAAAGTAACCAAGACAGAAGGGATTGTGTTTTCTGTGTTCTATTTTAAGAAGGAGATAAAGTACTGGTCACTTTTCAAGATGGGGAACATAAATCTAGCCAAGGTTCTGGAGTGCGCATCCCATGGAAAATGTGTGAATAAAAGGAGGATGCAAAATGACAGCTTTTTTTTTTTTTTTTTTTTTTTTTTTTTTTGTTTTGGTTTTTCTCCGGTACCGGGAACCGAACTCACGACCTTGCGCTTGCCAGGCAGGCGCTTTTGCCGCTGAGCTAAATCCCCAGCCCCCAATGACAGCTTTAAATGTGAAGAATTCAATTTATCTAGGTTCAAACATGAGAATATTGTCTTTTCCCCTTCTCCTTCTGTAATTTTTCCTTGGAAGTGAAAAGAATGCTCCCCACTCATTTTATGAGCCCAATTATTGAGATACTATATTCTGAAAGAATATGCCAGAAAAGAAATCTATAAATCAATATTCTTCATGAGCATTGATATAAATATTCTAAATAACATCTTAAGGAATCAAATCTATATATGATGCATCATTATTAAGAAGAACTGGGTTCAGGAAGTTGGTTTAATATTTGAAATTCCCCCCCAAAATTCCTTATGATCACCTCACAAGATGCAGAAAGATTATTTGAGGAAAACCAACATCTTTATTCGATCAAATAAACAAATAAAAAACAATAAACTCTAAGGAAATCAGGATTAAGATATATATTTCACCTGATAAAAGTGTCTATCAAAATTCACAGCTAACACTATACTGTGAGCTGTATATAGCTAACACTATAGCTAACAGTATGTTTAGTGGTGATACACTAAATGCTAAATTAAGAACAACATAAGGATATCCAGTTTTGCCATTTATACTGAGCACGGTACCAGAGAGTCAAGCAGAGTGATGAAGAAAAAAAACAAAATCATGCAGATCGGAAGGGAAGAATTAAAACTCTTTTGCTTTGCATTTCTCCATGATTATTAATAAAGTCATTTCCCTTTTGCTCTTGCTGCTTTTTCTGTCCTTTGCTGTCTTGAACTGCTACCCTTGTGCTTGCCACCCTGCCTTGGAGCCAGCTGATTATGGACTGAAACTTCCAGGAACTGTCTGGAGCACACTGCTGGGAGCCTCCAGCTGAACCTGGCAGCATGTGGATGGGTCGCCAGTGAGGCCAAAACTCAGGATGTTTACAAAGTGAGGACCCTGGCTCCCTGCTGAGTCACTTAGTTAAGCTTCTAAACTTTTCAGTTCTCAAGTTGACACGATGTATGAACCATTACAGAGGTAATGCTTTGAGGCAGCAAAGCAGGCTGTGCAGCAAGCACAAGCTCTATAGGGTCTTAACACCCTGCTTGTAGAAGATCCTTTTGACTTCCTGGCAACTATGGTTTCTTCATCCAGCAGAGGACCCAGCAGCATGTGTAGGAAGCCCAGAGGAAAGATTCTTCAACTCAACCAACCCTCGCTGAACTAGAAGTAGACAGTGAGGACAGAACAAAAAGTGCCGCTATCGGACCTGGAAGTGCAGCGGGAGAAGGCTGCCTTCTCACCCACCACCTGTCTGGCACACACTTGGAGCACTCTGTCTCTATGTTCCCATAGTACATGCGACCGAGAGGTCTTCAAGAGACCGTGCAAAGAGTGTGAGCCTTCTTCAGCTGAGTGAAGCTGAAGGAGTCCTCATTCCACTTCTCCCACCACTGACTTACTTTAGCCCTCACACTGAGCTGGAGCCACCAGGAACTGCAACTGAGATGCACAAACACTGAGGGATGTGTTTAACAAACAGACCCAGAGTCAGGTCAGAGCAGCTGTCACTGGAGTATGCTATGAGGACTGGAATATTTTCTCTGCATTCTCAAACATGGGGCTATGGATCAGTGGAAATGTGGTGGGTGTGCTGAGTGTATAATTTTACTTATTCAACTGAAACATGGAGACATCAGTTTCATGGCTGTTGCACTGGATAGCACAGACAAGAGATCCAAAGAGGAGGAAGACATGATCCCTCCCTGGTGTGGTACTGCAGAGGAATTTGCAGGCCTGCTCTAATTGTTCATCTATATGTGCTGCCTGTGCCTATGTAACAGTGTCAAACCCTGCATGACACGTAGGGGACACTGATGCTGTGAGAGCAACATCCAAGCCAGAGTGATTTCCAGCAGGGCCACATGTACACAAAGGTGACAAGGAGAGCCTTGCAAACACTGCCTAGATGTGCTCACACTAGCAGGAGTGGTGGTGCTCAGGGATACAGTGCTCTCACGATCCTACTCAGTCAGTACTCAGGGCAGGCACGAGGGCCACACCCTGTTCATTGCCACTCAGAAGTGGCCAAACCATGCTGGGCTCCCTCCGCTGGTGATGCTGAATGGAAGGTGCTGATCTGCATCCTTGGAATCTGCCTCCCACCCCATGGCCTGGACAGCCTGTTTCTTCCTGTTGCCTTGCTATTGTTCCTCTTAAGGTCCAGCCCAGTCCTAGACTTTAACTCCTATGATGTATCAGTCAGTGCTTACTAGAGAAACAGATTTAATGTAGGACATACAAATATATAAGAATTTACAAGATTAGACCACAATGGCTGCCTGAAGAGTTGGGTAAGAAAGGGTGCAGGGGGTCTGTTTGCCCACTGGGGAATCCAGGGATCCAGCTGAGGGCTTGGTGCTCACTCTAGTGTTTAGTGCAAGTCCTGCATCAGAAGGCCAAAGGGTCTGCGATGAAGGGCTGAGGGTTGGTGCTGGAGACTGGGAAGTCTGGATTGGAAGCTGCAGGTGATGTCTGAGGTAAAAGTGAAAACTGGAGGGCCTCCAAAGAAACAAAAGTGAGCCTTCCTTCTTCAGTTCCCCTTTGTTGGATTCTTTTTGGGATTTTTTGTAGTTTTTTTAAATTAATTAAGTACATTGGTACATTTTAGGTATACATGATGATTACATTCATCATAGAACTTGTACCTGTATATGATATAACCTGATACATTTTTCCAATTCTCCTACCTTTCCATTAACCCCTTTACCCCTCCCTATTTACAAAGCTTTGTTGTTACTTTTCCCTTCTTTTCTCATTTTTTCTTTTCCTTTCCTTCCTTTCCTCTTCCCTAGTTCCCTTTTCCATTTGAATATTTTCTTCCTATTTCAAAATGTCTATCATACATTTTGGGCCTTATTTGTACTTTTGGCTTCTCACACCAGTGAAACTATGTGGTATTTATACAAATGTATCTAATTTATTTAAAAGTATGTTCTCAGGGTGCATCCATCTACCTAGAAATGTCTCAAGGTTATCCTTCTTTATGCCTGAGTAGTAGTCTGCTATAGAAAAGAACCACCTCTTCTTTATTCATTCATCAGTTGATGGGAATTTTGACTGTTTCCAAGATTTAGTTATTACAAATTGTGCTTCTATAAACATGGGTGTGCATATATGACTGTGGTATTCCTTTCATAGCATTTTGGCAACAATCATCCCTAGGGTGAGTCTTCTACACCCAGAAATATTCTGAGCCAGTTTAGCTGGTTGTTTCTTACTCAAGGTGACACAATCAATAAAGCAGCACACATGGATACCACTGTAAAGCTGGTCATGATTCCTGGGAGCCTCTGCTGTGGGAGCACTTGAGTTTTATCTTGAGTTGCACACAGCAAGGTTTCCTTCAGAACCATGGGGAAACTATGACCCAGAGAATATGGATTTCTAGGACAATCAATGTTGTCTCTGGTGCATAGTTTGTGGGGAAAACTAGTAACATTTTGGGGAATAAGAAGTTGCTGCCTACTAGGTCTGGCCTTTGATTCTTTAGCACTGGCTTATAGTATATTTTCAATCTCAGTCTTGACATACCAGGCAAAACAACTGATTAGAACAATTATGTCACCTTGGCTATAGCAGTACAAACAGCAATAACAATAGCATCAAACACAGCCTAGAAAACGACAAACTGTGGTAACTATTAATTTGCCACTTTTAACCATATGAACTAGATTTGTGGTTATATAACAAAATCTGAAACAAACCAGAAAATTGCATACAGTAAATAGGCCCTCAGTATGGTGATTTTACCCTCAAAATCTAAAAGGAGTTAGGGAAATAGAAGAGGAAGAGATTACAAGCAAGGCTGAAGGGTAAAGGAAGAGCACAAACTTTGGGAAACTGGTGAAGAAGATAGAAAGGAGAGAGAGAAAGAAGAAATAAAAAGAACAGAAAAAAATGACAACAAAAAACTAGAAAAAATGTTCATACTTATATAAAAACAAGAATAATCAAGAAAAAAGAAAACAAAAGCAAGTGAAGAAAAAAAATGTTCATTTCAAAGGTTGTCTCTGCTGTTGCTGATATATAAAAACAAAGTGGACAGAGTCCAGATCCATGTTGATTAATCTCAGCAAGCCAGCTATAGATTTGCAGCAGGGTAGTGGATAATCCAAAGAAGCTTGCACCTTTAGTTCCACTGACGTTCAGACTGGTTTCTGGCTGTGAGGCTGGAACCCAATTTGTGGAGCCTGCAACACTCTGTGTGCCTCCTGCCAATTTGAACTCAGCTCCTTGACTTCCTACTGCCTTGCACGCAGTTCCACCTCACTCTGACATTGTGAGCTGCTAGATGAATCCAGCCTGCAGCTGCTCTGAGTTCTGAGCTCAGTTGGACCCCCTCCAAGCTGGCCAATCATCCTCTCCTGGGGGATATCTGAACAAGAATAACTCACAAGCCATTGCAGTCTACTACATGCACTGCTCCACTGCACTGGTGCATTTCTCCATGGAGGCCTTTGGGGTCACCATTAGTCACCATCATCTGCAGGTCTGAGCCACCCCTCCCACACGGTGAGTCAGGCCTTCGGGAGAAAGCGCTGACTGCCACCTCCTTCTTCTTCATTAACACATTTCTCTTCACTTTCCCACGGACTTCAGTTCTTGCTTTAGATCCTTGTTGGGTCCCAGGGACCCACTTCCCTCCTCCATCTCTTCCTCACGTTGCTATATTTCAGCTTCTAGACACCAAATCTTGGAGAGGTTCTTTCTCTACTGTTCACCATTCCACCATCTTCCTGGGAGTCCCACTAGTATAATTTTTAAATCCAGCAGCCTCATCATTTAGTTTTGTGGAAAAAATATGCAGATCTAAAGGAAGATCCAATTTTATGAAGGTGTAATGTATTGTACAGAAAGGATGTTCCTTAAGGACACTCAAACCATATTTTGGTTTATGTGTGTTCTTTTTGACCTTGTTTCCTTATAACAACCTTCATGGGAAACAAATATGTTTACATCCTTTGCCTACATGGAGAAGGGCTATCTACATACCTCTTCCCCAAATATCTTTGTCACCAAATGTTCAGTCATGTTGCTTCCAAGTTCCTGACCATCTGCCCAGATCACTGGATACATCCCACAAACAAGTATACAGTCACACATCTTGCCACTTCTCCTTCCAGGTGAAATGTACTACCAAGTGCACTGCCTGAAGTTCTGCCCACTGTGAAGATCTAGCTTCACCACTGTCCCTCAGGTATGTTCTGGAAAGGAGCTACAGTGCTGCAGCTGTCCACTTGCAGTGGTGCCTGTGTGGTGGATTAACTAATAGTCAATTTGTAACACCCAGCTAGCTGGTTCTGTGTGTGGAAGGCCCACCTGAGGACTGTTGCCAACAGCATAAAAGAAGAACTTGAGGGGAAGATGGTGTGCTGTTGATTCTCCAGGAGATGCTTGTCAGGCTGGTTTTCCTGATATGAATTCAGCTGTTGTAATTATCAGAGGAGCTCGGGTTCTTGCTGTCACTGAGAATGGATGGAGTTCTCTTTGGGGAGCTCTCGTCCCTTCCTTGAGTGTTGCTTCCTGGCTCCAGTGCACATCCCTCAGCCTGCTGGCACAGATCCTTCATTCTGCTGGTGCAGACTTTTCGTTGTGCCTTCCCTTGATATAGACTTGCATGAGACATTGTCATGGGCTCTAGGCCTCCAGCTGAACTCATGGTGGATATTGCAGTGGGCCCCTGGCCTTCAGCTGGACTCGTGCAGGACATTGCTGTGGGATCCAGGCCTTCAGCTGGATTCTTTGGGTCTCTAGTGAGTGGATGGATCTATTGCACTATTTTGCATTTGACTTTTGGGGTAAATATTTTATTTTTTTTTTTTTTATTTTTTTTTGGTTTTTCTCCGGTACCGGGAACCGAACTCACGACCTTGCGCTTGCCAGGCAGGCGCTTTTGCCGCTGAGCTAAATCCCCAGGCCCTTGGGGTAAATATTTTAAAATAATCCTATAAAAAAAGAAAATAAAGTCATATGCAATTTATAAGAAATCTAAATATTAAATGAATTTTTTAAGGTTTTAAGATATAAGATCAATTATGGAGTCATTTGCACATATAAAATGATACTCTTAAAAATAAAAAAAATAAATATTTATATGCTATATCATGAAAAAAATGAAGTGTAGGCATAAATCTACCAAAATATACATGAAAACAAAATGTGAAAGACTGCATTGAAAACTAAAGTGAAAAGTTTTAGTATGGATTGGAAATTAACCTCACCCAAACCAACCTATAGATTCACTGCAATTCCAATCAAATGCCTCCATACTTTTTTACTTCTTGTAGAAATTGACAAGCTGATTTTCATATTTATAAAGAAATCCAAAAGACTCAGATTAGCCAGGATAACTTTAAAAAGAACGAACTTCCAGGTGTGGTGCTTTCATCTCAACATTTGGGAAGCTGAGGCAAGAAGATTGCTGCGAGTTTGAGGCCAGGCTGGGCTATGTGTTGAGTTCAAGGCCAGGCTGAACTACATGGTGAGACCCTGCCTACAGAACAAAACAAATAAAAAACGGACCAAGCGTAATAGTCTAAAATTTTCTGATTGTGAGACTTATAAATGTAGAACAATTAAGACAGCATAGTATTGGCATCAGGAGAGACACTACAGCAATGGAACAGATTGGAGAGTACATGGATAAACGATTTTTGACAATAATAAAAGGCTATTCAGTGAAGAAAATATATTCTTCTCAACAAGTGGTGCTAGAAAAATTGGATATTCATGTACCAAGAACATGAGGTTTGCTTTATACCTATCACTATCTATAAAACATAACTCAAGAAAAGATGATAGAATTAAATATAAATCTAAAATATTAACACTCTGGAAGAAGACAGAAAATAAACTTTTTGTGACACTGAGTTAGATGAAAACTTCCTAAGTATGACAAAAAAACCCAAACTGAACAAATTGATAATTTACACTGCATTAACGTTAAAAACTCCTGTCCTTAAAAAGATGCTAAGCAAATAAAACAACCAGCCACAGAAAATGACAGAAGCATTTTCAAAGCTTTTATCTGTTAAAGAATTGTACCTAACATAATAAAGTAATCTAAAAGTGCAATAAGAAGAAAATAAATACTTCAATACAAATTGCACAAAAGATCTGATTGGATAGTTCACCAAATAAGATATGTGGATGCCATGTAGGAAGAAGAAAAGATGTTATAAGCCTACGAAGAGATGTCCAACCATGTTAGTCTCTATGGAGCTGTGAGTTAAGAGTGCTACAAGTGTAACTGTATACCATTTCAAATGGCTCAAATTCAGAAGCTGACCATACTCAGTGTAGAGAAAGATACAGAGAAACGGAAACAGTCATATGCTGCTGGTGGACGTGTAAAATTTTATAGCCACTTTGATGATCTCTTTAAAAATTGAATATATACCTATAATATGATAAAGACATTCCACTTTTATCCATGTACTTAAGAAAAAAATGAAGACATTTCACAAACCATACATAACTATACTTAGAAGTTTTATTTCTAATAGTCCCAAACCAGAAACAACCAAAATATTGGTGAATGGTTGCATAGACAAATGCACCTTGGAATATACATACACACAATGGAATTTCACAGCCGAGGCAAATAATGGACTGCTAATATTCATCCAAACCTGATGTATTTCAACATAATGTTGACTGACGACCAAGAGAGAATGAGTAAATACTGTACAAGCAGATCTATGGTGACAGAAAACAGATGTGCGATTTGTTGAGGATGGGGCAAGTAGTAAAGGATGGGGTCATCCAATGGATTTGTAAAAGGGGCTGCAAGAATGTCAGTTGATGGATATATTGATTGTGTTGATTGTGATAATGTTTTCACAGGTGTATGAAACTGTCAAAACATCTAATTGTGCATTTTAAATATATTTCACATATACTCTTTATTTTCTTAGTAATACATTATTAAAGCTGAGGGGACAGAAAGAGAGAGGAGAGATAGGGAGAGAGGAGAGACAGACAGACAGAGAGCAAGAGAGGCCTTCAGGGAATTTCCTTCCTCCCTTCTACTCTCCTCTTCTTTCCTTTCTGCCATCCACTGTGAGATTAAAGATTATATTTTATCTTAATGAACTAGTAATGACTAGAATTTCTGAAAATCATTCTGTAAGACGCTTGGGATAGAAGGTAATACTCAGCATCTGGAATAGTAAAAGAAAAGAAACAAAATAAATAGTGAATTGCACCTCTCTAGAAAGGAACAGACCCCGAGGAATGGAGCGAATAGGACAGATGAGGGAAGTGATGTGCAGGAAACAGGGCAGCGTTGCTGAAGGACCTCTTTGCCTGGGGATGTCTAATATTTTGTCTTAGCTGTTTCTGTCTGTGCTGCTTTGACAGAAAACTCCTCTGCAAAGATTTTTTTGGGTCAATCTCAGAGCAAAAACAAAGGAGCAGCTGCTCAATATAGCAAAGAGAAAAATTTGTTAGAGGCCACTATTTTCAAGAAGCAATTGTAGCTAGAGGCCTGTGTGGCAATTTTGAGAAGGCACTGGATTATCCACCAGAAATGAAACGGCACTCAGATAATATCTGGGAGAATTTTTTTAACTATATCTTGATCATTTTGTGCCAGTAAGTGTGCTCAAGATCAAGAACTCAGAGATAAATAAGATATGGCTTTATTTTTTGTAACATTCAGATTAAAATTTTTACAATATTACAATGTGGTGTGGTAAATAAGATGCAGGACAACAGTAACAATACTTGAAGGTAGACGATGATCTTGCTCAGGAATCTCTGATTAGGCCTAGTGGTAGGCAGGTGGCAGTAATGAGTGTGACCTTCAATCTGCATATGTGTACACACACACACACACACACACTCACATACACACACACTTTCTATAAAGGCTGTATAAACTTTAAAAATACAATCAAAATTAGCAGGATAAAATTTCCATTACCTGTATTGGATCATGTCAGATGGTGAGTACTGAGAGAGATTACTGAGGGTGTTGAATATCTATCTACCTGAAGCCTTGGAATTAACCTCTGTGTCTGAGGAGGGTAAGATTATATTTAGGTTGGATTTCTATTTTAACCAGTTTTCCATTACTGTAACAAAAATCTGAGAAAATCTACTCATAAAGAGAAGAGGTTTATTTTTACTCACAGTTTTGAAGATTTCAGTCCATGGTTGGTTGGTCCTGTTGGTTTTGGGCCTGTGGCAAGGCAGCACATCATTGAGGGAGCATGTGGCAGAACAAAAGCTCATGGGAGGGAAGTGGAAGGAGAGGAAGAGACCAAAGTCCCACAGCAATTTCAAGGCCACCTTCCCAATGACCTAAGACTTTCCATTGGACCCCACCTCTTCAAGTTTCTACCACCTCCCAACAGTACTGTGGGCTGAGTCTTTAACAAGTGGTCTTTTGGGGGACCTTCCACATCCAAGCTATTGCACTCCCTGCAGCCCCATTTAGAAGGTGACATTGCAGGAAGAGGGAGCTCACAACGCAGATAACGTGGGACTGGGTTTTCTGTGCCAGGTCCAAAGCAAATTAAAAAATCTGCCAATATGAGGATTCCTGTTTGAGGAAGGAGAATCCTTGCCTGGAAATTAGGATTTGTGGACAACCAAGACTAGAACTTGTGGGCCGAGGGAAAGTACATGAACTTAGGATAATGTGTCAAACTTCAGCTTTTCCCTTTCCATACAAATCAGTAATTTAATCTCAGTATTTTTCCACTTCTAATATGATAAAAATAACATTTTCTTGGAGAAAACTAACTAGAAGAATATATATTCATAAGTCAAATCTTAGTGCCTGGTACTTAACAAGGATGCAATTATTTCAGTTTATTTTTATTGTTGTTGTTATGTCTAGGGTTCAAGTTATTTCCTTAGATAAAAATTAGACATTTAAGACAGGCTCAGGGGTGTCCTCAGAAAAGACTGCTATGGAGAGAGAGAGAGAGAGAGAGAGAGAGAGAGAGAGAGAGAGAGAGAGAGAGAGA
>NW_004955402.1:20070613-20075613 GCF_000276665.1 Chinchilla lanigera
CAGAGACAGAGAGAGAGAGAAGAAGAAGAAGAAGAAGAAGAAGAAGAAGAAGAAGAAGAAGAAGAAGAAGAAGAAGAAGAAGAAGAAGAAGAAGAAGTAGTAGTAGTGGAGGAGGAGGAGGAGGGGGGGGTGGAGAGGAAAGGAGAAAGAGAAGAAAAAAGAAGAGGAGAGGAGAGGAAGGATGATATTTATGTATGGGCCAGAGTCTTGGCAGAATGTGTCAAAGATTTCAGATACTAAGGAATACTTGACTTAGAAAAGACCATAGTAACTCATTGGAAGCAACCAGACAAAAATATCATATAATCAGTTACAGTATGTGCTGTATGGGCTCCAGACCCTGATGTTATTAGCATCCTGCACAGTGAAATGCACCCTGCAACTGTCCCCTAGTGGCCAGAAAGGTTTAAAACAGCATGTGTCCCAGATAGAACAAGTAGACATTACTTTCACCTTATTTACCTGCCAGGACATCTTCGTTTAACTAATAAGACTTTCTCACTCTCTATCAATTTATTCCTCAATTGCAGATAACATTTCTCTAATATGATTGGTTACACTGCCTTTTTTCACTTTCCCAATGTATTCCTGAGCTTATATTTCTCCTGGTTTGATGATTTATACAGAGTATATATTTATAATGTGGGGCAGAGGTTTCTGTGCCACGTCCACAGCAAAATAAAAAATCTGCCAGTGTGAGAATTCCTGTTGGAGGAAGGAGAAATCAGGTTTCCTACATTAAGATATAAATCTTTTGAAAAAAGTAATAGGCCGGTTCCATCTAAGGGGACCGTGAATTCTAGTTTTCCCAGATCAAGGAAGTCTTGGTGTATATTTCTCAGTATAATTTTTGTTCTTATCCTCTTTCATCATCATAACTATTCCAGTCTTCATAATAAATTACATGGTAACATTTACATTCCTTCGTCCTCAATGTCCACTCCAGAAAAACCTATACAATTCAGCTGGATACAAGGTCAATCTGTGCGTGGTCTCTGTCACTCCAGCGATCACCAGGTTTTATTAGCTGATCCAGCTGGTGGCAGCCATGTTCTTTTCTCTTTATTTCTCCCAGTGTAATCCTTCTGATGTTGCAGTCTCAGTCAAAGAAGAGCACCACTGATATTGTTAGCAAAGTGTGTGCCCGAGATTTCCTCTCCGGGCTTCCTCCCAGGCTCTCATCGCTTCTAAAAGTCACCTCGAAGGGAAATCCAAGTCCATGCTGTGTTGCTGGGGCAAGAGGTAGAGCTTTTGAGTGAAACCCACACAGCAAACACCCAGTGTGTGACCAATGCTGCTTTTCAGTCTACAGTGGCACAGCCAATGTGTTAATGAATGAGGAAGAAAATTAAGCCAGAACAAAGGGATATCATGAACACTGTCAAAATACAGCACAAGCATATCCACAACGGCCAGCATGGCACCTTTTATTACAGTCAGAACAAAACGGACACCTGTGAAACTCAGCTAACTGACTTTCAAACTTAAATTTGTGCTTGATGTATTAGAACTGGGTTGGTACATTTACAGACCAGTTGTGTGAATGCGACACAGTAGAATTGTTTTAGAATCTGGTAAGGGACTTGTGAATACCTTGTTAAAAGAAAGTGGAGTTTTCTGGTTCAGAACAGATCTCTTAAGAAATATGCCTTCCTCCTTATGTAACTAGTTTCAAATGATTTAAGAAGTTCAGAAAGTGAAGTAATATTTTCATGGGTGGTTTAATTCAAAATGCCAAAATAAAGTTACTGCAAATAAAAGAGTATATATAATTATTCTTGATAACAAAAATACTGCTTCATGACTTTGACAAAAAATCAGAAACAAAGTATTACTTGTAATGGTGAAGCAATACACTTCCTTTTTTTATTTGCTCTCTCTTTTTCTTATTATCTGTCCTATTTTCTTCTCTTCCATGCTTTTACCCACATTTTAACTGTACATATTTTTCAGTGAAAAAGATCATGAATTCATGACTCTAGGAGATAGTATACACACATACAATAAATTATTTCATGTGTTCCTTTATATCTTATAATTTTATATTTGTGATAAATAAACACTAAAAATAAGAGTCTTACAAGTAGGTATTATAACACAAATGCATTAAAATTATATTTGGAGTAATAAGATTTGGGAAATTTCAGCACCTGCTTGTTACTGTATACAAATGGGCTAGTTCCAGATTTATTACATAATACTGGGGAAAAACCAAGCAATCGTATTTAGGAAACCAATAAAGAAAGTTTCCTCTGAAGGTACGAATGCGAAACACTGAGTCGATGATGATCACAGATACGTAACAAAAATCCTTAGTGAGAGTATAAGCAATTAATTCTGCTAAGTAATTAGAAAAAACAATTCAGAGATTATTTTCACCAGTCAAATTTTGACCTAGGATTACACTTATTCTTTTATTACGGGTTTCCTCTTCTGCTCAGGAAAACATATGCCTAATCTTGGGTATGTAGAGCAGAACATGGAACATAACTGTAGTTCAATGGTCAATGAAATAAAATGCCATACAGTGCTGTATATATCATGTCCAGGATAACTAACTCACAATGCACAGGTAATGAAACTGCGTCATGTTGGCTACGAGAAAGCTCAGGTCTTCACTTGCAGTCCTTACTTGAAAATGTAGAGGATTTCATAGATGCATTTTTACTGACTTCTCTTCTTGGTCTACTTGATTCCTTATTCCATTTTCCTTCCACCTATTCCACATATTTTCCTTTGACTTATTTCAATTTATATTTTATTATTACATTGTATTAATCTTTTAAAGTCAGATTTGGAGACATAATTGTGACAAGAATTCCCCAAATTAAGCATATTCTCTAAAAGTGGTGTCATAGCACCTACCACAGTGGGCCCCAATGTAATTCCCTCAGAATGGACATGAAGCAGCAATGATTACCTAATAGTGTCATGTAGAATCAGTGTTATTTACACAGTGGTAAAATTTCTCCCATTTTACAAGTTATCTTTCTGCCAAAATGCCAGAATGTTTTACATAATCCTCCCTGTCGCTGTACGCAAAGCAGAGAAAGAAAAGCAGATCCTTCTTTAAATTTTTGGCTGGTATGTATTTGTGCAGAACCAAGTTAGCAACAGAGATCATTTCAACTATGGGAACACAGTAAAAGGAGAGTGCTCTTTGTAGGCAGGGGCAAGGAGAGAGAGAGAGAGAGAGAGAGAGAGAGAGAGAGAGAGAGAATCAGCAATTAGTTTAAAAATTTAGATTTAAGGGGAGAATCCATTCCAGTCCTGCCGTAGATCAGTACAGAATAATAAGGAGATACTGAAGACAATAAATAAATGAATAAGATTACTGGAGCCCAAGAAGAAGAGGCTGTAAGCAGACTCAGCCTAAGGTATCATTTATTCCAATCACCAGGGAGAACTGGAGATCAAAAATGCACGCTTGCATCTACCTTTCCTTTGACAAAGCCAGTTAGTCATTTCAAACTCACCATTTCGATTGGGATTATCAGATCATCATCTCCAGCAAGCACTTGCTGACAAGACTCTCCTGCTCAAGGCAGACAGGTAACTTCCTTTGAAGATTCTGTTTTCTACCAGCTACATTTAAAGTTTGCTTTTCGGCTTCTTCCATAATTTTATTCATGAAAGCTTTGAGAATGAAGAGTAATTCCTCTTCAGTGCATCCTTCACTGGCTTTCTTCTTTCTCATACCTACAGCTCTTTCATTGGGGTGATTCTGCTTGGCACAAATTTCATTCTTTTTTTTTTGGTACTGGGTATGGAACTCACGGCCTCGCATTTGGCAGGCAGGCACAGTGCCTGCTGAGCTACATCCCCAGCTCACAAATTTCATTCTTGCAATTGCAAGTCTATGGTGTAACTACCCTGTTAGTTGAGATACTGCAATGTGGGAATCCTGGTGCCTATGTTTGATGATTTCATTATGTGGTTTGTGATATGCTGCATAGAAAGATGTATGACATATATAGTTCCATACAAACTGGATGGAGTCTTCACACATGGTTCCCCAGGAAAGGAAGCTGAGTCAGGAGGTCTATTATACTAATCTCAAATTAGTGGTGGGATCAAGTGTTCAAGCAAAAGCTGAAATTATCTTAAATTTTCAATAGCTCATTAATATTTAAGCATAGCTTTATTAAATATTATAGGAGGAAAAAACCCTTCAGCTCCACCGTATCTTTTAATCCAATCCTTAATTTATAGGTAAAGCTCTCTTCTGCTGTGCCCTAAGAAAATGACCCACATTGCTTTAGAATAATCTGTCTGTGTTTACCAGCATCCAGAAAACCTCCAGCCAGACAGTCGGCTGATGGGTGGGCCTAGGCATCCCATGCACACCTGCAGCCTGCCGCCCAAGCTTGCTGCTCGGTTTCGCTGTCAAGCGGGATGCCACACAAGTCCCTTCAAGGAGTTGAATGACAGATGTGAAGTCAGGCCAGTGACCTCCTACTACCTGATTGTCCTGGCACCTGACTGGAAATCCAAAAATAACCAATCTGTCTTTATACTGTTACAGTAGAAAACTTTGAAATGTCAGTTTATGATATTCTGAGTTTTAAGCCTTTTTAATGACAGAGTCATCCAGTATATATTTTTTATTGGAACTACTCTAAATACACAGATTTTCATTTTATCACGCTGTTACCAAACTTTTTATTGTTTGTAAAAATAAATCATCCAAAGAATAAGAGATTTTGATGAAATACAGTACATCCCGTGACATCTTATATGAGGTCTACTACTAACTATACTGACAAGAATTCTGAAGGACATTAATGGAGAGATTGGATGATTTTCAGAAGGGAAGAGGTTTAGATGCTCTGACTTTTTAAAGTGCAATTTTAAAATGAAAGATAAGCAGCTAAGCTGAAAGCTTCTACAAGGTAGGCATTTTTAGGTAAAATAAAACAGCGCTTTCAGTATGTTCTGAGAAGTAGGAGATCTTTGACTCTAAGGATGTTCAATTACAGTTGGGTAGTGTTTATTGTTAT
>NW_004955402.1:20078113-20138381 GCF_000276665.1 Chinchilla lanigera
CGTTAGAATCAGTTTCCTCTTCTAAATATCAGCTGTGACAGAATCACATACAAGTTTAACTTTTTATAAGTTTTGGACCCTTGAGTTTATTTATTGTAAAAGATTTAGATAGTTCTTTTTTGTAAATGGGAAGGCAGGCAAGAGGTAAAAGGTGGAGGGAAAGAGCGGAGGGGGAAGGGAAAGGTGAGTAAGAATTAAGACGTGGTATGTACACGTGCCAACTCTCCAAAACAAATATAATCACTGTGTGCTACAAAAGCAATTACTAAAAATTAATAACAAAAAGACATTTGATATAATTCATAAAATATAAAGATTTTTCTCAAAATATTCTTGTACATAAAAGGAAACAGTTTTCCTATTTTTGAATATTAAAGAATATGTACTAGAAATATGTGCTCTAATTTTAATATTGATTTCATCTGCCGGTATTTTAAATGCATGTTATAACTGAGCCATAGTACATATAAGTGGTTTTCTGGGTAATTATTATATGCCTCATCCCTCAAGTGCTATTCATAGCTTCTATACCAAAGGCTAAATTACTCTAATTACCCAAGAAGTGAAATAATCCCTTAAAAGGTCTGACTGTGGACGTCTCAATGCTGTTATGAGCACATTTTATAAATAGAGATGCAAGGCAATACTTAAACAGGTAAAGAACATTTTTTTTATGGAAACGTGATTCGATTCCTCCTTAAGAATATAGAATCGTAAGATATATATTTGTGTTAATTTCTTGGTAATATAAATACTTCTATATATATTCATAAGAGACAAAAATTTCATTTTCCTTTAGGAATAAAAACTTAAAATAAAATTATTCTAAATAAGAGAATGAAATCCATCTGAATAAAGCCTATCATTGTACTTTTAGAATACCATTGTACTTTTAAACTATCATTGTACTTTTAGAATACCTTGTAATTCAGTCAAACTATGTTAGAAAAAGTTTCATAATAGAAATAGTCAAAAGTGGTAGAAATGAGACTATCACATACAAAATACTTGACCAATGGATGGGCTAGGAATGCATGTATCATTTTATTGTGAAAGACAACTCTGTTTTAGTCTTCGTAGGAACTTATTTCTTAATTATGGAGGTAGCACACAAGAGTGGTGATGGTGACTGAGCCTTGATCTTTGAAACAAAATGCAACTTGAAGGAAAAATTCAGATGAAATCTTATTTTCTGATCAGCACTAATAACCCGCATGAGTCAGCATCCAGACAGGAGCAAACTAGCTCTTTCCTATCTGAAACCAATGAATCTAAACATAGAAATACTATTATAAACAGACAGAAAAATGGAGATATAAGGAAGCCAAATTTTGTAAGATAAATTTAACTGGACTGAGCCTTGCTTTAATAAATAGCTAATTACAAATGATTTGATATTTATATAATAAAATGACAGCTTGTATTCTGTTAGTCTTAAATTATCATTATAATTAGATTCTGGATATGTATGCTTCTAAGATGTCAAAAGAGTCCCTTTGTTTAAATTGGTAGCTATATCCTTCTTACTCTGTTTTCAGAATTTGCTTAGAAAATAAAACCCTTTGCACGATAAAAAGCAACAAAATACTTGATTCAAAACAAACCAAACACTGTATAAATTATAAAGATGAATTCACTTTTAATGAGATTTGAAGATACTAAATTTATACTTATATTTCTATGAATGACTGCATCAAGTTTGGCATATGGTTGCATTTTCAAAGACATCTTTCATTAATTTTTATCAACTTTTCTTCTTTTGCTTCTTACAAACTTCATAATGTAGACATTATGTCTAGCAGTATCATTTGTTGATTGATGCCAGGGAGAGAGGTTTTTAAATTCCTATATTAGGATCCTGTTCCTATTACAGTAAGTCATTATCATGAGTTATTTAAATAATCCATTAAATGTTTATAGGACTGTAAAAATTCCCTGTGCAAACACTGCTCAGAAAAACTGAAACCAGCATCAACGTCTCTTCCTGCATCCTTTGGTCGGGGGCACTACGGAATGGTTTTCTGAGGAAGGTAGTTAGGGAGATATTGGGCAAAGTAAGAGGCACTGTTTCCATTGTTTCTTAGTACCATGGAACCCATAATGCAGATTTGAGGGGAAAGAAATGACTTTTTTTCATTGCTGGGAACTGAACTTATAGACCTTTCCAATGCTAAGGAAATGACATTTAAAAGGACAGCAGAGCACATATTTCACAGACGAAGTCGAACTCTCTCAGTTTAATGATTTTTTTTTCCAATTCTGAAAGACACTTACAAAGTTGCTTTAGCTCTCGCAGTCCCAAGGGCAAGACAGAACTTAACTCCGCAGATCTGTAATGTGACGTGCAATTAATGCTCTATGAGCCGTTTGCCAGAAAAGAGTTCAATGGTCATCAGTTAAAACACTGTGATGATAATTTCAATTACTAGCTAATTTCTAGATTTGAGAATATACTTTATTTTTAAAGTATGATTACATTTCAGTCTGGGTTCTATGAACTAAGAGTGAACATCTTTGGCACTCGATGATTTAACAGGAGCATTTGGCTATAGGAAAACAAATGTTGGAGACAACTGAACAGGAAAATGTGATTTTTTTCTAGAGTGTTGTTTGGGAAAATGAGAACATTTTTAAGACGTTATGTTGGCAAGTTAGCATCAGCTGTCCTAGCAATTTATTACAGGTTTTATTATATTACATCGAAAAGGAAATCACTGAGGTCACTTTTAAACTGATATAGTCAAATTAAAAGCAAAAAAACACTTTTCAAATAAATCTTATGAGAAGAAAGACAAAAGGCATGCTATTGCACTTCTTCAGTTTTGTCGGTCAAAGAGACTGGCCGGCCTGTGGAGCAATAGGAGGGCAGTGCAGGTGTTAAGGAGAGGTGCGAAGTTAGGTCAAGCTTCTGAGTTCAGACCCAAATTCAGCACATTCCCAAACTTCCCAGGGAGCAAAAAGGCAGAAGTACACATTATGCTGTGTCTACTTTCTTAATCCTATGTTTGTGTGTTTTGATATTTCAGAGTAATGAATGAGCTTACCTTAGAAAAAGACAAATTCTATGAAAATAAGGACTGATTCATCCTTCTTGGAGAAGCTTGTACAATGACCTGAAGATATAGTTAAGTTCTTAATAAATTCTTGATGGCAGTCCTAAGAATCAGCCCACTCAAAACAGGGATATTTCTGCTACAATTGCCATCTCATCTGGTTGACCACATAGAATCATTAGGAATAAGTTCAACAGCTGTGGTCTTCTTTTCTCCTGACATAGTAAATGGGTTTGAAGTCACAGTTGTGTGAAACGTCTTTTGCCCAGGAGTTTTGGAAGGGTAAGGGTTCAGAAGTTCTTTGAGAACAAAGAGCCATCTACCAGCATCTTTTCTGTTCTTATATTGACTTCTTTCGAAACACCTCCATATGTGCCCTGAGATTCACTTCAGAGCTGGCTAGGACAAGGAGCAGACACAGGGCTTGACAAACATACTACTTCCAGATCAATCTTCACAGCTCTCTAAGTGAGGAGTGATCACTGTAAATCTTTTTCTGCAGTTGATTTATATTGTAATTAAGGCAGAGAAGAAGCACATACAAGGCCAAAAGCGGAAAAGTAGCACACATTTTTCATGAAAGTTTTTTCCCCATAAGTCAGAGCACCAGTGAGTATTAGAAAAAAAATGAGAAAGTAGTCATGCTCACTGACATAATACGAGAGAATGCTAAATCATCTGTGTTTTCTCTTTAAATGTATATATTTCAGTAGATTAAAAAAGCACATGGTGAGTTGATCTTGCAGCTTATAAAAGCTATATTTCAGCTTTGGTGTTTTTTATTCTTTTTCTAAAAAATCAAATTATCCCCCAAAGCATGTTGATGGAATTTTTCTAACAAGGCAGTACAGCTATTAATGCTTCACAGTGAACCCTTAAGAAGGTAAGAAGAGAAAGGAAGACTTTTCCTATGCATGCTGATCATATCTTCTGAAGGTCTAAAAAACCTCAAGATTGCATAGCCGAGTGGTTTTGAAGAAAGAAAATTGTTACTTTGTCTTTTCTATGCAATGTTATTAGATTTTTTTGGCAGGGAGCGTTCAGAAGAAACATTATATTGCTAGTTTTAAGCGGCATTTCAAATATTATCAGATATCCAAAGTAAGTTAAACATTCAGAAAGATGAAAGCAGTTGCAAGTCTTTTTGCTGGGGCTAGAGGAGATTGCAAGGAGAGCGGAGAACCTGGAGAGTGAGGCTGCCACTCAGGAAATGTGGTGGAACATTATTTAGGTTAAAAGGAAAATAATCACATCTTTGACAACACACCACATGATGAAGAGAAATGATGCTTACTTTTTGCATTTAACATAGTAGTAGTTGACAAACAGGTCTAATTATTCAAAACAAATGTAATCTAAGGGAGAAAGTATTTTTACTAGCCAATTAGGAAAGAAGATTCCATGTGAATCTTGCATTGAGTGAATGATTATCCTTTGGGATCTTGCTAGATTCTTGAGGAGAAAAATAATCCATGAGTAACAATGGGTTCTATTTTTTTTTTCTATTAGGAAATTAAATGTATTCTACCTAAAATTCAACACAAGTGGTAACCTTTCCTCAAATTGTCCTTGTGAATAAAATTAGATACTAATTTATTTTTTTCTACCCATGTAATTATTGCTAATTTAATTAGCAGATTAATCCTACTTGTGTTTTTCTTCTCAGAGTACAATTCGAAGGCCCACATATTCCTCTGAGAAAAATAAAACTTTGCATGTTCTGTGGTAAAAAATTTTGTAAACATTAAATACTTTATTCCATATATATGTATATATATGGCAAAATGGCATAGTAAATGATCTCAGATATTCTGAAATTAAGAAAAATAAAGAAATCTTGCTCAATGTTTTAAAATTTGCCATTTGTAGAATGTATTATCTACTTGACCATTTACTGGACAGCACTGATTAAAATCCCACTGGATAGATCTATTCTGGAAAAACCATATGGTGTGAGGAAAAATAATTTCATTTAAAATAACATTTTGTGGGGCTGGGGGTTTAGCTCAGCGGCAAAAGCGCCTGCCTGGCAAGCGCAAGGTTGTGAGTTCGGTTCCCGGTACCGGAGAAAAACCAAAAAAAAAAAAAACAAAAAAAACCACTTTGTGCTTAGATATAATCCTTTTATAGATATTGTAAGTTACTTTTATTTTTAATTTATTCATTCAATAAGTATTCATTTGTGTTTGTCATATCTTAGGCATTGCTGATGATATAATGAAAGATACTGCAGCTAAAAGTGAAAAAATAATACATGCTTTTAAGGCAAGATTCCTTCTTTCTGGACAGTAAATTAGAGCACAAAATATAGTTTGGCCTAAAGCAGTGTGGAAATAGCTAGTCTAATAGTGCAGGATGTAGAATGTGATATGGCCACAGAGGGGCGATTTTGAAGGGTCAATGCCACTCATAGGTGTGAGCTAAGGGCAGTGTCCGGAACAATGCTGTGTAAGCTGATCATCAAAACGAGGCAGGAGACAGAAAAGTATGGGTCTAATTAATGAATATCAAATGTCTAAGCATCCTTGTGTTACAAGAAAGTGGAACGGGCGAATTGGATCTATATGACCTAGAGTCATGAAACGAATATTTGTATCACTCAGTGTTTACGAGAGAAAAAGAGGTAATGCAAGTTAAACAAATATATAAGAACTTACAAGCTAGGTTTATGATGGCTGTCCACAGAGTAGGTGTGGAAGAGTGCAAAAGCGCTGCCTGTGGACTTGAGATCCAAAGGATCCAGTCGAAGGCCTGGAGCCCCCAAGAGTAGTCCATGAGAGTCTGTATCAAGAGGTCTAAGGGTCTGTGATGGAAAACTGAAGAGTCCGTGTTGCAAGCCAAATGACAGTGTCCACTGTGAAGCTGAAGACTAGAGCTTGTCTAACAGAAACAGAAGCAAGCTTTCCTTTATTTCCCTGATATTCCATTCAGGCAACAAGTCTATTGGTTGGTAGCACTCACACCCAGAGTGGGGATTCTGTCTTCAGTAAATCCCTTCAGCCACACCCAGAGCTACGCTGATCCACTTTTGTTGGGCATTTCTTAGTCAAGTTCACACAATCATTTAGCTATCACAATCCATCTGTTGACAACTTGACAACGAGATACATTGCCTTAAATCATACTTAGTCTCCATGTACAAAGACAAGTTCATAATTATGCCCAACATGTTATAACTATAGTGCATACAAACAGAAATGTCCCAATTTCCTCCTCAGAAACAGAAGGGAAGTTTTCTTTGCGTGATGCTTACTCCTAACATTTCATAACTTGAACATTATAGTATAGATTTAACAGTACTTAATAGCCAACAGTAAGTCTATCAACATTACATTACATAGGAAGCATACTAGCTGATTTTTAGGAAAACCTTTTTCTACTGCCCATTCTGTATTCCCTAGGCTTTCAACAAGCACCTTAGCAGGTCTTAGTTCTTTCTCTGGTGGGGTGACCCATACCTTTATTCCTGAAGGTTCTGGACCATTTGTTATCCTGCTTGGGCTGAATTCTTGCAGTTCCTCATTGACCTTAAAAAGTGAGCCTGGTAATACTAGGAGGCTCCTTTAGAGTTCTCCTGCACTCCAAGTATTTTGTGCCTTTCCTGCTTTGTGGAATAATAGTCCAATTTCCCCTTGATAGTCTGGGTCAATCTCCCTAGCTAATATTGTAACTACCTTTTTAGTTCATTCACTCAGAGGCATAAGGAGACAATAATGACCAAGGGGCTTAGCTTCCAGTTCAATGGGATCATTGTGCATCCGAATAGAAGCCTTCTGTCCTCTGGAACTGAGACTTCCAGGCCAGCAGAATATAAAGTTAAGGGAACAGAAGCAATTTTGCTAGTGGGTCACTAGGGGTAATGGTGAGTAGTACCACTGCCACTTCCACCCTTGAACCCTGGGCCTGTGAATCCCGGCTATGGGAGACACAGTACCATATAGTAAGTGCACATTAAAAGCATATACAACCTTTTGAAGAACCTTGCCCTAGCCCTGCAAGCTATCACCACTTAGCTGGCTCTGTAAGTGTCTTCAAAAGATCATTCCACCTTTCTGTCAATCCAGCTGCCTCTGGAAGGGAGCTTAGACTTTATTGGAGTTGTCCGAAGACAAGTGAAATCTATGAACAAGGAATGGCATCATCAAGACTGAAGTAGTGACGGAGCGTAAGCTCCACAACCTTGTATTTCACAACCTGACATACTAAGAGACACAAAAGCCTACAGATTTACTTACAGATGAAGTCTCACAGTTAAACGCACGATCACTAATAAGCACAAACAAGAGCTGAAGTTACAAGATATTCCCATTTTCAGTAAAGAGTATTTTGAGAGTTCCCAACTGCAGAAATGAGGAGTTGCCTTTCAGAAGCTGTGTATTATGCCCAATTTAAGTCCAAAGTATAGTTTCTCAGGATAAAAGTACACAACTAGCCAGTGATTTGCTGGTGTATTTTAAACCTAGGCTATGCCAATGTATTTTCCCCTCCCACTCTTCCCTCCCTCCCTGCTCTATACTTTTCTTCCTCTATTCTTTCTTAAATATGCATTATATTTAAGGCTTTGAAGTTCTCAGTAATTTTTGCTGTAGTAAGTTTGCACTGCCAATGGGCTTATATAGGATAAAGAAACAATGAGGCTCACAAGCATGCAACACAGAAAACAAATCTGTGCCCAAAATTGACCTAGTGACCAGAGGGGACATATAGATAAAGGTTGGCTATTCCACGGAAGGTAAGTCACGGCCTTTTGAAACTGGGGAAATCTTTATGTAGGGGGTGGCTATGATAGTTTCCGAGCTATTCTTCCCAGCAAGGAGAGAGCTTGCTAAAGTTATAGAACTTTTAAAGCCTGAGCCTGGTTAGAATTGTAGGTAGTTATTTTCCAGCTTGATTGCTGAATGTGGAAAGGGTGTGGTCACAAACATATTTGGACCGGTAGACAGAAAGCAGAAGATAATAAATAGTCCACCTCAAAGTAATCTGCTTTCTGTCACAGGGACTCACAGATGGGCCTCTTGAAAGGACTGTCAAGTCAGCACTGCGTGCTGTGGTGTGGCCGTGGGGTAAGGTTTGATTTCAGCAAGTCACTCTAGCACCTATATATGCCTCCCTGAAGAGTGTATGTTTTCCCAACTCTGCTTAGAAGCCACCTTCCTACTGAACTTTACGGCTCTGTAGGAAAGTTTCTTACTCCGATTATAAAACAAAAGTGGTAGCTGAGTGTATCTTGATCTCAAAATTGAACCCAATCAAATGGCCATGTAGGACAGCATGTGCGTGTTGCGGGTTCTAAAGGCAGTGCTGAAGTTGTCATTAGCCTTGAGGTATAACGAGACCTCACAGCAACTGAGAATTGATTTGTTTGTAGAAGTGTGGACCACTTAAAAGTCTACTTAGTAATCTTATGTGAGTTTCTGACGTACTGTACATAATTTGTGAATATGAACATTCTCCCTCACATTTGAAACTTTTTATCAGTTATTGCAATGTATTTTAAATTACTGACTAGATAAAATTTGGGTTGGAAAATAGGCTTATGTAAACCAATTTAGTATTGTGTGGTTTTCACATAAAAGCTTTATATTTTCCTACATACTGTCTTTGAATTTTCCCGACTTCCACTTTAGTAAAAGCATGTCTTGGAGATCACATGGCGTCATGTATTGAAGCACTTCAGGGGCCTAACTAATTGACTTCTCTGCCAGGAAAGACCTAAATCTAAAGAACAATGCATTCTAGAATTTTTGCACATTTTCATTTGTATGTAGTGAGCCCTCAGTTTTTACTGTTTATACAGTATTTTCTCATGTTCCCATCGCGAAAACTACAATTTGTTGTTCTTTGTTCTGGACTTGATGGAAGGTCGTTTTGAACGTTGACAGCAATAAGGCACAGGCATCTCAGATATTAGTTGAATTCAATTTTAACCAGGCTTCTAAATGTGTTCTTCTAATTTTTTTACTATTTTACATACCATAATCTGAATTTCCTTTACCTTACTAGATTGTAAAACTCTAGGCAAACCATCTCTTGTATAAAAGTACTGTATGGCTTATGGACTACTTTTGCTTACTTTGCACTTGGGGATGGGAAGAAGCAGCAGTGAAATCTTGTGTTTGTGTGCTGCCTTGTCCTTCACACCAGCAGAGTCCCTAGATCATTTCCAGTGATGCTCTGTGCCCTGGGTACCCCGCGCATGAGAGCTCCTCAAAGAACCCTTGCGCATGAGACTAACTGTAATACTGACAGTTGTCAGTGCTTAGGTTTGTTTCTCAGGGATAATCTCTTGAATTTTCCCTAAAAATGAAGCAAAATCACTGTTTTTGAATTTGAATTTTACTATCATCTCAGCATATCTGAAATACTCTTTTTATCTACTACTTTTCCTCAAAAATTAAACATCTTGATTGCTTTCAAATGAATATTAAGAAGGGGAAACACTGTTTGAAAAATGTAATTTCAGAATATTTAGGACTAAAATTACCAAGGAATGAAAAGATTATAGAAAATACAGGGATTAACAGTTTGTTCATTTCCACAAAAGTTTCTATATAGTGATCCTTAAATGATGCCCGAGTTGCGTGCTCCTTGAGAGTAGAAATTATATCTGCTCACATTTATTCTTCGAATTAGGTCATTGTTTGGTCTTTTGGTTTTTGTTGCTACTCTATAGATTTGCTGAACTGAATTACTGCTGTTATTATTAATAAATAAAAGGGAAACAGTCACTTTTATTTGACTTTTTAAAATATATTTCTCTATTAATACCTTTAAGCAATTTGATTATGAAGTTCCTTGGTACAGTTTCTATGTTTCTTGATCTTGGGATTTGTTGAGATTCTTATATTTCTTTTTGCATATAGTATGGTGTATATGTGGAAAAAATTCAGCCATGATTTTTTCTGAAGATGTTTTTCTCTTTCTGGGATGCAAACAATCATATACATTAGGTCAATTAAAGATAACACACAGTTAACTACTACTCTTTTCATTTTTAAAAATCTTATTTGTCTCTTTATCATCTTTGATATTCTTCATTTCCTAAACTTTCAAATTCACTAATCTTTTAAATGTAATAGTGAATCAGCTGTAAGTTCTATTATATATAATGTTTATCTCAGACATTATGATTTTTACTTCTAGAAATTAAATAGGATTTCTTTTTATATCTCCAGAGTTTTAACTTATAAACATGGGATACTAGTTCAAAAACTTACTCTTTAACTATCTTCTGTATCAGTTCTGTTCCAGTCTCAATTTATTAATTTTCCTTCTCTTTTTCAGTTGTATTTTTTTTTGCTTTTTCGCACTTCTAGTGATATTTTATTTAATGCCGTACATCCTGAACTTTACCTTCTTTGATACTGGATGTTTTTATATTCCCATAGTTTTGAGATTTGTTCTGAGAGGAAGTTAGGTTACTTGAAAGTACTTTGATCTTTCTGAGTCTGGCTTTTAAGATTTGTTAGGTGAAACCAGAGTGGTGTTTAGCCTACAAATAACTTATCCCCACTGCTGAGCAAGACTTTTCTGGATACCTACCCAACTTCCCATGAATTATGAGGTTTTCAGAAATTCTGTCTGGTAGGAACAGGTCTTGCATAACATCCAGATATTACTGTCACTTATATTTTGAGTGACTTTTTTTTGGCCTGATATAGTTTTGCAATAAGAGTACACAACTGAGAAAGTCATTCCAGGAAGCCTCAGGGAAGCTCCAGGCACCTAAACTATGGCTCACAAGCATTCTCAAAGCAGCAAAGTTGGACAATTTTAGGGCTCATCTCATTTGTTCTGTGCCATTTTGGTCTTTGTTGGATCCCTGCCATTTACTGATTAATGTCCAAAGTCTTGAAAACTATTATTCTGTGTGTGTGTCCGTGTGTGTGTGTGTGTGTGTGTATGTGTGTGTGTATGTGTGCTCATGTGCACATGTGCGCGTGTTTGCGGTTATTTGAGGCAGAATGGTAAATATAACCTTTGTTATTTCATCTTAATTGGGAGTTTCATTCAACTTCGATTACTTATAACGGTTTCTTCTGAGTTCTAACAGTGGCAATTATTTCCAGAAATTGGTGATGTGGATGTGAGTCTCCCCTTTTATTAATAAACATGTTTTGTGTGTGGTAGCCAAAGCTATTATTATTATTATTTTTTACTATGAGGTTTGAGATTGGGAAGGTGCTGGAGAATTATATCATTTCAGTACAGAGTATGTTCTCAAAGTTTCCCTTCATCTTTCCTTCCAACTTGGATTCCAGCTTTCCACAGTCGTGTTCCTCTGTCTTAGTCTCTACCTGAGGAATTCTCCCGTGTTCTCTGCCCTCGCCCCCATGCACTACAGAGATCAATCGGGATAGTTTTTATATTGTTCTCTCTCCTTCTCGCACAACTGGCCAGGATGTTTTTCTATTCAAAGCAGTCTCAGAGACATCTAATCCTCCTCTTATAATTGCATCTTTTAAATTCAGAAAATTGGAAATAAGACATATACTTGAAATCATTGCAATTTGCAAATTGTTATTGTGAAAATATATGACAAATATTGTTTGTCTCCCAAAAGAGATCGAGGGAAATCAAATATGTTTGAATATACCTAAAAGACATGGCTGAAAAGAATTCATTTATTTAAAACTTTAGCCCTAGGAAACCATATTCTCTTTGAAAGGACAAGTCTATGTTATTATTCTATGATTAAAAAAAATCAGAGTTGATGTAAATCAAAGCAACTGATAATCATGAAAATATAATTTGGCTTAATGATTTTATGACTTACTTTCTTCACAAGTAAAAATCCAATGGAAAATCCCAGTGAAATGGTGAATGAAATCAGTATCATTTTGTCTAAAAATGATGATACCACCACAATAAAATGTAAAATTTGTTTTATTGTAAAAATTATTTGAAGAAAACATGAAAGATTTCTTAATTAAGGAATGTTTTATGAGTTTCATATGTTAGAAAGAAAACTGATACTGCTCTGTGCAAAATAAAAAAGTTATTTGCAGCAATTTAAAGTTAATTTTAATAAAATAAATATATAACATGCTTAATAACATAAGGAGATATGTAAGAATTGCTCCAAAATATAGGAAAGTGTAGGTACAACTTGGGCTGAGTGGTATTTAACTTTTTGTGCAAGTAAGAGAATGTGAAAATATATTTGGTACTGTCAAATCTTTGAGTAAAATTTCAAACTTGAGTAAAGAGTATCTTGCAACTTGAAGGTCAACATGCATTTCCATGATTGCTCTTACAAATAATTAGATTTACATGTCTTAGTAATTATTAATAAATGTATTTCTGTATATTCCTCAGAGATATTTATAATATAATGAAGCTCATTCTGAAATATTTAAGAGAGCTTATGTGAAACCATTGGGCCAAACAAGCATTAGCTAAGCAAATTTGTAGATTATGGGAATAAAAATGCTTTGCTAAGTGGCAAGTGTCTGAAAGCAGAACTTTCTGGACTGCTGTCAGAATGTAATGGCTCCTCAGTTTTGTAAGATGGCCAATCAATGCACTACAAGCAACTCTTAGTAGAATGATTTACTGTAGTTTGTTGCTTTTAGGGTTTAGTGTTGCTTTATACCTCTGCAAAGCAAGTGTCTATATTTTTTCACTTATAGATTTTTGCTTTTTCTGCTATTAGACCATTATCTCTCTAACTACTACATCCTTATTTTATTAAAAGAAAAAAGTAGTCTATACAAGGAAATTTAGTAATCCAGCCAGTAGTAATTGCTGTAAGATCCATTAACAGATCTATTCTTTTTTATTTGGCTGATAGGTATACTAACCTATGTAAATTTTCTGGGATTAACCCTTACCAGAATTATTCACCTTGTGGGATAATCTGGAGGCACCATGGGCCATATCCTTTATTTTTATTTGTTTATTAGTATGTGTTTGCAGAACATAATGATTACGATTATCACGGGGAGTTTATCCGTAGACATAATTCATGTTAATTCTTTTTTTGTCTCCTTCCCTTCCAATCCCTCCCTGCCCCTGCCAATTCTTCTTGCCCTCCCCAATTGCAAAAGCTCTATTTCTACTTAAAATTCAGCTGTTTCTTAAATCCCCCTTTCCCTTCTTTCCCTCTCCCTTTCCTCTATCCTTGTTCTTTTTCCCATTTGGAAAGGATATTTCTACTTCCTAATATCTATCTTTTTTTCTACTAATTTATATTTTGGAAGAGAAATAATACAATATACTGGTGTATCTGATTGATAAGACCATATCCTTTATTATAAATTTATTATGT
Organism: Chinchilla lanigera; assembly: GCF_000276665.1. Taxonomy (NCBI): domain Eukaryota; kingdom Metazoa; phylum Chordata; class Mammalia; order Rodentia; family Chinchillidae; genus Chinchilla; species Chinchilla lanigera. The sequence continues at coordinate 20,091,437 of NW_004955402.1, forward strand.
TAACTAACCACATTCAGTATTTTTGCACCTGTCGGTTGGCTTACTTGGTGAAACAAAAATGTTAAAGAGCTTTAGTTCAAAGCTACAGACTTGGTCTCTGGCTGAAAGCCATATTTTTTTTGCAGAGAAAAATCATCATATATATAGACTTCATTAATATCTCCAGCCATTTTTCTTTAAACTACAGCTTATATCTACCTTATCATTGGTAAACTAAAGTTTATCTTCACTAATAACATAGGATAAGCATTTATCTTTTTTCAATACATTTTTGAAAATGGTCATCTAGCCCAACTTAAAAATTATGAACAAAATATCCTTTTAAAGATATTCCATATAAAAACAAAATAATTTATAAGTCTTTTAAACTGGTACATACTTAGTTACTTTTCTTTCTTTTTTCTTGTAAATCAGCATAGTGATGTAATTTTTCACTGTCAGTTTTGCAGTGTTGATATTATTTCTTCAGATTCCCTTATTTTTGTGCTCTGGACCTTTTGCTCTTATATATTTACTTCTGAATGACATTATAAGTAAATGCAAATTTATAATAGATTTTAATACTCACATTTCTAAAAATATTAATTCATAGCTTTTGTTTTACATATTCCTCATTAGTTTTTGGCTTTACACAATATCTTAAATTTTCTTAGCCCTACAGGCACACTGGTATCAGGAAAATTAATACACAAGAGATCTCTCAAATATGACTTTTACAAAATAAGTTGTCCTCTGTCTGTCTTAAAAGCCCACTGTGGGGAAAAAAGTCCACTGCCTCCAAGGCATGTCTTGCAAAAATTTTTTTTTCTTCCAGTAGAATGAATCTGAAATTGCTCCTAACACTACCTTGGTTTAATTGTCTATAAATCAGTTAAATAGCATCTTATTTCCTGGTTGTTAGTTCAGGTAATCCTTTGATAAAGCTAGTTTGTTTATTCATCAAACATTTATAGAGAACATATTAAAATAGGTTTTTCCTATGAAGAGAGAGTACAGTTTCCTTAAGATACTCTACAGGGTATAATGCTGAATAAATAATGAATCCTGTTCTTGAGGATTTAAAAAACTTCTGAAAAAGATATGCAGTCATGAGCTGCTTAACTATGAGGCAAGATCTAAGAAATACATTTTTACAAGATTTTATCAGTGTAAACCCCAGTATGTACTTATCCAAACTAAGATGGCTAAGACATTTCTAAGCCATAGAACACTGCGGGAACACCGTTGTATATGTTGTTTGTCACTGAATAAAACTAATGCAGGACCCATATGTTATACATCATATATACATATTGAAGGCATATACTATGTAAATGCCACATATACATATGTTATATATATATTAAATAATATGCATTTTACATTGTTTTGGCTTTATTGGGTATATGAAGCTAAATATGGTATTATTTTCAGGATTCCAAGCTATATGACAAATGAAAATCAAACTGTTGTGCTTTAAAAAAACAATAGCCACAATAGAGGTATGAAAAAGTAGTCTAGAGATACAAAAGCAGGAAGATTCTCAGTGTTACAAGAGTTAAGGCCACACTGACAGAGTTGGGAAGAAATGACAGGGATGGTTTCAAAGGAACAGGATGCCGTATTAGACCATGCCCAAAGGGAAAGAGACATATGTCTCTTGTTTCCCAGTCCTCTTCTTTCTCTCAACACAGAGTTTGTTCAAAGAATATTTGTTTAGCAAAAAAGGCATAAAATTTGAAAAATAATGAACGGTAAAAGACAATGCTTGCTGAACTTTCAAACCAGGATTCTTACTATTGAGTGCTGTATCCAGTTAAAGTTTGTCATTTCTACTTCTTTAATCTCTCTTAAATACTGTTCTTTGTCTCCACAGACATTGCATCACTCTGGCCTACTAAAGGTCCCAATTGTATTCTGCACCACAGCTCCTCCAAGTGGGCTCTCATCAGTTTGGTAAGGTCCAGTCATGAAACCTCTACTCTACGTTACACCCTTCTCTACCAACAGTCCACTTTCCCCATATCGGCATAGAAGCATTCCAAAACAGAAATGCTAGTGTCTTATTGCTTCATAATTTCTTTTGGTCACCACAAATTTGTATAAGTTCTGTATAACTTGAATAAGTTTTTATTATCTCAAGGTATTCAGTAATAGGCGCTGCATAAATACGAATATTGTCTCTACTTTCCTATCTCCTTTTCTTTATGCTCATCAATTCTCACTCTAAATATCCATGGGAAGAAGTCCAAGCTTCTTTCATGCCTTGCAGCTACCTGGATGACTCATTCATGTCACCTTTCTATACTCACCTGTAGTCATAACTCAGTTGCATTCTGCAGTTGTACACTGGGTTCCAATGTACTGTAATCCAATGTATTGTAATTCCAGTAATGTGCATTGTTCTTTCAGGTTTAGGTCTTAGCATTCTCTTTACCTTTTGTCTTGAAAATTCTTCCTGCTTCTCTTAACCTGGAACTGCATTTACCACACTATATTGACATGTCCTCTTAACTTAGCCTTTTTTATATTGCAGAAAAGATTTTTTCTTGCCCTAAGAATAGAATCTGAATTTGGTTTATAGTTATATCTTCACTTCCTACAGAGATATTTGATAAATGTTTATTAAAGTCATGAAAGGTTTCTATTTTACACACACATATACACACACAAGATCACTCACTCACATACACACACACACACACACAAAATCTCTCAAACCTTTGCCATGCCTCAGCATTACACGCTTCTCTACCAACAGTTCCCTTTCCCCATATCGGCATAGAAGCATTCCAAAACAGAAATGCTAGTGTCTTATTGCTTCATAATTTCTTTTGGTCACCACAAATTTGTATAAGTTCTGTATAACTTGAATAAGTTTTTATTATCTCAAGGTATTCAGTAAGATTTTTAGAAAGATTTTTAGAAATACTTTGTCCATTCATAACGTGGTATACTCCTGATCTCTTTTACTTAGCCTTTATAACTTGTGTCACTTGAATTTCCTGATTGGCTTCTATTCACATTTTCTAAGTGCTCCATAATCTGTTTTGGTCAACAGGAATTTATATAAATTTTCATTATCTGCAGGTATTCAGTAATAGATGCTTACTTAACTACAAATGCAATCATTACCCTATTTTCTAATAATATGCTTGTATTGCAATTTCCCTCACAAGTTTTTCTTATATTTGCTTTATTTTATTTGCTTGCTAGCTACGAGAATCCATCTCTGATTTATATTTAAGAAGTCTTTTTTATTTGCCTGTATACCTAAAATAATAAAATGATTGTATTGCAATTTCCCTCACGAGTTTTTCTTATATTTGCTTTATTTTATTTGCTTGCTAGCTACGAGAATCCATCTCTGATTTATATTTAAGAAGTCTTTTTTATTTGCCTGTATCTAATATGATTTTATTCAGTATTCCTTTTGTTTGAATAGTGGGTTAAATATATTCTAAAATGTTTTGTTTTTTAAAATTTATATAATTTTGTTTTAATATGAGAAAGATTAAGAAGTATTCATGGACATTTATGTTTATAACAGCCAATTGTGTGGGAGAGGACTCTAAAGATGCAGATGCTTGCCACCAGTATATTTTTTTCATGCCTGATATTTGTATGAGCATTTGGGAAATTCAAAATGCACTTTGGTAGGTTTTTTGGGGAAATTTTATGCTAGTTATTCAAATTTTACACATCACTATGAAATGCAGCATAAACTGTATACGTCATAATGGTTTAAGACTGGATTATATGTAATATTGTATAAAACAGTTAAACAGCCACTTAGTTTAACAGATGCCATGACTGTGGCTTGTTTTCACAACAAATTAACAGAATATGAGAACAAATTTGCAAACTGCAGGTTTACTACAAAAAGAATCATTTTGCTTCTTTCCTTTCCCTAATAATAAAATAACTAAAATCATTGCTCTAAATAAGTGGCATGGGAAGTCTCAAAAAAAACAAAAACAAAAACAAAAACAAAACAACTAGGCATTAAAGAGTAAGATGGCAACATTCCAGGCTAAATTTGTAAATTGAAACTACAGGCTAAAATTTCAAATTCCTAAATTAAAAATAGACCCTCATTACTCATAGTTATGCATTCTACAACTGGAAAAAAACCCATATCTCAGGGATGTATGCTGCAGTCTGAGCATTTGTGTGCTTTCCCCATGCATATAATGGAATCCTATTTCCCAAGGTGACAGTATTAAAGGGAGGGGCCTTTGAGAGCTGACTAGGTCATGAGAGTAGAGTCTTCAGGATTAGCATTAGTGTCCTTCTAAAAGAAACCCAAGAAATCTCGTTGGCCTCTTGCACCATTTGAGGGCCCAGGGAGAAGATAACCTTCTTCACCAGATGCCGATTCTGCCAGCACCTTGATCTTAGACTTCCCAGTTCTCTGAACTTTGAGAAATAAATTTTTTTATGAGCCATCCATTGAAGCTCTCAGCTGTAGTTTTAGACCCTGATACCCACAATCTTGAAATTTTTTTCTCATGGTTTTTGTCAGATAGCATTTAATTTGTGCTGTAACTTGGTCTACTCTACTTTCTCCTTGGATGGGTGACATGCTTCCCTTGGGCTGAATCCACACTCAAGGTACTTTGCTAAGGTGTTTATTTGTCTTTCCCCCTGACTTTCTCTTTATTCACTACTTTTCTCAAAGATCATCTACTTAAATGGTGTCACAATCTGACCACAAATCTTGTTTCTATTGTTCTTCTTGGGTATTTGCATGACAATCAGTATTTCAGTCACCCACAAGTTATCTCTGGATGCTTTCACTGTCTTCCTAGCCTCTGTGGAACCCAAATGGAATGAACTCCTCATGTCCCTTGAAGTAACAGCCCTACCAGTTCTCTACTATTTTAGGTATGCTTAGCTACACATATAAGATTATTTTGTTATAGTTATTGTTTATCTCCTCTATTTCATCTAAGGCATCCATTATTTTAATGTCAGTGCAGTCATGCCTTTGAAATATGTGTTATTTTTACTTTCTAAAATATTCTTACTGAAAATATAGCTTAGATGATTTGCTCTTTAAAATGCCACTTTTAAACTCTAGCTCTTTAAGTGATGATTTACTATTAGCTACGTGTAGTTTTTTCTCCTTTGCCTGTCTTGCACATTCTCCCACAACAAATGCATGATTCTCTGTCTTTCTGCGTATCCACTCCCTGCTCTCTCCCAGCGCCAGCATGACAGTTTGCAGCAGCACGTTCATCAAGCAGAGTCTGGACTGGGAGTCAGAAAATATGGAATTTAAATCTGGTTCTAACATATATGAGCAATGCATGTCACAGAGGGTGGTTCAAATATACCCTCTGAGAGTTTATTTATCTGTAAAGTGGGCCTAACAAAATCTTGCTCACCGGGGTTATCTGTGACAGCCTACTTGAAATAAATGCAAATTGAAAGGATAAAATCTTGCAGAAACTGAACCAGAGCAGTATTGCTGGAACTCACTATGTACTCCCTGATGTGAACTGCTTTGATGTGGTACAACTTCCTCTACGTCTCCACAAAAAGATGGTAGACTATGCTAACACTGAATGTCAAATGAGTAGCTATTTATTCAAAATATTTGGAAGAGATTGTTTTTTTCTGCCTGAACTTTCATAAGGAGAGATAACACGGGCATGAGAAACCTTTCCTGTAGGATCATTCTCATTTAGACTATCAAGATAAGTATATTTCTAAAGAAGGAAGGAAAACCAAAAGGGGAAACAAGACATGAGATAAGAAAAAGAAAGCAGTTTTGATACAATAAGGATAATATTTTATAATCCAACTTCAGCCCTGGATTTTGACTTTTGAATGAATCAGTTGGCTGAGAATTTTTTGATCCAAAACAGGGAAAGATGCCAGCTGGCAACTCTAGAGGCTAAGTGCTGAGATTCTCCTAGTTGTACAAAAAGCTTTTTAATAAGTAACATGCATTTAATTTATTACCAAAAACGCAGGGAAGAAGCTGATCATGCAGTCTTGCAGTACTTGCTGGGAATCATGTTTAAAGGCCTATGAGATGATAATTTTGACATATATAAGGAATTTTGATTTCATGCTTTGCTCCCTGCACTGCAGATGTTATTTGTTTGTATATTTGCTTTTTGCATCCAAAGTGGTGTGATGTCAACATAGCAGCAGGGTGTAAGATCAACTCTGGAAAATGAAACTCTCTTGTAAACAATGTGAGTAACATCTATAGGCATTAGAATGTGGAACAGTGTAGGTCAGGGGAAAGCAATGAGGAATTCTGTCAGCCCCTTTTATCCATAAGTTCTGCATTCATAGATTCAACCAACTGTGGAATCAAAAATATTGGAGGAAAAAAAATCACATCTCTGCTGAACACCCAGACTTTTTTCTGGTCATTATTTCTTAAACAATACTGTTTGCATCACATTTACATTGTGTTAGATATTAGAAGAAATCACTAGGTATTAAAGATGATTTAAAGTGTATGGAAAGATATGCATAGGTTACACCCAAACACTACCCTATTATTTATGAAGAATTTTACCATCTACAGATGATGGTATGATGGGGCTGGTGTCTTGGAACTAGTCCTAAAGGATAACAGTATTGAACTACACTTTATGAATTGAAGAGTCTTAAACTCATCAACTGATGTTAGCCTATTTCCTTAATGCTTCAAATCAACATTAACATATTATGATATTACAACATTGGATGCCATATTGTAGATTTTGCAATAAATATACTCAATAGAAGTAAACGAAGATACAGCAGAACACTGCACATTTCATAATTTTATACTAAGCGGTCATTTCATTCTGGTAGGTCACATGATTCTCTGCAGGTGGCTATGCCTGTCTCTGAAGAGAGACCCCGAGTCACATGTTGTACAAATGAAACACGATTATCTTTGTGGGTAGCATCATATGATTTGGAATAAGTCTTTAGGTCTAATATAAAGATCCTTCAAATAAATCATCCCGTTAAGCTTCTGTGGCCCCAAACTCCTAATTTAAAAATGTTGATAAATGAAGTACCTCTTTAGTTAATAAATGAAGTATCTCTTTAGTTATCCTTTGTCAGCAACATTCATTTTAATGGAAAGTGAGTTTACAGGGTTACATGATTGAACTACTGAGCCAAGTCAGTGTTGGCAAATGATGGGCTAAATTATTGATGTTACACACTAATGAATTCTGATGAGAAATAAAACACAGACATTACGTTTCAAGTGGTTCATAATTATTTTTGTACTTTAAAAGCAATTTTATTCTTTTTCCAAATCATACTAGTTCTATAAAACAAAAACATAGCTAGTGATTATACTAAAATTATTGAATTTGTGGCAAAAAAAATGCTCTTGCAAGTTTTCATTTCTGTGAAGATAATGTTATTCACACTAGGTTTCTGATTTCCTTATATACTTCTGGGGAAAGATAATTAAATTAAATGTCTAAATTTTAAAGCCAGTGTGTTTAAATAAGATAATCTTCTTTGCAACCATGGGTTGCATTCCAATAGATGTATTTATAGTCAATGATATATCTATCAACATGTGTACTGGAGGTGTATTGAAATATCCTAATTCAGGTAATGACAAATACAGGGGGACTTTTATGGAGTATCTTTGTTTTGGTAAAGAAGCTATCTTCAGATGTGCTGTGGTCTCTAATGATAGATGTTTGATAAAGTCAGGGCTTAGTGTCAATACGTTAAACAGGTTCATATTCAGTTAAGGATGAGGTCGATCCATTCTGTAAAGAACAATGACAGTAATATTTCCTCACCGAAAAATCACAAATTGAAACCTTAACTATGTGAGGCCATGACGTTGTTTCTCAGGGCTGAGTCAGAGTACAGTATCTCAAACAGAGACTTATGTAAGGGGCGTTAGGGTAGGGATCACAACGAATGCGGTGTTAGTTCAGAAATTCATTGGTTGCCCTTTATGAGTCTTTGAAAAAGTCCTGCTCGCTCCAGGCTCCAGCTCTGTTGTCAAACAGAACAGGTTCTGTTCCATCACAGAGAATTGCTATGATTAGGAAATCTGCTGTTTATGAGATTGAAGTCTGCTGTGTATATATCAGGTAAATTTATTTTTCTTAGGTGTTTGGACTTCAGTTTATTTTAAAGAGATCATAAGCATTAGGTTGGAAAACATTTTCTTTGTCAACTGAGGTATATGTAAGATAAAGAAACGAAAAGGTTTTTCAAATCAGGATTTTGTCATGTTAGATGATTTCCCCCCATGATAATATGTGCAAGTTCTTAAGAATAAAAATCCAAAAGTGAAACTTCTTTCATTATGTGGATTGAGATAGCATGTAAAGTGCATAATACTTTATTCCTTATTTAGCGTACACTTTATATGAAACAAACAAAAATGACCCTTTTTAGCCTTAACTCTGTGACATAGTATTTCTGGTTAAGGTTTACTAAATTCTTTTCTTTATCTTCCTAAGTGTGTCTTTATCTGTGATCTAGCATAGACTTGATGCCATCTGGAAATAACAAAACTACTTCAAATTTTGTTTTTTTAAAAAACATGTTCTCAGAACCTTACCCTAATATTTTCCTCTTGTTACAATGGCACTGTTCATTGTTTTACAATCTTGATACTTTTGAATGAAAAATGGTGTGTCTGAGTTAATCTCATATCAAAGCAGCATCATTATATAATAATGATGCTAAGTTGTATGAAAAATACCTACTGGATATGCTCCATTAGTCGCTAATTTTCAAACTTAAAGTTCTGTCTTTGAAAAACTCATCTCCCCCACACCATTGACATGGCTTCTCCACTTGAAAAATGTACTACTGGCATTAAGTGAATTAAAAAAAATAAAAATACTAGACATGTAAAGTTGAAAAAATAATCAGAACACATAAAATTTTATCTTTCAATTAAAACCAATTAGAAATATGCTTATTTTATTTTAAGATGAAGGAATATATTTGATTTAAGATGTTATTTAATATAAAGAGGTAGAGAATTTAATTCATTGGAGCTTAGTACTGATATATGCTTTATTAGCATCCCGAAGGTGCATCATATTGATATACTTGTGAAATGAATGCATTTTCATCTTTCATATCTAAAGTTAGGAAGGTTCTCCTTTATCTTCACATAGAAAGAAAATAGCCAATGTGATGTTAGTACTGCTACCCACAACCACTCATGGAAGTTGCTATAGAGGACTCCAGATATTTTGAGAGATAAAAGTGTCAGAAGATCAGCACCATAAATGATGAATAAAACCTAAAAATTGTGTAATGAAGGGTTAGAAAGAAAGTGAAATTAAGGTAAAAGAGGAATAGAAGTAAAGAGTGTAGGGAGAGAAGAAACTTCACTGAACGTAAAGAGACAATATGGCAACGAGGTAAATATATAAAAAGAAAATAGACATGATTACTTCAATAGTCAAGAAGAATTTGGTTTACTGAGCTTTATTTTAATCAGAACATTCATAGGTCTCTCCCAGGGTCTCTATGCTAACCGTTAAGTCAGGTGCTAATTAAGCAATAAATTGGGCCCACTGGAAATTATTACACTGACCTCACTTTGTATTGTTCTCTACCCAGGTTTATGGCCCCTAGTATGAGTCTTCAGAATCTACCCCATGGAAACTATTCAGCTTCATGTCTCTTCAAGGGTCAGTTTTATCATTTGGCGTTAATCTAGGGTGAACATTCTTAATTCCATTCAAAATATTTTCTAATTTCTTTATAATTAATTTTTAGAATTATGTGGGTTAACTTCCTAATATTTGGGGAGTTTTCAAATATCTTTTAATTATTCATATCTACTAATGTCATTGTAGGTGGGAAACATTTTTTATTATTTCAATCATTTAAATTAAGAGTTGTTTGATGATGCACCATACTGTCTGCGTGTGAAAATGTTCCACATGTGCTTTATCATAATGCTTATTCAACCACTTTGAAAGACTGTTCTCTAAATGTCATTTAGATTTATCTGATGCTGTTGTTCAAATCTTCTACCTTCTTCTTATTGCTTTCCTTCATGGTTTATCTTTTCCTGAAAGAGGATTCTTGAAAGCTCAAGCTGTAACTATAATCTTTTAATTTCTACATTTCTACATTTCTTCTCAACATTTACTCTATGGACTTTGAAAGCTTCCTATTAGATACATACATATTTATACAGGGGCTTGATGAATTGGCTCTTGATCTTTATGAAATTACCTTTATTCCTGACAATATTTCTAGTTGTAAAGTTTCATTTAATATTAATATAGCCTTGGTGACTGTATTATGCTTGATGTGTCCTTTTACCTTTTTATCCTTATACTTTCAACCTGCCAGTCACTTTCTTTTAATGCATGCCACTTACAGCCAATATAAAATTGAGTCAAGTGTTGTCTAACGTGAATACAACTATTTGTTAACACTCGGTTTGATGACTGAATGATCAAGAATTATGTACAGAATACTTAGTGGACTTCTCAAATGTCAAAACTAAACTACTCAGGCTGATATCTTAAGATCTTTTCGAAGACATTCTCTCTCAGTAATCACTTTTTTCCTTTGAAATAGTCTAATCTAAGTGCCACGCAAAGAATTCCCATAGCAGAGTGCTTAAGAGCAGCTATATAGCGTTCAGATTGCCTAAGTTTAAATCCTGTCTCTATTGCAAGCTCTCTGTGCTTCAGTTTCCCTCTGTGTAAAATGGGATCCTGTGGTAGCACCTTAGAGCATTCTTTGAGAATTATATTAATTAAAATATATAAAAGACTGCAGATGTTAGTTCATAGTAATGTCTAGATAAATACTTTGCTAAAAAAATGATGAATGTTTATTCTGTACCACTGGAATCAGTCACTTGTACTTTCTGTGCTTTGAGTTATTCCATTCCTGCTATCTTCCCCTTCCTCCAGTTATATTCAGGTGCTCATTCCTGGGAACCACTTTTCCAAGTCTTATCTTTTGTACAAAGTTCTCTCTGCTTCCTGGCCAACCATAAAGTTTATTGTCTGTACTTGGTAACACTTAACCATGTAACTAATTATTTCTTATTATATTTATACCCGCCTCTGCATTTCATCTCTGATACTCCCTGTCTTGCATTTTTATGCTCTACTAATATCAAATTGCTTGTCATTTCCTCTGTATACTATGCTGTCTTCTCTCTCTACCTTTTGTTGAAGATACCCACAAATTTCAGATGTAGTTTAGGAGTTACCTCTAAAGAAGCTAACCTTCTGTTCTCAGATTGAGCTAAGTATTCCCCTGCAAGCTCCCATTTTTATTTACACAAAATACAGTACCTGGCTCCCTTGTGAGATTAAAGACAGATTTGCTATCTTTACTTTTAGACCCTCAGTGTCCAGAAAAATGCCTTTCTCATAGTAGGCACTCAGGAAATATGTCTTGAAATTAATTGGTATGCTTCAGTGTAACTGTAAATTGCTTAAGATAAAAGACCATGATACATATTATATGTACTATATTGGTATTCAGTAAGTACAGAGTGAAATCTGTGCTTCAGTTTGTTATGCTAATTCACCCTGCCATATCAATCAAAATGAAATTCTAGAGGCATAATATAACCATAGAAGGATAATGAGAGAAAAAGTCCTAAGGTAGGGGTACAGAAGAAATGAGCTTATAAACTCCCTTTCAGAAAACATTTTCTGATTCTGAAATGACTTTTGGCAACCGGCATTTATTTTTTAGCTATCATCAGCTTTGGATGAAAATGGAATGCTGATTTCACAGCTAAAGGAAGATATTTGGCTAAAATGTACTTCATTTATTTGAAAGTTTTAACTAAGAACATTTGTTTAATTCTTTTTATGTGCTTATGCATACCTTAAAAGCTGAGGCACGAAGCAAAAGAATTGAAGGCAACCAAGCATTTATTTTATTGCACTATATGGCGAAAAGTGCTGTGGATCTCTATATAGCTTCTTGAATATACAGGAGGTTGAAATGATGTCACACATAGAACTAGAAGTTCTTTTTCTTATTTTCATTCTTGTTGGCTGCATTGTACACACTAGGCAAGGGTTCTACTACTTGTACTGCAAGTTCCTCAAGGTGAAAACATTGGAAAGTAGAAGTATATTCATCACTAGCTGATTTTGGCCAGAAGTTGTATTTTCAGAATCTCCTTAAAATGATGTCAGGTAAAAAAGAGACACTCACTGTTTGCAGGGCATGTAGTATACAGCACGTCATATAATACAGTGATCGTAGGAGGCATGATTTTCGTATCCGCTTTATCTTTCAGGTTATACAATCAACCAACTCACTGACCACCTACACCAAAACTCAGACTGCTATTCAGTGCTATATGTGTGTATTTTCAGTTGAACATGGAAAGAGAGATTTTAAAAATCTAGTCTGGAATATTTATTTACTTACATAAGTTAGAAGGCCACAAATTTTAAATGCATTTTGTACCTCTTCTGTCACATTACATGCCTCTCCTCTATTTTATTTTTCTTCTTCACATATAGCACTAATACAGCTTTAACTTGTTTCCCTTGTTTTTCCCACAGGCATGGTAAGCTCCACAGGGTAAGGATTTTTATGTTTTATTTACCACTATACACCCAGAACTCAAAATGTTGACTGGCACATGGTAGACTTTCAATAATTATTTGCCTAACAAAAGAGTTGTAAAATAAAATAAAACTACATTAATAAAACAGATATGAGAGAATTCTTTCCTCACCAACCTCTTCTGCCACACAGACCATAAATACCCCTCATGGGGAGTATTTTTCTAATGTACAGTATAAAACTGTTCTATTGAAAATACATGATTGTTAATTTTGGTAAGGGAACCACATAGTCCTTGGCAGATATTTTATACTTTTATCATCCTGATAGCTTTTAAAAGTCTGATGGCCTGAGAGTGGTTTTTACATTTTATTAATTTTTTTCTCAAGTACTTCTGATACAAATATTTTATTGTTTGTGAATATCACTTAACCATTATCTTCTAAAACTTGCATATTTTCCTATTAAGTTGTATTATTTCATATTGATTCAAGGAAATGCTTCTATATCTTTGTGCTGAATACAATATTATAAATATCTTAGTGTTTTCAAGGTCCTTATAAATTTTTTTGTTATATCTTTTTTCATGAAAAAGTTTTATGTGGGGGCTGGGGATTTAGCTCAGCGGCAAAAGTGCCTGCCTGGCAAGCGCAAGGTCGTGAGTTCGGTTCCCGGTACCGGAGAAAAACCAAAAAAAAAAAAAAAAAAAAAAAAAAAAAAAAAAAAAAAAAAAAAAAAAAGAAAAAGTTTTATGTGGTCATTTTAAACTATATTTTCTATAATGGTTTTCTCCCCTCATTCTACCATAAAACTATACAATAACCTATATTTTTAAATATATGGATTTTAAATGTTTACCCTAGAAATTTTATAAATATACAAAACAAGTTATTGTAAATATGTGTTAGATTATTTGTATTTCATGTACTATTGACTAGACTTTATTAATCAATTATATAAAGTAAATTATTATTATTAGCACATTTTGGATATTTACTTTTATCCCTTAGACAGCTGGCAAGTGACCAGTCCACTTTCAGTATGCACAATTTAGAACTACACTCTTGTTATATCCTAAATTCCAAACATGAGGATATGCCTGAATTCTCTGTTCTGGTGGTCACCTCCAGGCCCGCTGCCTATTTTGTAAATAAAGTTTTACTGGGACACATTACATACACTATTGTCCCTGGCTGATCTCTTGTCATAAGGCAGAATGGAGAAGTGGCGGCCTGCAAAGTTGAAAATATTTATTATATGATCCTTTAAAAATTTACCAACTCTTCTGTCTTACAGAACTTTTTGTCCATTCCTGCACTGATACATTGTTTTCATTTATTTAATATAGTCTTTGACATGTTTTGCTATACACAGTAGCATAAAATCCTACCCTCAACCCAACAACACTTTTTCTTTTTCAAAATATGTCAGAGCTAGTCTCATGGATTTTTATCTTTCAAATTCATTTATAATTACACTCCTGATTTCCCTAAAAAAATCTTGTTTGGATTTTGAGTATGATTGTATGGACTTCTAAAATTTTTTTATTTTGAAGATAAAAGAATAAAAACACCTGAAAGAGTAAATAAAATCTAAAAAGTACACTAGATATTGTGAAGGGGAAAGAAACTGCTCAAAAGGAAAGAACAAGTGGGATGAGGGAAAAGAGAAAAAGAAAGAAGGAAAACAATATGTATACATGTATACACAGGATAGCTAAGAGTACTACTGATTTCTATTGCTTTATTGAAATAAACAGTTAATGTTTAATTGTTTGATCAATCTTATATGCGTATATTTGTTTATCTAAGTAACCACTTTGAAGATAATAATATGTAATACAACAACCATTGTTAATTTCCCATCACCTTGTCTGAAATTCTGTATTGCTTTTACTGTTTTTGAGTTGTTTTGTTTATGTCTGTGGACTTCTAAAATTTTGACATTAGTATATGCCCAATACGATCTCTTCATCTATGAAAATGATGTAGATTTATTGTTATGTAGGTTTTTGCCTGTGTCTTCTCAATATTATTTGATAGCTCTCTTTGCAAAGACAACTAATATCTTGTTGTTTATTCTTAGGAGCTTTATCTTTCAAGTTGCCATGTTAAATAACAGTTTTTCCAATTTTGATGTTTTTCTTAGTTGATTCCCTTATATAAGAGAAAAATCATATTATCAGACATTATGTCATTTTTTTACATTATATCTCTGCTTCATTTATTAAGAACATATTATGAAGTTAAGGAAATTTTGATCTCAAGTACTTTGACACTTCTGCAGTGAGCATCTTGTTGCTCTTATTAGCAATTGCTTTTAGCATACACTCTATGAGAACATAGTCTTTCTCTTTTATATTATATTACATTAGTATATTTTCTAAAATTAACTTTTCTTTGTGACTGCATCAGAACTCATAGTTCTTGAGGTGTGATGCTCTTTTTCCATTCACTTTTTAAAAATGCAAGGGACTATGTTAATATTTATCATTGCAATTATAGACTCTAAATGAAAACTAAACATTTTCCTTTGATTTCAATCAGATCTTACTTCATATGTTCTGAAGTTATGATATCGTGTACATAAGTTTTGTGATTGATATATGTCAGTAGAGTATGTCTTTTATAAATAAGAAATATTCAAATTTGAGTGTTCCTGTTCTTTTTGCTGGAAATGTTTTTAAAAATCTTTTTATAGATTTGAATTTTCAAAATTTCTTTTCAGACTTTGAAAAATATTTCTGTCTCAGATGTATCTTATAAATGACATGCATAGATTTTGCTTTTCTTACTAATTTGTGAATCTGTAGCTTTCAACTGTATAAGCAGATGATTTGCAACTATTTAATTTTCCATTTTTTGGAGATAGGGTCTCCCTGTGTAGTTTCAGCTGATCTTGAACTCATTAAGTAGTCCAAATTGGCCTCAAACTCATGACTATCTTCTTTTGTCAGCTTCTTGAGTGCTGAGATTACAAGGGTGTTCTATCACGTTTGGATATTTGCAGCTGTTATAATTGCTAATAACTGTCCTTATTTTATATATTTAATATTTTTCTTTCTTTTTTCTTGTATGTTCAATTACTCAGTTTTTATGGTACTATATTTTTCTTCCAGTAGTTTCAGGGTGATACATTTTATCTCTACATTTCCAGTAGATATTCTTAAAGTATTGCAACTATATTTAAATGTCATTGCTGTTATTACTTAGAATTCGTAAGATTTAGCAATTTAATGTTATTGCTCCACATATTATTTTAAATGTATATACATATAGTGTTCAAGCATATTATCTTTAAATATATATTCATATATTCCAAAAAGCATACTATTATTCTGTCTTCAAAAAAATCACACTAAAATTTGAATTTTAGTCTTGATATTTCTGGCTTTCTTTCATTTGCCCCATTACCTTCCAAATACTATAGGAAATCGGGCTGTCCCTATGTGTAAATTGTGTGTGTGTGTGTGTGTGTGTGTGTGTGTGTGTGTAAGGCCATATCAAATGATTGACTACGTTGCTTCTATGCTGTAAGAATTCCTCGTAAAGCAACTAGTGAATGTTTTTATTTGTTAACCTATAAAAGCATGAGTGCCTCAACCTGGAAAGAACCTTTGAGGTCACTAATAAATCAATTCACTAATTGAACACAATTTTTGTGCTTATTATGCTACAACAATGTAAATGTTTTCAGGAAGACAAAAATGAAGAAAAAACATATAATTTCAACGTGCAAGGGCTAACATGCTAGCAGGTGAGTAGGTACAGATGCAGCCAGACGTGTGTGGGCAAAGAAGTCATGGGAACATTCTAGGAGCACAAGGCTGAGGAGGTGCCCCTGGGCTGACTCTCAGATTGTTCGCTTTCCCTTGAGCAATGCATCATCTTCTTCCCAAGGCACCTGGCCTATGTTTTTCTACTTTCTGTTGAGCACCATTGGTGCATGCTTGGAAGGCCATGCTTGGTAGATCACTGATCCTACTGAGCCCAAACCCAACTTTTTCACCTTTTCCATCCTTTGCTCCCAGTATTTGCACCTAGAGCCCATCAAAATATATGTTGATTTTTGTTGCTGTGGTTCAGATATTTGTCTTTCCAAATGTTAACTTAGAATGTTATGGCTGAGCATTCCAAATATTCTCTATTTCTTCTCTGCCCATTCTTTCTTAAATTTGTGTTCTCTAAAATGTCAGTATGGTCCTTAAACTACACTGTTCAAATTCACTGTTCAAACTATATCAATACTTCAGATGGGGGCTGGGGATTTAGCTCAGCGGCAAAAGCGCCTGCCTGGCAAGCGCAAGGTCGTGAGTTCGGTTCCCGGTACCGGAGAAAAAACCAAAAAACAACAACAACAACAAAAATACTTCAGATGTATTCAAGTTTAAGAAAAAATGCAATGGGATGTATCATCTCCTTCTACACAAAAAGATCTTTGCCTACATAGTCTAAGATGACATTAATCTGTTTTAGGTGCATCACCCGGTTTCATTTGAATGATTCTAGTGCTTAGTTTTTCCCCCAAATACAGTACCAGAAAGGTATTAGACATTACAAGGTTAAATAAAATGGAAAAGAAAAAGAAAAATGATAATAAAAATGAAATTGAAAACAAAAAAGAAAAACGATAGTAAAAATTAAATAATAATAGCACTAAACATACCATTTACTGAGAGAGGCAGGAAGTCTTAAATGATTGCTATAGCAAGGACATAATTTTGGCTCCAACTTTGTAATAGTTTACTTTGGCTCATATTAAAATTGTGGTCAACTGATGTCACCAAATTTTTCTCATATAAGTGGTTTCAAAGTAAAACATGCAAATTCTTTATCCCGATTATCGTTCATCTTATTGGTTTCTGCTTGATCGCGTAACTCACATGTCTATATGGTCTACCTGAGCTTCTGTCAGCTACAGATGTGTAATCACTGCCTGTTTCTGGGCCTGCAAAGAACTGCTCCAAGGCTTTAAATCCAGGGTCGAAGCGAAGCTGATTTTTTTGGCTTAACATTTATTTATATTGCTTTTACTCTATAATCTGTTATATGTAAACAAGTTTTCAGGAGGTTCATCAACTAATTTTTTCACCTAATAGTTTACTAATATCTAATGGCATTATGGTAATACTTGCTTCAAGATATAAAATTTAAGTTATATTATTGAAATTCCCAAATCATTGACACTTAAAGAAATTCCAAGAGAAAATCATTTGGAAATGGGCAGCAATACATTTGGTCTGCTAAGCAATGTTTAGCCACTTGGAATCAAGCTGTATTCACTGATACCCAGAGAATCCCCAAATATATTAACTTACTACCATGTTTTCCTTTTAAAAAATTGAAGATAATAAAGGAAAAGTAGAAAAGCACTTAGAGCTACCTAACCTCCTTATCCACCTAGCTATTATATGCCCTTAAAACAACTAAGGGAGAAGCAAATGGATTTCTCTGATAGTATAAAGGTCAGAAAGAGCTTAGAAACTTCTAGAAAGGAGGGTACAGCAACAAGCTTGGCGAGTTAACAGCTGAAAATACAACTGCAGTAAAATAGCATGTCTAGGGTCCAGTAAGAGATAAAAGAGGCAAAAATAAATGTGTGTGGCAGAACTAGGTTGGGAAAAGACCTGGAAACTGCAGATTATGTGATTGGATTGAGTCAGGTGTTATTAAACAGCTAAGACAAAGAAGAGTACTGCTGAAGGAAGAGTGCGAGCACAGGAGGGGAGAGCAGTTCGAGCAGCAAGTTCCATGACTCAGAATTCTGGAGTGGCTGAGACAGATGGCAGGAGATGAAGGTGGGAAAGTTAGCAGGAGCTGGTCAAGGAGGCCACGGTGTACAGTGCAGAAGGTTTCAGATTTGATTTTTCTTCACTAGAGGATTACACCTTTCCATAGTTTTGTGGTGTGATCCCAAAAGTTATATTTTCACATTGTTATTTAAAGGCTAGAGTTGAAAGACACTAAACTGAAGATGTCTCCCACAGCTAATCAAAGCAACCACTAATCAATTCTCTTTGAGTTTCCTAGATACAATGGAAGCTTGCTGCTGCATCTCTTGGTGCTGAGTAGTTAGGTCAGTCCCTGCCTGTTCCTGCCTCTTCGTTTTCACAGTGTGCAACAGCCATACAGAGAAACCATTTAAAATCAAGTTTCGGTGAAAGACAGAATTTCTAATCAAAAATTAAAATACAGATTATGGAAGGTTTTAAATTAGGAATTCACTTTATGGATATCCAAATGGCTTTCTGATGTTTGAAAAAAGTATATTGTGACTCAGAGTAAGAATTTACCATTTGTAAGATATTTAGCATTTTGACATTTTCTAAGACACTAATTAGAACATACAGGTAACATCTGAATACCTAAAACAGAATCACAGATCATAGGTACACTATAATTTTGTTTTGTTTGATTTTGAGACAAGGTCCTGCTACATAGACCAGGTTGACCTCTACCTTACCATATAGCTAAGGATATATAGCCCAGGCTGACCTTGAACTTGTGATCCTCATGCTAGTTTTATAGGCTCGTGCCACCAAATCCGGGAGTTCCCATAATTTTTAGTGTACTATGTGTTAATGGACTTCTTAAGGAAGACAGGATGCTCCTGACTTCCAAACTAATGCAATTGTGGTTTGTATTCCGGTTTGTATATATATTTCTGTTAGGCTAGATATGATACATACTGCCTTTTTATAACTTACCTTTAGTTTTCTCCTATTATTTTAATACTTTGTTTTAAACTGTTATCAACAGAAGCTGTACATAAATCAGACACACAAACATCTACATGCATACATACATACTCCTCAGAAGAAAATCCTAGGACTAGATATCAGCAGAAATGAAATTTGAAATAGATTAGTAGGTTTGGAAATGCTCTGCAAAATGTTTCTTTACTGTGGTAAAAGAAATGTGATGTGCAACTAAATGTTTAAAGAAAAGACGTGGTGTGGGGTTCAGCCTTGCTTACTTTTGCTGTGACTTACTGACATTGTAGTTTCAGAAGGCATTATTTTTGTTTTTCATGGAAAGAGCATTCTGATTTTCCTTTTTTTTTTTTTTTTTGGTTTTTCTCCCGTACCGGGAACCAAACTCACGACCTTGCGCTTGCCAGGCAGGCGCTTTGCCGCTGAGCTAAATCCCCAGCCCCTCTGATTTTCCTTTTAATAGAAAAAATGTTGTGTGTGTGTGTGTGTGTGTGTGTATTTGCTTGGGACATCATATTTAACATATATGGTAACATCTGAAATGGTAAAACATTAACTGAAAGCAATTTTAAGTAATAGTCCAGTGGTGGTCTTCACAAAATTAACATGGAATTCTCAATTATTTCAAAGTCTCAAAGACAATTGATCCACTAAATGTTTTTTTACAGAGATAAGCACAGGTAGTAAAAGGTCACGTACACCTAGAGTCGCAAGTTACTTTCTAGCCGAAAGTGGCTTATTTTTCAGCTAGTCACCTCCAAATCTGCTTGGGAGGACAAGCCTCCTGAAAAATAGGAAGGGGAAGACAATAGCTAAATAACATAAACATAAGAGGGTTATTTTCACTGAAGCAGATTTTCCACAACAGCATTGCAGGGTAAGTGTTATGGACATCTTTTAAACAGCCGAATAGCAACTGCAAAGCCTGAACATTTGACAAAATACATTTATACCAAGGATATTTATAAAAATCCATCCTGAGATTTGTGAGAAGAAATAAGTCTGCTCTCTTTTTTCCCCCAAAATATGCATAGTATATGTGCTAACTTACTGAATTCATCCTTCATGCAATCCCAGTTTATTAAAGAGGTTAAAAATTTATAAAACTCTGATGGGATATGGTTTTAATGCTTCATCACACTACCCATCATTTGCTTTTCAATCTAGATCAGAATGATCTTTCCTACTTCCCTGCAATCACCTACCTGCACAGCTAATATTTTCTGAATAGTCTCCTGAGAGTCTGTCTGGAACTTGGCCAGCTTCATCTGGCTGAAGAGGACCACCAGCCGGAAGTGCTCCTGCCACTGCTCCTGTAGATTTCTTTGCAGCTGACAGAACTAGAGGCAAGAGGGAGGGGAAAAACACAAGTCAGAGTAGGAGAGGAAATTAATGGCAGTGTTCAAGAAGAATGATGGAGGGAAATATAGAAAGCAGTCAATGGCCCATTCTGCACTGTACGGACCTGACAGGAATTTCACAGTCTCTTGATTTTTCAGCCCACTCATGTGCATTCATCAGAAACCAGTCACATCTGGCCGCCAGGATGGGGGGTTAATTTTCTCTAAATGCCTCAGCAGTTTTGTTCTAGCTGAGGCAAACTCTGTGACTGCAAAGCTGATGAGTAAAATATTTCTACTTCACCCAGTTTAACTCAAAACCGATAGCCTCGGGACATATTGAACCTTTCTCTAAAAAATAATCTTTTGAAGCTTTTTTGAATGGCACATCAGGTCAAGCCAAAGTTTAAAAATGCAACTTTAAGACTTTGATGGACACCATTTCTCCTCTTTTTTTTCCCCTCATAAAGCTTACCATGGCTTGGCAATGTGTGCTTTAGAGCGTGACAAAACTAAAGAGAATTAACTTAGCCATCAACTGTAGAGGGGGAACAATAACAGGGAAGAAATTTCCAGCTAGAACTTCCTATTAATCTGCCTCCCTCTGACCATGAGACACGGAAATATCTCACTGGATTGAGGTACAGTGGACGCAGTGTTTGCAAGTGGCAGGCTTAATACTGGCTCTGTGCAGGGGAGGAAAGAATTCTCCTTTGAGCTATGCTGATATCATTTGGAAGTTTAATATAAAAATAAAACAGCAAAGTTTTACCAAGACAGCGCTCTCTTGTTCTTCAACCGTTACCATAATCACTCCATAAAGAATTATAAGGTTATTTTTGAAGGAATAAATAAAATTAACAGTAAAAACCATTTTAAAATCCTAAGACATTTGCATATAACATATTCTGTCACTGGACACACTTTTGTTTTTTAGTAAAATGGTGAGTATTCAGTGTGTTTTTCAGAATGAAAAAATAAATAAAATTCACATTAGACATTTTATATAAAAAATATCATATAAAGTACCTTTTGATACTGGAGTAAAACCAGGTTAAAAAGTGCCTATTTTATGGTATTATTTGGTCTGGGTTACATGTGTAGGTCCTTTGTAAAATCTTTATATTTGATGCGTGTGTTTCAGAGACCTCCTATATGTATATTTCAATAGAATAGTTGACTTAAAATAGCTATTTTAAATATCTGATGTTTCCTGTGAAATGTTTATTATCATCAACCTAATTATACAACACAGATGTATTTACATTCAGTTCATAGAAAAATAAAATACCTAGCCTTGGTTAGTTAATCTAGAGCAACAACAGCAACAATAACAACAGCAAGCCCTTGGAAAACATAAATATTTCAACCTACTAAATGCTGAACTATATTAGTTGGAATAGTGTTATGGGTACTTCAGATAATTTAGGTTATTAAATTAAAAATTAGCATTGCTTTTGCAGTCAAGCATATGTCTTCATTTCTGATGTACTATAAACCAAATCGGACAGTCATTGAGGGGCAGGGCATATGCTGTATTTTGATAGACAGTACTCATTATGACATTTGGTAAATTATGTAATTAGATATGTTCAGAAATATAGAAAATATCATATTAAAATTGCACTTATTGTCACAGGGGAAGGGTGGCATAATGTTAGGGGTAGGGAATAGTACTGGCCCTGCAGGACCGAAGGCTGGCATCAAAGATTTAAATAATATTAATTAAATTAGTTTTAACAATAAGCTACATATTAGACCGTTATTTAAATTATAAATTACTTCAGTATGAAACAGTGGGGGAAGCTAAAGAAGCTGCCATTTAATGGTGGCTAAACATCGGTAACAGTAGGGAAACAGTCATGACAGATGTTCTTGAAAAAATTTCATAGCATGTACATACTGAAAATTTCATCGCATATGTATATTTTGTCGTCACACTTGATCTTATACTAAAATTATCAGGAAATCGTCTTTGCTTATAGGGTATCATATCTCTAAAAATTACATCTAGAAACATATTTTAAAACAGACTGTAGTTTCATTCTTTGTGCACTGACTGGGTATGTTGTGGGCTGAGGTAAACACCCTGGATGAAGTGGATATATTCCAGTAAATAAATATAGCTTGCTGGGTGAAGCTTAAATATAGTCTTGTGGGTGTGACTCCAAAGCGATTAGATTATTGCTATTTTCCTAACCAAGACAAATAATCTTTCAACTTTCTCAATTTTTATCACTGTGACATTTTAATAATATCATTTGCAGGTTGATTGCATTCACAGACTTGTTGTCATAGGCTCTTTTTTTTTTTTGGTTTTTTGGTTTTTCTCCAGTACTGGGAACCGAACTCACGACCTTACGCTTGCCAGGCAGGCGCTTTTGCCGCTGAGCTAAATCTCCAGCCCCCATAGGCTCTTTTTATTTAACCTCAGTTTAACAATTGAGAAATTTGTATTTGTATTTTAAATGGATTAACTTGCTTTAGGTTACTTTTTTCTATCAGAGGCCAGTGACTTTTCTTTTTCTCCATTGATGTGTAGTAGTACCTTCTGGATTTAAGGTGATCATAAAGACTTCTGTCAACACTCAAGGGTTCTATAGATCTTAGCCCAAAATCATCCTAGACAACGGGTTGTAACTAAAAATGAACGCCTGTCTACCCCTCCTTGGTATTAGTAATAAGTGCATGTCAAAACCTTCATCTCCTATATCTACAAATTTCTGCCTACTCAGACCTTTCTCACCTGGATTATTATAATTATTGGAATTTAAAACAAAAAACAAATGGAAACCTACCCTGTTCAAAATTAGGTAATAGCTTATCAAGTTAATTAAAGTTAGCTGGAAACGAACGGTTTTAAAAGGATAGTGATAGGACGAACTCTTTTAGCCTCACTGAGAGGAACAGATATCTCAGTGGAAAATTACTTATAGCAAAATGCTCCTTTAACTTTCTAGAGAGTTCTATTTCAAGGTCGTCATTATTTGAATTTAACTCTTAGAAGACCCTATTTCCCCTGGGAGATACTGGTGTACTAGGAACAAGTCCATAAAACCCATCTGTCCGTGAAAAGCAAAGAATAAATTAATTAATATAATAATGACAAATACAAACAAAGGCAAATAAAAGGCAAATCAGTTTTGAAGGAATTCTTTAGAATAAAATAATTTTTTTACAAGTGGGAGGCCTGTGACACAATTAAATGGCGAATAGAATGGTGATGTTTTCTCCACCCACAACTCGCATACGGAGGAGCAGCTAAATGCAGTAAGATTATTTTTATTCAGTAGTCTGCATTCTAGCTTGAGGTAGCTACAAAGGTCTTAAATTTGTCCATATATCAGTATCAGCTGAAGTCACCTGTCACCTGGCTCTAAGTGCTTTAAGGATCAACTTAGAATAATGCTTTAAAAACTAGGCTTTTGGGGAGAAATTTACAAGTCTACCAGAAGAACCAGAATTCAATAAAAGTCACATATATGCATGCATGTTCATATATTCAAAACAAATAATAAAAATAATATTTAATATAAGGTAAAATATTGAAGATGCTGGAAATGATGGTTCGTTTAACCTACTAGTAGGTCATGACAGCCTCTTTTAGAAAACGAGTTATTACAAAATCCCACCTGTAAGATGTCTGTAGATAGTGATCACTCAATAAATATTTCTTAAAACTTGCTTATCAAATTGAGCTGGTCAGATTTAACTAGATAAACAGTGTAAATTTAAAGATATTCAACAAAGATGTTGCAAAATGGAGAAACTTTAGAAATATTCTTGTGACTATCTAGAAAATAAAGCAATATATATATTTAAAAATAATATATATAAAATAATTTTTATTTGCTCTTTAAAATTTAATATATATTTCATATGAAAAATAAAAATGAATATTAAATATAAATATTTATATATATTTAAACATTTATAAGATATATTTATATATTTAAATATACTTAAACATTTATAAGATATATTTATATATTTAAATATATTCAAATGCAAATTTAATTATATAAGGTGTATTATATATTTAAAACTATTTAAATATAAATTTGATTATGTTTAATACATTAAATTTTAAAAGAAATATATATAGTAGAAACCCCAGGAGGATCTACAAACCCAACAATGGGGGATAATGAGAGTATATGAACATTTCTGTTTATAATATCAGCATTAAAATAGTATAAAACAGTGCAATCAATTTTTAATTGCAATTGAAAAATCCTGTTCTTAACCACAAATAAAACTGAATAAATAAATATCTTTTAAAATACATAGGATTTTATAGAGAGAGCTACAGAGCTATTTTGAAATATAGAAAGACTGAATAAATGGAGAGATATCATACGTTTATATATGATAAAGGAGGGTCAAAACGTCCTGGTTTTCCACAAAGTACTCTACAGTCTCATCAAGTCTCATTGAAATTGATCTCAAATTCATAGGGAAGATCAAAGGGCTAAGCATAACTTTTTTTTTTTTTTTTTTTTTTTTTCTCCGGTACCGGGAACCGAACTCACGACCTTGCGCTTGCCAGGCAGGCGCTTTGCCGCTGAGCTAAATCCCCAGCCCCTAAGCATAACTTTAAAAAAATCGTGAAGTGGGAGAATGAGCTCAAGAATTCATCACGAATGTATAAGACTCCTAGAAGCTGTAGGAGCTAAGAATAATTCAGCATTAGAATAGAAAAGCAGAGCATTTGGTCACAACAGAGCTGGGTAACAGATACATGCATATAAGACACAGAAATGTGATGCATGACAGAGATTATCTTTATGCAAAATAAAATAAAGTTAGATCCTTAGCTCACAATATATACCAAAATAAAAGCAACATAAATAAGCATGAGTGAAGTTAATCTTTAAACATTTTCAAAGAAAATATGGTGTAAAATAATTGTTGAGAAAGGTAAAGAGTTTTTAAACAAAATAACAAAATAATTGTAAAGGAAAAAATGACAAGTTTAATCACACAAAATGCTTAAAATTGTCCAATTTAAACATAGAAACAAACCATAAGCTTAAAGGAGATTATAAAAGTACTTAATGCTGACAATGATTAATTTCTTTAGTATATAAAGATCCCCTACAAATCAATGGGAATAGAAACAATTCACCAGAAAATAGGGAAAATGATACAAATAAGTCACTCCCCCAAAACAAAGCTTTTTTTGAAGAAACACTTGAAAAGGTGTTCAACTGTGATAGGAAGTACAAATAAATGCACCTCATACTCATTAGATTGACAGTTTTAAAAATCTGCTTACTATAAATACTGGTAAAGATATATAATAAATGGAACTCTCATATGCTGTTTAAATTTGGGTATAGTATGACAGAAAGACTTGAAGAGCAATTTGCTATTTTTAAATTCAGTTTTTGTCTTTTTAAGACAAGGTCTCACAATGGAGTTCAGGCTGGCCTCCAACTCATGGTGACCTTCTGCCCTTAGCCTCCATGGTGCTGTTTTTACAGGTGTGTACCATTGCATCTGGCTACTATTATGCAATCTACTATTTGTTTTTATTTTAAAGATAAAAGAAGGAAACCATACTAACACACAGACATAAACCAAACAATACAATCAAAGCAATACAGAATTTCAGATAAGGTGATAGGAAATTAACAATGGTTGTTGTATTACATATTGTTATTTTGAACTGGGGTTGAAAATGTGCTTTCCTTTCGATTCAGTAATTACAGTGGAAGCTATTGCTCCAGATGATGTTCTCTCTGGCTCCCTGATCATCAGGACCAGCACCACCTTAGAACTTGTGAGAGACACAGTCATTCGGCGCACTACACCAGAGACTCTGAGCCTCAGAAAATCTTGCTTAGCAAGATCTTTAGGTGATTCTGATATGTGCTGAGTTTGAGAGAAGCTGCTCTGGAAAAATCGCCACAACATGTCCATCAAAATCTAGAATAATGCTGATTTACAGCACTGTTTTCAATAATGAAAATTTGGAAACAATCTAATGGACTATCATGGGAATAAAAAAAATACTGTAGTATGTTTTTCCCCAAGCTCTAACATTTAAAATAAATACATGATAACATTGTTATGAAAAGATAACAAGTATAGAGGACAAAACGGAATAGAGTACTTTATATTTTAATTTGATTGCTATCTAAAATGGTGTTAAAATTAAAATGAAGGAAGAAGCACACAAAAAAGCTACTAATTAACTCTGAGAAAGATAAAAACATGATATGGAATGTGCCTCTAGTAGTTTAAATATATAAAGCAAATGTCCAAATTTACCAACCTGATAGAGGCACAAGAAATTAGTCATACACTTATTTACTCACTTATAATTTATACGTACCTTATACCACTGAATTTTTTATTGTTTTAGTAAAAGAATTAGAAAGCCCTTAGTTAATCAGGCATTTTGCACAAAGTTGTTCTCCATGTTTTTTGGCTTATTTACTTTTAAAGAATGTATTATAATCTAATTTTTTAAAGAATATCCTGTCACATTTGAGCATTGGATATCAGGGAAAAAAGATTTTTGTGTACATCAAGATTTTGCTTATGTATTCACTAATATGACCTTACCACCAATAAAAGACATATCCAAAATATTAAGTGAGTTTATATCCATAAGAAAAAATTTGCAGTTTCAAGCTACTTCTTACATTGTCTAGAATTTTTGGCGTTTCTTTCCACCCCGATTAATATAGTCTTAGGGAGGTAACTTTGCAACTTATTTCATATGAAATTGAAGACTAACACATGTAACATATTTCCATGAGAATCTGAATTTACTAGTTTCAAAAGACAATCAGTGATCAATACTGGAAATTTGTTAATCTAATTAGACAGGAATTTTTAAAGTTTATAATACACTGTTACTGTGTTGCTATAATAACAGACTATTGTGTTTTTTCTTTAAAATTTTTCTTAAATTGTCTCTGTGCATTACAGAACATAAATATCATTGCAAGTATGCATTAGATAAAATTAAATCATTTTTAGGGACATATGGTGCCAAAAATTAACTCCCCAAAGCACATAATTTAACTGGCTTTTGCAATTTAAGAACCCTGGAGAAAAAGAAAGGGAACATTTTAAGGAAATGAGAAGTGTCCTTATAATGAATTTCTGCTTATAAGAATCAGACATAACAACAGTCTTTTTAATTAAAATACAAATACCATATGTATAGTTATCTGAAAATGAACTATAAATTGTTTTGCCAGAAAACAAAGACCAGTGAATACTGAAATACAAAGGTCCCTTAGAATACAAAGTTCATAATAACCAACAGGGCCAATAGTTCACGGTCAGTACTCAAAGTTCTTTGTCAGTGAAAAATGATTTGTCCATCCCTGGACTAACGCAAATGTACAACTGCTCAAGACTAGATGGTATTGGACAGGTTTTCAACAATATCATCTTTATACTTTTATTAATGAAAAATGTTTATAAAAACTAGAAGGCAGTCAAATGAACGTACAATTTTTCTGCAAACAACACAAACATCCCATTAACTACAAAACTGAAGCAGTAACTCAGCAGAATCACAGCAATAAAAAAACCTTCATTAATAGAAGATGTAGTAAATATATGAGAGGTGTGGAACAATTAAAACGTCTGAAAGCACTTTCCAGTATGACTCAGAGGAACACAGAACTTTTCTGGGCACTGACAATATCCGTATGTTACTATGATGCTGGCTGCATGCATTAGACATTTGTTTAAATCCACAGAATATACACCAAGAGTGAGCTACTGTGTGTGGTAGTGGAAATTTCTATACTTCCCTCTTAATTTTGCTGTGAACGTAAAAACTGTCTTTAAAAACACCTACAAATGAAAAGTCAACTCCTATTGCACTGTTAGGAGAATGAGAGTAGGTGAATGTTGATACGTGACAATTTGTAGAGGCTGAGGCATTTCTGAAGGATGCTTGTGTGTGTGTGTGTGTGGATCAACTCGCCACCAGTTTGAAAGTGGGTCTGCAACCACTACTATAGAGGCTAGGGAATTTTTGGGTAAGAAATCTATAGTCTAAGAGTAGAAATACTATGAGAAATATTTACTTTCAGAGAAAATTACAGTGTTTCAGACAACCTACTTGTATTATCCATCTACGAACACAGTCAAGCAAATACTCCAACTGCAGAAGCAGCTCTAAGAACCATATGCATTTGACAAAGGGGAAAAAATCATGCACTAATCTTGCAGATTTACATTTGTACCTTGGGTAATCCTATTAAAATCATAGTTAAAGCTTTGACAAAATATGATAAAGGCTATTTGGGATAAAAGCCAGTGTTTTCCTATGGGAGTATATTTTAGATAAAAGATCGGTAGATAATAGAAATACATATTCATTCACTTTCACTACAATATTAAAATAATGATTATCATTTCAACCTGCTTGTAAGATTTTGCACACTGAAGGCATAGTGCCTTTGCAATCTCTGATAGATAAAACCGATCAGCAAAGAGGTGTGCGTGCAATTTTAATTCAACAGAGTGATATGAAGTGCAGCTCAGAAGGCAAACTGCATAAACCTTATCACTTTTTTTTTTAATTTTTGTAATACCCCAAACAATGGCAATTACAAACTGCTCTGCAGATTTGTGGCAAGGGAAGAAAGACAGATATAGGAAATCCAGTTAATACTGATCTTTTTATAGTATTCAGCTTTCAAGCTCCATAGGTACAACATACAAATCTCAGAACTAATGAAATATTTCTTTGTGATCAAATTTGCTCCAGACACTGGTGTTAGAGATCACATAGCTCGTTCTGGAAATCTCCTTTGTCCACTGCTTAGGTATACTTGAAGAAAATCAAACTCATATGCATCTTCAAAGCTGTATCTGGTCTTTAAGAAAATTAACAAAACATCTTCTCTATTATTTAAATTATATGAAATAATACATTTGAAAATTCAATACTTATACCTATGCTAATATATAAAAACTCTGATGATATAACAGAAATAACACTGATCCATAACAGATGTTATTAACTCCTGTATTGAAGAGCTAACAAGTCTATCCCTTTATATAAATACACAAATGTATGTGTTATGAATAGTGTATAATAATTACATGCTATGATATATAACACATACCTAGTCTAATATTTTTTACATTTTTATTAGTAGCAGAAAGCTGCAAAACTGACATTTGGTTATGAAATGTGATTAGTATATTTTCATGAATAATTGATTTTTAAATGGTAAAGATAGTAGTTTAGATATTTTGTTATGTTTATTACTAAATTTCACCATCCCATGAAGAGTCCAAAATGAAATAAGTGAGTATACCTAATTCTTAGTTGTTATCTGTGGTTTTAAAATAGACACTAAACTGGATGTGGTGGTACATGCCTGTAATCCAAGCACTACGGAGGCTGAGGAAGGAGGATCATTGGGAGTTCAAGACCAGCCTGGGCTACAAAGTGAGCTCAAGGCCAGGCTGAACTGCATAGCAAAGCCCTCTCTCAAAAGGACAAAAAAATGAAATGAAATGAGATAAAATAAAATAGACACTAAGGCAAAAACAAGACAATTTAAATATCTATTTACAAATTATCCTTACAGTAAAACATTAACATTATTCAAAGGAATAATTGTTTTAAAAAAGATGGAAATGAAATTACATGAGGACACAATTTGGAAGGTTATATAGGGGTTATGTTTTAGGGATGAACATGTTCTTCAGATATCTATGTCCTTGCTTATTTGTGAGTTATTTGTTGAAAAGTAATTAAGTCCTTTGATTTCATTTTTTATTCAGAATTTAATGGCTGTTTATATATTTATCTTTACTAGTGGCAATCTTTTTTATTAGAACATGTTTGCAACACATAAGGCATATATTGCTTGTGTGGCATTAACACATTTTAAGTCCTTTTCCATCCCCTTTCTCTCGTCTCCCTCCCACCTTCCTCCATCTCTTAATCTTCTTCCCATTGAGAATATCTAAGTCTCTATTTCCTAGTATCTATCTATTTTATTTTGCTCTCTACTTATAATTTGGGTTTCTGATGTAAAGGAAGCTATGCAATATTTAAACTTGTGTGTCTGATTTATTTCACTTAACATTATGGTCTCCAGATGCATCCGTTTTCCTACAAATGACTCCAGTTTATTTTTTTTTCCAATTTCAGTTTGTTGGACACATGTGTGCTGCACAATTTTATGTTCCTTATGGGAAGTTTATACATGTATGTAACACATGCTA
Organism: Chinchilla lanigera; assembly: GCF_000276665.1. Taxonomy (NCBI): domain Eukaryota; kingdom Metazoa; phylum Chordata; class Mammalia; order Rodentia; family Chinchillidae; genus Chinchilla; species Chinchilla lanigera. The sequence goes on from NW_004955402.1 coordinate 20,122,214, forward strand.
TTTCATTTTTACATCGTTTTTCTGATCCCTCCCTCCCCGTCTCACCCATCTTTTTCCCCTTCCCTTCCTTTGTACATGTTTGCGGTACATGATGTTTACATTCCTTCTGTGGAGTAGAAACATACACATCACGCACTCAATTTTTTCCCATCCCCTATCTCTGTCCCACTCTCCTTCGCTCCATTTTTTGATCTTCCCCTTTGAGAAAGATCTATCCCTACTTCTGTTATATAACTTTTAACTTGTTCTTTATTTTTACTCTGGGATTCTCATACATGAGAAACCATGTGATATTTAACCTTGTGTGTCTGATTTATTTCACTTAACATTACGGTCTCAAGATGCATTCATTTTCCTACAAATGATTCAAGTTTATTTTTCCTTATGGTAGAGTAATAATCCACTGTGTGGAGATAGCATATTTTCTTTGTCTGTTCATCTCTTCATGGACTTATAGGCTACTTCCAAGATTTAGCTATTATGAATTGTGCTGTTATAATCATGGGTATGCTTGTATCACTGCAAAATGATGTCTTTAACTCTTTTGGGAAGATACCTAGAAGGGGAATATCCATCCAAGTCAAGTGGAATTTCTAGTTCTTTGAAGAATTTCCATTCTGATTTCCATAGTGGTTGTACTGGTTTACATTTCTACCAACAATGCAGAAAGGTTTCTGCATATGTTATTCACGTTCTTCATGATGGCCTTTCTTTCTGCAGTAAGATGGAATCTGAATGTTTTAACTTGCATTTCTCTAATGGCCAACGATGCTAGCATTTCTTCATGTATTTATCGGTCATTTTTACTTTTGTTGTTTTTTTTTTTTTTTGGTTTTTCTCCGGTACCGGGAACCAAACTCACGACCTTGCGCTTGCCAGGCAGGCGCTTTTGCCGCTGAGCTAAATCCCCAGCCCCGGTCATTTTTACTTTTGTGAATTGTCTATTCATTTCATTGTCCATTTTTATTGAGCATTTTTTTGAGTTCTATATGCTCTAGATATTAGTCCTCTGTTTGAGGAATAGCTGGACAAAATGATTTTCACATTCTGTAAGTTTTTACTTTATTCTGGTAATTGTTAGTTTGCTGTTCAGAAGAACTTGATATAATCTTATTCACTGACTCTCAATCCTATGTTCTGTGCATTTAGGGTTCTGTTCTGGAAGTTCTTCCCTGTGCCTATGGCTTCAAAAGTTTTACCTGTTTGTTTTCCAGGAGGTTAAATGTTTCTGTTTTAACATTTAGGTCTTTGTTTCACTTTGATTAGTATATAGTGAGAGATATGGGCAGAGCCAATATTGTAAAAATGACTTTACTTCAAAAATTGATACAGTAAGTGCTGGAATTATGAATAAATTATGATCTGGGAGAATGTTCGTAAGTCAAATTTGTTAAGTAAAGTGAATCTTATAGACCTTTGAAATATGAAATGTACATTGCTTTCTGCTTCCTAGCAGTCCCTCCCACATCACCACTGCTTTTCCTCTTGTTTTGGGACATCTGGGGCTCTGAGTGATCACTGTTCTACTTACTACATGCTATTGCATGTATAGTAAACACAACTGTGTTGTCCAGTTGCAACACAATCGTGACAGTGGTCAGCAGGCACGTGAGCTACTTCTGTGATTTGTTCTCAGCTACGAATGTGTGTAATGCGAAGTCCCTTTCTATATGTGCAAGTTCACAGCTCGAGTGTTTGTACGTTGAGGACTTATTGTATTCAGGTTTATTACAATCCTGGAGCTCCCTGATGCAATTGGTTAGTGCGCAGTACTTATACAGATTTATCACAATCTCAGTCAAAATATCAACCACATTCTTCACAGAACCGGAGAAAACAAGCCTAAAATTCACATGGACCCAGCGGAGACCCAAAGTAGCAAAAATCAACATGGGTAACAAGAGCAAAGCAGGATGCATCACAATTCTGCACTTTTAAGTTATTTTACAAAACCACAGTGATAAAAAGCTTGATACTGACGCAAAAACAGACATGAGGATCAATGGAACAGAATAGAAAATGCAGAAACAACCCTGAACATATTCAAGTATTTGATCTTTGACAGAGGGGCTAAAATATACACTGGAGGCTAAAAATATACTTTTTTTTTTTTTTTTTTTGGTTTTTCTCCGGTACCGGGAACCGAGCTCACGACCTTGCGCTTGCCAGGCAGGCGCTTTTGCCGCTGAGCTAAATCCCCAGCCCAAAATATACATTTTAAATGGTGTTGAGAAAACTGGCTATGTGCATTCATAAGATTGAAGTTAGAGCCAAACCCACTGATTTTAAAATATGGTCAAATAAATGCTCTAAACTGGTTCTTTGAGTGTTCATTTTTGGTGTGTGAGTGAACAATTTTCTTTGATGATTTCTCCATAGTACATTTCCACAGTCTTCTGGGACTTATTTGTTTTCAAGCCAAATGACTCAAGGAAATACTTTAGTAAGCACATTTACCTAAAATTAATTCACAATAAAAATGTTACAACAAAAATAATTTTAACATGGACTGGTTTCTTTTGAACTTTTAACAAGAAACATACTATAGTTATACTGTAAGGACATCAAATTTCATTACAAATACTCCAGAATTTTCATTTATTTGACAAATAAGAAAACAATGTTAATGAAATAATTTTCTTTAAACTATTTGAAGAGGGGCTGGGGATTTAATTGGGGCTGGGGATTTAGCTCAGCGGCACAGCGCCTGCCTGGCAAGCACAAGGTCGTGAGTTCGATTCCCGGTACCGGGGAAAAAAACCCCAAAACCAAAAAACAACAAACTATTTGAAGAATTCAACTGCAAAAGGAAAAGATGGGAGGGCAGCCCACTCAGGTCTCCTTCTGTCCTCTCTCAGAAGGAAGCTTTCTTTCCCTCAATAAATATATTCTGCTCTTAAAAAAGAAAGAAAGAAAAGATGAGAAACAATTATGCAATGTGGCATACTCTGGGTGAAGAAATAAACTGGTTTATAAGTATAAGAAATAAAGCTTCAGAAAAGTACAGACAAAATGTAGAATAGAGTTCCCAGCGATTGCTGTGCCAGCTGCAGGGGGAGGGGTGGGTCTGGAGGGGGCTTATATGAGAGCCAAGGTCATATGGAATTAGCCAGTGGAAATTAATGTCATCCAGAACAGCTGACCAAGCCTCTCCAGCCAGGATGGGAAGGAGGTGAGCTTCGGTCCTAGAGTCTCTTGCTGTTCTCCTCTCATAACTGGATTCTATGTGTATAGCCAAAAAATCTCTATTTATACAGAGTTTATTATATTCTGTAGCATGACAAAGGGGTTCTCAAAAGCAATTTTTGAGAAACTCCAAGAATTATACTTATCAGCAAAGACATAATTCTCATTTGTGCCAAGTAGAATAAATGAAACATAGACGACAGTTCCCTCAAAAAAAGACAGTTTAAAAAAATAAAAATACTCTGGTGACTGAAAGGTAGCTTATTCTGGGCAGGGCTTTTATTTAGATTTTAAACTGTTAATGAAACTTTTCTTCTAAAATGGAGTCTTTCCTGATATTGTCCTATTTAAAACATTAGTACCATACTTTTCTTTTTTCGTGTGTGTGTGTAGATTTTAGGTACTTATATAACCCACACACACAGAGACACAGAAACTTATGTGAGATGATGGTTTTTCTTGATGCAGGAAATCATTTCCCGGAGTGTATGTATAATAAAACACCATGTTGTATAATATACATGCCACATTATTGGAGGTGAAACATTATCAACTAGAAAGTTAACAGTTGAAGAAGAAAGTTAACTTGAGTCATTAATATTATTTTGCTAAACCAAAGCAGCATAGCATCTAGATCTTGGCAGAGAAGCTTCAGAGACCAGGGCATTCTCAACAAATATGATGTGGTGAGGAAACTTGAATGTTTTGGAAAGAACTGAGGAAGAACAGGTCAGAGCACAAATTTAGAACAGGTGGAAGTAGAGTTTGAGTCATCATAAAACATGACCCAAATGGCAAGAAGTAGCACGTGGTCATGCACAGCCGAGGAGAGACATAACCTTCCAAAGTAAAAGGAAGTTGGAAATAAGTGCATAGGGGTAAGGTCACTGAACTTTACCATATAAAAATGTCTTGTCCTGGAAGATATGCCCTGTCATTATTTTATATTTGACCTTGTGTCTATAAAACATCAGTACTGTACATAGCTCAGGAATATCACCTAAATTCCAAGCCTTATCTTTTAAACTGTGCCAATGAATGGCATAGTAAATGTTAATAATGTAGAGTAACTAAATATCCTCTTATTTTACTGATAATAGAGCAAAAGGGTATGTCATGTGGCTGTGCAAATTTGTTTTCTAAGAAATCAGTATAAGAGTAATATTAAAAATTAATTATCTCTATTCTTAGGAATAGTAGCTCTGCTTATAGAAATGAGCTTAACAAATTATATTTCCCAAACAGATTCTAATTTCAGTTTCCATGAGTTCAATTCTTTTACTACTTTTTAAGTACAACAAATCATATATCAATTCGAGATCATGACTCCGAAAAAATAACATTTTATTTTTTTCTCTGAGTTTCATTATTATGTGTGGATAATTACTTAACCCACTAAGTGTAGATTTTGGAGCCATAAAAACACTGGTTACAAAAGAACTTATCACCTTTTTATATGAATATTCAAATACAAAATGGAAATTACTCCTAAAGATCATACACTGTTGTGAATGCCTTTTGGCTTAATGAGGAGAATTTAAACCTGCTGCATGATTAAATCTGGAAAACAATGTCCTAGGAATTTTCATGCTATATAAGACACTCATTCTTAACATTGGAAGTTGTTTTCCTTTTTAGCATTCTTTCCTACATTCAGAAGTACAACATTTTAGACAGGGCTTTATTTGAATAGGGATTAATTTCCTAAATTATTTATTCCATAGTTATTTATTCCATGAGAATAGGTAAAATATACATGAGGAGAGTTTGCTAGACATTCTAGAGCTTCATTGTTTTAGTGACTTAATTCTTCATGTAAATATTTTTGTTACATGGATGGGTTCAAAGCACGTGAAGGACATTTGTGAGGGCAGATCCAGGAAGGAAGAGTGAAGCCTGGGGAGGAGGTGCTCCCCAAAGCTAGATGATCACTGCACTTGGACTCTGACTAACCTAGAATGCAGCTCAGGAGACCTAAGCTTTTTGGTTTTGGCTTCCAGGAGAAAAAGGCACAGACTCTCTGCAAAGGAAATCTTGGATAGGAGACATCTATAAACTCTCCTTGAAGCTCACTAAACATATGCAGTAGAAACAATGAGATGCAGAGGAGCAAGCGAAAACTACCCTGCACAGCCAGCAAGGACCCCAGCGATCACAAAGAGAAAGTGCAATAACTACGCATAACATGTACAAGGAAATGAAAGAAGGCATTACACTTTATAAGATAGCCTTGCCAAGTCACCAAGTTGCCCACGCTGGGCTTGGATCCTTGTCATCCTCTATTGCAGCCTCCCAGAGTGTTAAAATTACAGGCATGCACCACCACTCCTGAATGAGACACTCTTTTATGTTGATTAGATTATGCATAGTTATCTTCTTTAAATAATACAGAGAATTTTTATAGTGTATTTAATATTATTATTTAGTGAGCATTTATAATGTGCCAGAAAATTCTGCAAAATACTTACAATATCTTAGTTAGTCCTATATAAATGGTCACTACTAGTCTTACTACATAGGCTAGACAGAAGATACTTAGCAAGAATAAACAACTTGCCAAGTGATGGTAAAACCTGGACTCCAATCCATGCCTATCTGCCGCAATTTCCCATACTTGTAGATCTTAGTCATGGTAAATATTTGCAAGATAAATAAAACACTTATATTAGCTGTCGTATGCCTATTAATTTTCATGGTATCAGATACACAGTGATGAACTACTATACTTTTTGGAGTTTACAATCTATGGGGGAAACAGGACTTCACAAATAAGAATATGTAAGTGTAGAAGTACACACTGAGGTTTATGCAAAAGACTTACGAAGAGAACAGGCATAGTGTCAAGAATGGAAGAGTCAGCTTTATGGAAGCCAGAGAGCTGTCTTATTTCAAAACAGTAAATAAACAATTTTTAACATTGACGCTCTTTATTTTCATAGTTAAATGTCTCTCTGTTTCCAAGTTTCCTATTACACTGTGTCTTGTGCTGGCCCCGGCTGCCTCCGGCTTTCCTTCTTCCAAGGCTACATAGAAGTCTTCCAAACCCCATTCCCAAGAAAAGCTTTTCCATGTCTGACACTGTCCCTGTGTTTCCTTCTTCAGACACATCCCCACATCATGTAAGTAGTGTAACTAGCCAATTTTTATTTTGTACATCAGCATTCCTGGAAAGATTTGTGTTCATTTCTCCAGGCATTTAAAAAGGACATCTACCATTTGCTTTACATACAGAGATAAATCTAATGATAGGGATTTTAGATGTTGGATTTTAGTTGTGATAGATAACGTAGAAATAACACAAATTCATAGTTCTTCTCAAATTATACCTCCAAAGTGGCACACGTGCTGTAAATTCAGTGTGGAGACACTTAGTCATAGTCCTTGGAATAAATGAAAGTGTAATAGTTGAATGAATTTTATTATATTTTCTGTCATGTTAATATAAGTAGTGTAACAACTTGTCAAATCAAACAATTGTCTGTTTTCCTTACTCTTTCAGTAAATGAGCTTTGTGGAGAGCTAGTCACTCCTCTGTTCTACTGACAGCTTGTTCTGCTCATTACATGATATGTGGGATTATCAAATCAATAAGATCTCACTGTTTCTGAAATACATTATAAAATGGGATAAACTGAATTTTTCTACATACAACTTTCAAATCAAATCCCAAATCAAAAGACTAAATGCAAAGCTAAGAAGTTGACACAGAAAACTATTCACGGCCAATTCCTAAATTATGGCTCCTGGGTCTTCAAAAGATGAATGAAAAGACAAGCAAACAAACAAACAAAGTCACCAGGTAATAGCTGAGAGAACTTGGAAGTCTGAGAAAAAAATGGAAAAGAAATGTATATAGTATTGTGAAAAAAGTAAGATTTCAAAGGAATAAATTAGACTTGTGGGGGCTGGAGATTTAGCTCAGTGGCACAGCACCTGCCTGGCAAGCACAAGGTCGTAAGTTCGACTTCTGGTACCAGAAAAAAACCAAAACTAAACTAAACTAAACTAAACTAAAATAAAATAAACAAAATAAAATTAGACTTGTGTAAAAAGTGAAAAAGACCAAGAGAGTATTTTCTTTCATTTACAAAAGCTGTAATGCAGATAAAAATTGAGCATGTCTTTTGAATGTAGGCATTTTTTTTTTCATGCCATGAGGACTAGTTTCTCTGAGGCGTGCTAGGGCAGACAGTGCATCTACTCTCCCAGATGGTGAGGTCCTTGAGGCAGGGTCCAGGGGATGCTCATCTTTATGTTCCCCGTACTTCATTCAGGGCCAGGCGCATGGAAAGTGCTCAATAAATATTATTTGAATGACTTAATTAATAAATATAAGGCCTTTAATGAGAGTCAAGAAAGGTGGGTTCTTTTTACTTCAATTACAACAAATTGTACATTGTAAAATTTTATTAGCTATTATGCCTGTTGAACCAACACCATAGGTTAACTCTGTACAACATAATCCTGTATTGCAACTGATCACCACTCCACGGAGAAGCCTTTCCTGAGGCGTCTCCCTGCCCCAGGTAGGAAGACAGTGCCTCCTCTTCTATGCTGCCATAGAAGGATAATAATATCTTTAATAAAGCATAAATCACATGGAATTGTAAATCTTTTTTAACATGCACATTCTGGCAGTAGATTCGGAGCATACTGAGCTCAAGATCTGTTTGTGTTGTTTCCAACTATGGTATTATTACTTACCACCAGAGTAGAAACTGGGGAAGATTTGTTTTATGACAGTAAGGGAAAGCATACTGTGAAAGGACAAGTTAAAAAAAAGTCCACATCCTAATCCCTGGGACTTGTCAACATATTACCTTATACTGTAAAAGGGACTTTGCAGATGTGATTGAAATGGGGAGATTATTTTGGCTTGCCCAGCTGAGTCTGATGTAATCCCAAAGATCCTAAGAAGAGGGAGGCAGGAGTGTACACGGCAGAGAAGGACACATGAACACAGTAACAAGTGCATGAAGATATGATACACTATGCTGATGTCCCTGTGAGGCAGGGGCCATAAGCCTGGGAGGGCTCTACTATGGACTGGTTCTTTCTGGCTCACAGTTTTAGAGGTTTCTGTTTGTTGGCTTTGAGGCAGAAACATCACAGCAGAGGGAATAGGGGAGGCAAGCCGCTCACCTCGTGGCAGTCAGGAAAAAGAAGCAAAGCAGAACCAGAGAAGAAGGGGCCCATGCTCATGCCCTCACAACACACCCTGACACATCCAGAAGTATGTGAGACAATCAAGTTGATAACCAAGATTCAGCCTCAAACCTCCCAAGTCTGTCCAGTTTCACTGGCTCATCATTAACTCAATTATACAAAGCAACCCAGAGTAACCTCAGAGTTACCCTCAGCCTTTCTGCATTTGTTATGAGTCCCCACACAACGGTGACTAGATTCTTAACTTTTGACACCTGAATATGCTTGGGTTCTATTCTTTTCCTCTAAACTGATAGCCATTTCAAAATTTTTATTGTTCAACCTACTTTCCTGAATATCACAAAGGTGCCTATGGCGAAAGAAAGGAAACCAGGATAATGCAGAGATAGAAGTCAAAGAACTAAAAAACGTTAGATATCCATCCTGCAAGTTTTTGTCACCTGAAAAATCAGTATAATGCTTTTCTAAGCTCCTTTTCCAAACAAGCAGTGTGTAATTTTGCACCCATATAATTGAAAACAAATTCCTTTTTGCCCTGGAAGTGAAGATATCTTATTTCCAGTAATAATGCATCTGCAGGTTTATGTAATGAAATTCAAAGAGAAAATAGAAGTTGACATACAGTACTTTTCCTTTACATAAAATTGAACAGGAAAGCTTCCAGGACTAAAATTAACCTCAGATAATCACTAAGTTCATTGTTCTTGTCAATAAAACTTACAGGTTAGCCAATGGGTAAGTAGGTTTTGTCTCAAGTGCCAATTTTAATTAATTAATTGTGGCCACCTGGAGCATTATAGTTAGAAGGTTGTGGAGGATTAGGCAGTACAAAGCGAAGAATTCAGTGATGTTTATCCATGCAAGCCATGGGTATGAAAAGGAGAAAATTAAGGATAAGAATGGACTTTTGGTTTCAGTGATTAAACTATTATGCTGAATTTCTTGGGTGACTAAATCATAATTTCATACCAAGAGATACATATTTTTTATTGATTAATGGCTTATTTTTAAATATTTAGTATCTAATTAGCTACTTTTGATGATGATAATTAAGGTATGCCAACAGTTTGAAATGACAGTTGACAATGACTTTGTATTCCGTTTCTTAGATTCTATGTTAAACTCACCATTGTATGAAAGGGATTGTATGGGCACAAACCTGGGAAGAGCATTTTACTAATCTTTATGTGGTGCTGCATGTCAAGTAAATGAAGATGCTTATCAATGGAAGGGGCATGTATGGCTCACAGTTAAAACAACTCTGCAAATAATCAGAGTCCAGATACATAGAGGTTACACCTTTGTTGTTTTGGGTTTCTTCTTTCTGCTGAGCAGCAATTTTTATTTAAGTGTGGAGAGTCTTGAATGTGATTCCTAAAATAGTAATTTAAAATATGCATTTATAGTAAATCAGTATAGTTTTCTTTCTAGTCTTTTGTAAAAAAGATGCTCAAGGAAATAAAATCACAAGATGGAAAATGAATTACCAATGGATTTATATCAAATTTAGTAAGAAACTATAATGGAGGCCTAAACGAGGACCAGATATACGTAAATAAACAGTTGAGGGCTCTAGTACTTTACTGAAATGGCTAACAGCCTCTGCTTCTAAGTTTAAAATATTAGACGAATGAACAAATGCTTCTGGTCATATTTCGTCCAAAAAGTATAAACTGCTATTTCTCTTCGAGGGAAAACAAAACAAAACAACCCCTCCATACACAAACTGAGAAAGTACTTTTAGATTTGGCCCTTTCTCCAGAAGTATGGTAACTACATAAATTTGTGGGAATAAGTCATTTAAATTTTCAGCAGTAATGTTAACTACCAACAAACAAGCACCACAGTTCTTTAACACACTTAAGGAAAGTGCATTGCATATCATCAGGATCCCTACATTTCACTGTGAAGTTATAATCATCTAGAGGATTTGTGAAAAGGAAGTGCAAATTCAAATTTAAAAACAGAATCCAGCTACCCTATCAGGTGTGTGGTAAATGTTTTTAAAAATTGGTAGGCTTTCCTTTCCAATAGGAGTCTAAGTAAAAACATGTTAGGACAAAAATGTTCCCAGGATAAGAGCAATATCAAAGATGATGACAACCATACATTATCAGAAACACATATTCTTAGGAATACCACCAGCAACAATGACAAAACAAAGCAAAACCCTGTAAAATCTACAATAGCCAAGTTATAAAATCTTACTGAAATGTTTCTGAAGTTCTCAATTTAATTCTTTAAACAAACTCAGGTGTGATATTACTAATATTCCTATATTATATACAGAGATTTAAGCACAGAAATATTAAATAATATTAATCTAGGTCAGTTAAGGAATAGTATGCATGATCAATATAAATGAAAGTGTCAGAACAAGTCAACAATGTTGAGAAAAATGGAAATTTTGAGAACTACAAATTATATCTTCAGCTCATACACCAAATACTCATTTTATGGAGAAATGCCCAATAAATAATGTTCTATGAATAAAGTGGAATATAAAGCTACAAGTATAATATGATTTCAAACTGGTAAAATAGGAATTAAAGAGTTAAATACAAACAATTAAACCATGGGAACCAGTAGAAAACCCCGATGGATTTTTAATTGATCATAGGACAGGCAAGTACTTTCAAGGCGTGAAACAAAAGAATAAATCATAAAGAAACATCTGAATGCATTTGACTTCTAGCAAAATTTAAAATGTTGAATAAGAAACAAAATATGAATTTAGAAAATAGTTGAGGCAAAAATGCAAGAAATGCATTGTAAAAAGACCATGCACATCAGTAAGGAAGAAGAAGATTTGAGCATAAAAAATAAGTGAGGAACAGGACCACATTAGACATGAATTGATGCATATGATAAATAAAGTTATAGAATGTCCAATGCTATGTAAGTCAAGGAGATAGAAAATAATAATGAAAGTACAGAGGTCACTCCGTCTTCATTCCACCTTATAAAGATTTTTAAAAGCATAATATTAAATCTCTCTTTAATTTTGAATTTAGACTCATCTCTGAGAATATACATAAAAATGTATTAATAACTTACATAACCCTGGCACTATTTGTATTCTTTGGGGAAGGGTAATAGATTAGGGCAGGGAAAGCAGATGTGCTGGATAATTTTGTATCAACCTACCTAGGCCATGGTGCCCAGGTTTATGTTTAAGCACGAATCTAAATGCTTCTGGCATTTTTGGGATAAGATTAACACTTAAATCAGTAGAATTTGTGTGGGTGAGTCTCATCTAATCAGTTAAAGGCTTTAAGCAAAGATGACTGATGTGTCTCTCCCATCCCTAGGACAAACAGAGAACTCTGTCCTGGGGTCACACTACAACTTTCCCTGAGCCTCCTGTTCACCTGCGTATTCTGCAGACTTTACATTCGATAGTCCAGAGCTGCTTGAGCCAAATCCTTAAAACATCTCTCTGTGTCTCTCTGTCTCTTTCTCTAGTCTCTGTCTCTGTGTCGCTGTGACTCTGTGACTCTGTCCACCCCACCCCTCTCTGTCTTTCTTAAATACTAATTCTATTTCTCTGTAGAATCCAGACAAATATAGCTGGTGTTTAAGAAAGACAAATATTTAGTTGTCACAAATATTAACAATTTAGATGTGAGAATTTCATGGGGAAAGTGTTCATCTTTTTCATTTTTACACTATTCAGCATAAATTAATGCTACTTTGGCTATAGTTCTAATTTTGAGTATCAAAGAGACAGTAATGATCTTTTACTGCCATATAGAATGCTAGTAGTGAGAATTTGAAATGAGAAGTAGAATTGACACTAGTACCAAATGTAAATGTACCAGTTTTCCAATTGATTGATAGTGATAGCTCTCTCTTGAATTTTGATGGAAGAATTGAGTATTGGTTTTAATTAAAAGTTATGTTGAAAAAGGAGAAAAAATAAGTACATTTTTCTTTCAATGTGAGATTAATTTACCATCTAATTACCATCTATTATTTATAAGGAACAGTGAGATGCAACTTGTTAAGTACACTAACATATTTTAGATCAAGTCACCTTTAGAATAAAATTGTTTATTATTATTCTGCCTTCAGAATAGACTAAAATAACTTATTTAAGATTGAGTTTGCTTTGGTGTAATTTTGCCCCTCAGAATATTTATTAAGAGGTACTGTTTTAAGAGGGAAGTATTCCTAATGCTTCAGTGCATTACGGAAGCTAATTTACCTCCAAGGTCACAATCCATTGGAGAGGAATGTGCAAATAAATGTCTAATAAATGTTGTTTGATGGCAATAATGACAATTTCCAATTCCAAATTTGATCATTTCTTTGGAATTTAACCTTAAAGCTACTACTATTTACTTAGTGTTTTAATATTACATAAACAATGGAGGCATACCAGTTTACATTTAGCAAATAACACTTTTCATAAAACGAGTATTACAGGCATAGATGAACTATCTCAACAAACACTCCCACTACCACAGTGGCAGGAAGAATTCTAAGATGAGCCCCATTGCATCAAACTTATAGAATCTCTCCCCTTGAGCATAGGAAGAATCTCTGACTTATAAGGTTATCAGATGTTACTTTATGTTAGGTTATGTTGTTAATATAAGTCTCTGTCTTAGCAGACATGAGCGAAGGGGCCTCCTCCTAACATTGCTGAAGTATGCTGTGAGTGGTCTGTAGAGAGGATTATAGTATGGCAATTGGGGGCCTCTAGAAGCTGAGAGAGGTCCCGGGCTGAGTAGGCAGCAAGAAGAACTGAATTCTGCCACAAGTAGATGACCTTGGAAGTGACTCTGAGCTCTAGACAGGAATACAGCCTGGCTGATAACTAGACTGCAGGCTGTGAGACACTGTTCAGAGAACCCTGCTAAACTGTGCTTACACTTCTGATTATTGAAATTGTGAGATAATAAATGCGGGTCCAGTTGCTAAAGTTGCAGCAAGTTGTTACACAGCAGTAGAAAACTGATGGGAACACTAGTATAAAAGCTACTCCAAGAGTTTATTTATTTATTTATTGATTGATTGATTGGCCCTGGAAACTTCATATATTGAAGTCTTGTAAATATTTTACATTCACAGAAGTTATAAAGAATTTTTGCTATTTTGAATCCAACAATTAATAAAAGCTGGCAACTGTCCCATATCAGTTATAAAGTCACCATTGTAATGCTAGGGTTCTGTAGCCGAAGCTTCAGAAAATGCATAAAAAAATAAGTTCATAAAAAAAGAAAAAATATAAATTCATATCTACTTTCTCATTATTCTTGAGTTAACTAACATTTATTTCTGACTAAAAAAATGTTAAGATGTGCTTTAAACAAATGAAATCTTGTAAATGGAAATCTCAAGTGAAAGTTCAAACATTCATTGATGAATTCTGTGGCTAGTTTTACTGTCATCACTAAACCCCTTGTCTGAGAGAGCTCTGTCATCAAGATCAAAGGAATAATACCCTGTTATTGGGTTGGGAAGTGATGGACCAAAGGAAAGAGAAATTCGAAGAGTGAACCTAAAATAGCAGGACATTGGTGACTACTGCATTTTTCTTTCTACTGTTTAGGTTAATTGACCCATACGACATGACTGACTCTGATCAGCTGATTGGCTATAGGTTAACTCAACTTTAACAAGGATTAAGATTTTACCAGTCAGGTCCTTTTCATAAATTTCACCCTTTCTAACCTGAATGCAAATGAACAATAAGGTACAAATACTAATGGAAAGATTTGGAATGGTTTACATTTAAATGGTGACATGTAGCTTGCAGTTAGAGCCTTGTTCATTTTCTAGGTAGTGATGTACTGTATTTTTAGTTTTTACAAACATGATTAGAAAAGGACTGAAGAATTCAGTGGCCACCCCAATACTTCTGAGCCTTAATTATGGCAACCCTCTTGAAAGTTGGAGAGGAGGGGGCTAGATTTGAAATTTCATCAGTGTCAACAGCATAGCATTTTTACTAAGATTATGTGTTTATTTAGTTTGGTTTGGTGAGGAAGCTAGGGAGATTGTTGGGTGTTATGGTTTGGACCTTGAATATTTACTAAGCCTATGTGTTGTTGGTTTGGTCACCAGCCTGTATCACTAATGAGAGCTGGCGGAACCATCAGAAATTGGGGCTTCATGAAGGGAAGTTAGGTCATTTGGGACTGGACTTCTGAAGTAGATACTGGGACCCAAGTCTGTTCTTGTCTTTCTTAGCTCCCAGCTGCCTTGAGGTGAATGGATTTTCTCTACCATGTACTTCCATTGTGACCTAACGCCTTACCAGAGAAGCAACTGAACCAAGCAACCATGCACTGAAACCTTGGAAACCATGAGCCAAAATAAATTGATTTTCTCAGGTATTTTGTCACAGAAATAGCTGACTAATACAGTGAAGAGTGAAAGCTCTCGTTCAACCCTCTCTTTAGAATTGTCCCCCAAAAGAGAATCACCATATATTAAATTACAGATACTTAATGAAAAATGTGAATTGCATTCTGTTATTTCTCAACACATTACATAAGGATAAAATTGCTCTCATGATTATACATGTTTTATTGATCATTCTATACAGCTATTGTCACCAAAGGTAAATACAGAATGTGTTATATCAAATCCAACTATAACTTTCTTTTGTGTTCTGCTTCAGCTAAAACCCGGCTTTCCTCATGTTTTCCCTGTAGCTGTCATAAATGCTGTTTTTTCTTTTTTCCTGCTGTCGTTGTACCAGGAACACTGGGTCAGGAGTGGCACAGAAGTCCTGCTCTCTCATCACAGTTTCCTCTCTGCTACTGTCCCACAGCCCTGTATAAAGTCATCTTTGAAAGGAATTTTCCATCCTATGCTACTCACTACCTCTCTTGCTTAGTCATCTTACATTCTCCCGGGGTGCAGATAATCATTTCTTAAGAACTTTAGCTTTTGACTCACTGCCACTGTGCTCAGTATTACTCCATCGTTCCAGGAGTACTGAAAATACACATAGCCACTTCTCATTTCCCAGAGAGAGGCTTGGTTTCTTCATCCATTAAGCTTTCCCCCAATTCACTCCATCCTCTCTCCTAAGTCATACCGATAACTCCATCATTTACAATAATAACATTCATTACCTTAATCTCAAACTCTACTATCTCAGCTGCACATCTTATCTTTTCCAGCTCACTGTGGCACCCAAACTCTTTCAGAAGGCACTGAGGTATTCAGTTCTTTGATTTTAGCATCGTGAATCTCATCATCTATTCCTATAACTACTCTTGCATATCCCCTCACACATTGTGCTCCTCTTAAGTTATCTATTTAGTTTATTAAATGTCAAGTTAAGTTTTGTGAAGAAAAATTGTTCTAACTCTCTAAGTGCACATAGAACAAGTAGAAGACAGGCTCTTTGTTTCTAGCCTCAATTCCAAAATAAGTAACCAGATTAGGAAGTCTCAATCAATCCCAGCTTTACTTCAGTAGCTGAGGTTTGTCAATTTGATCTCTAATCTTCACTTTAAAGGTCAGTTTATCTCCGAATCCAATGAATCCCACAAAATTCTCTCACTACCCATGCAGCTGTTTACCTCTGTACCTGCCTTCTTGCAGTTTGTTGCTTTATTTCTCAATGTGTTTCTGTAATTAGTACGTAATGAGAATCAACTTTCTTATAGATATTTGAATGAATGATGGTTCTTTCCCTTGACTCACCAGCTGTTCTGAGCCTGTACTTCCTCAGACAGTTATGGTTGTAGAAAAGTACGCAACCGGGGCTGGGGGTTTAGCTCAGTGGCAAAGCGCCTGCCTGGCAAGCGCAAGGTCGTGAGTTCAGTTCCCGGTACCGGAGAAAAACAAAAAA
>NW_004955402.1:20138481-20160048 GCF_000276665.1 Chinchilla lanigera
AAAAAAAAAAAAAAAAAAAAAAAAAAAAAAAAAAAAGAAAAGTACGCAACCATGATAACAAGTCTCACTTTAATTTTATGGCCACCAACCTTAAACCCTTACATCTTTCATGATGTAGGGAAATAGACCATTATGTCCCCCGTTGCTTACATCTTTTCTCTTAAACTACTATTATATTTTCTTCTCTGTCCTCAAACCTCTAGCACCTCTTCCTCCATGCTTATTTCCAAGTGAACTTGCTTTCCAGTTCACTGAAAAATATTGAAGCAATCAGAAAGCATCTTCTGGAAACTTTCAGCATCCATCTCTGTCTGTCAGTAGACTCTCCCCTTTCTGTGGATGTTTCTAGCAAAGGCCAACCCTTCTACTTGTGGAGTTCATCCCATGCCCTCTCACCTCCTCAAAAACAGTGTCTCAGCCATTCTCCCATAGTTCCTCAACTCCAACTACAACAGTTTTGCCCTCTTCGCTGCATCATTTTCTATTAGTGTACAAATATTTCAAGAAAAAGTAGTCCTCTGTCACATTTTACACTTTACTGTTTGTTTATTCTTTCCCTTAGATTGGCAGCAATATTCTTGAATAAGATGACTCTTCTCATAGCTCATAATCTTCATCTCATTTTCTTTCAAATCTATTCCTGTTAAATATTTTTTTTCTACTGTGTATTTTTTGTGTGTCTGCTCTTTATCAAGGTCACTGATGAGTTCCCTATTCTGAGATTATTTCAGTCCATTTAACAATTATTAACATTATCTCTGTGGAAAATACTCTCGATTTGGAATCTTCAGCAGAGACATTTCCCCTGAGTTTCAGTCTTGTATATCGGTCTCCACCTAGAAGCTCTATCTGGATGCCTCAAATGCATGTAAACATTATATTTTCAAAGCAGAGCTTGTGATATTGACTCCTGATTTGCCTCCTGTGCAATATTCATTACATCAGTTAAAAGCAACTTGTTCTTTTGCCCTGGTGAGCCCCCCTGGTGTCATTGTTTACTCCTCTATTTTGTTTGCTCCTCTCCTCTCATAATCAGGAAATCCTAGAGGCTCCACTTTTAAACCACGTTCTGACCTGTCCTCTTTCCTGCCATGGGTTCCGTCTTGACCCGCATACCATGATCTCATGTAAAGATTTCTAAAACAGCCTCCCTTCCCCGCATCTTTGACTCTCTCTTGTCTCTTCTGAACCCAGCAGGTAGAATGATACAAGTGAAATGCAGTTTAGATTCTGTCACTTCTCTCAAAAACATTTCATCAGTGAAGAAAAGCCAGTGGCTTTCAAAGCTGTGAATAATATGGCTCCTCACTCTTTCACTGCCTCCCTATTCTTTCTTCTGTCCTTCACATTTTCCCTTTGCTTCTTTTATTATTTTAAATGCACTCTTAATGCCTTTATATGTACTTTGTTACTGCCATACTCTCCCCTCAAATATGCTCATGGCTCATTTTATCAATTCTTTCATAGCTCTATTAAAAATGACTCTTCCAGCCAATCCTCCTCTTGTAACTCTAGGAACCCCTCCCTCCATTTCCTATTCTTACTCTGCATTTATTTTAAAAATTTACTACATATGGTGCTTACCTCATTTGCTACCTGTTTTCCCTCACTAGGACAACTAAAATAGTTCATCGCAACTGGTAAATTTGCAATCCCTACTGGAATAAGTAATTGTCCACTAGCTTCATTAGTAGTGACATTTATATTTTAGAATTCTTATTTGGGAGTGGTTGTATGCCCTATTCCATAATCTTTCTTCAAATCATTGACAAAAATTTTGAATTCTCTCCTTGGGACTCCATGCAAAATGACCTCTCCCACAGAACAATTAATTCCATGATATTGGCACATTATCACTGTCTCCTAATCATCTGAATTAAGCAGTACCTCTCTCACACTATTTGATCTTTTCTATAGTCTCTTTATATTAGAAAAAAATATCATTTTAGGATTTTTTATGAAAGAATAATAAAGCTTTAAAAGACAAAATACACACCGAACATGCATATAAAATTTACTTTTGTTGTTTATTAGTTTGATTTTCTTAGGTATTTTCTTTCTTTTTTTTTCTAGCTTCCATTGTGAAAGCTCCATTTCATAATGGGCTACTGATCAGACCTGTTATTCTAATGGTGGAATCCCAGAGGACAACGTGTTTCAGATGTAAAGTATTCCCCTCAGATTCCCTGGCGGTCATGGAAAGCAGGAGAAATTCTTGATGTATGAAGTCACTGTCACCATTGTCAAAGCACTGTAGTGTGGGAAATGAACCACAACCAAAATCAAAGGGTGTTTCTTCAACACACTGAATGTTAGTACGCAGACAACAATTTTTTCATTAACATATAAAATATTTCCAACCAAAGCTTAATGTTTAAATGCTCAGAGAACAGATCTCAGCCTAGGTGCCAGAGCTGGCAGATTTTGTTGTGCGAACGGAAATATACAAGAATTTAAAGATTCTCCATCAACATGACCAGACTTAACTTATTTTAGAAAATATTAAATTCTCTACAAGTCCAATTTAACTTTCACAGCAAGGTACCATAAGTGTAGTTCTCTGTTCTTGCTGTAAAGAATTAATATTAAGGTCTGCATATTTTTTTTCTTTCAGGGCTTCTTAAACCTAAATTAAACCACCAAAAGCCTCAATAAAGTCATATTAAAGTTGAACTGAGTTCCACGAGAGCAAGATAATTTGGAGATAGGTTAAAATTCCTTTCGTGCTCTTCAACCTTAAATCAGACTGCAGTGTTAAGGTATTGTAATGATCTAAGACAGTGTGTCATTTTTCATGTCAGGCAGCATATGTTACATTCCTGAATTAGAGAACAGCTATTCCCCCAAATTATTATTTTAACTACATAGTCATTCTCAGTTTAGATTTAGGTCAGGCACCAAAAATTACTCTATAATCTTAGGAATGAAAAGCATAACCCTCAGCTCAAGCTGTAATCGTCAAACCCTCATCTACAAATGCATTATAGGGCACACAGAAAATTAGAAAAAGATTTTGACTATTGCCTCATGTGGGGGAATGAATGTGTTTATCTTTGTAAGTAGCACTTGAATACAAGTGGCTCAAATGTGGCAAAACAACCACGCGGCCCCAATATAAGTGGCAAAATCAAACATTCAGGCATGAAAAGTCTTTTTCTTAAGTTGTTTTCAAGCTTCATCCTTTTTTCTGCAATAACTAAAGCAAAGCCACAGTAGCTGCAGCCATTTGCATCTGAGGAAGAGATGTTTTGCCTTGGCGATATAGTTAATGAGTCTAAAAATATTCAGTATAATAATTCTGTCAAAGCCCCCACAGTCTCCTCAATGAGCAGAAGCCTGCAGGATTCCAATGGGGAGCCAAATAATGAGCTCTCAGCATTCTCTCCCACACCGTCCAGGCGAAATATACTCGGGCCTCTACGGTTCCGCATCATTAGCAACATGAAACAAAGACACATGCTTGACTTTAATAAGGGACTAAAGTTGCTGGCTTACTAGTCTGTTACTGCATGTAAACTCAGCTTCAGTTTTTCAAAACAGCTCCTTGCAAAGAGGAAGCAGGGAGGGCTTTGGCAAACAGTTGGGTTTAATTTAATGTGGCAAATGATTGAGCAGAACGGGGGAAGAGAAGGACACAGGAAGTGAAGAGTTTCTGACACCAAGTCTCCCGGGCTCTGGGCAGACTGCAGTTTCGCTGTTGGACATGCGGGTTCCGGTGGGCTGCAGTGATCGGCTACAGGCATACGTGACTGAATTTTAGTTGATATTCTTGCAAGACAGGAAGTGAACAAGCTTATTTCCCACTGGGAAAGATTCAGACATGATTAACTTGGGCATGACCAAATAGGTCAATAATATGACAATGAATTTCTATCACAATAATTAAGTGGGAAAATTTGTGTGATTTGTTCTTCTTGTTCTGCACATACCAATAATACATTAGCATGGATTCATTTAGTTTCTTTCATTAGGTGAAATCACACAGCTACAATTCAAGATAGTGAAGGCTCCATTTGAATACTTAAAAGTTATGTCTGCAAAGCAGCATTGCATTATTTTTCTGTATTTTATTTTTAGCACAGGCTTTTTCACACCAGAATTGAAGAAATGTTCTAAAATTGGTCACTACATGCATACTAATTGCTCCAAGGGTGATACTCTCATCTAATTTCAGGTCCTACTGATATCAATAGTCAGGAAAAAGGAAAATTTATTGCAGAGAGTGAAGTTGGTAAGAAATGCATCATTTTAGGATATTAAGATGCGATATATTTTACCTGTGTATGATTTTTCAGTTATTAAAATGTTTCACCTTCTCCCAAATACAAAATTCCTAAATACAACCCCCAATTGTAGCACTGGAAAAGATTTTAGGAATCATAAATCTGCTACTTCAATCCATATAAACTTTCATTTTATAGTACTCTCCCAAAAATGGTTGTCTTAATGTTAATTTACAAAAAGAAGGACTATCTTTTGGCTTTAAATAATTGGGTATTGGAATCTAAATGTAAGTTTCCTTTGTCTTTTAAATTTAATTGTCTTGGTTTTTGTCTGTGATCAAAATAATTTTTAGGGTTTTTTTCTCATTTTATGTATTTTCCCCATAGATTTTCAAACTCTGCCTTTTTAAATACAGCAAACAACTAAAGTTGATGAGTTCAACAACAGTGATGAAAATACTAAGGATGACTTTAAAACCGTTAATAATTAGCTTTCTTTGATTATAACTGTGATTGATCCTTCTGCAAGGAAACCATGATATCACCCTATATTTTTCAAATACCAACATATACTTTAAATGACAGAGCAAACTTGCCAAGAAGTTAAGGAGCAGTTGCAGTAATGTATTTTGGTTGAATCCAAATTACATCTCAGGGGAATAGATTGTTCTTATATATGTTTTGACCACCAAATTTTAAAATAAATGAATCTAAAATACTTTCCTGAGGTTTTGTTTCACTCCTACCATGTTTTAGTTTTTTCTTTTCCTTTTAACAAATGGGACTAATTCCAAACTGTAGTCTTCTGGTATTTCTTCCACCTGCTTAAAAGCATCTCATAAATAATGTGGATCTTTTGATCAGATGGGCACATTCCTTCGGAACCCAGGAATGCTTTGCTACTTCTGGATCCCGTCAGTCTTCTCGTGCTATCTTGACCCTGTTTCTTATTTACCTATCAAAGTGTGTCATTGATCTCTTTTGGCAAAGAAGTTGGGAGCAAATGAAATGCTTATTGGCTTTTGCTTTTACTTACTTTTGGTTTGGTGTTCTCAAAGCTGAGGGTCATATACATTTCATTCTTTAATACATATCAATTGCATGATAAGATGGCTTTGCTGGCACACATAATTTTATAACAGCAGGCCATAGTTCATTTTTGCACTATATTTTAAATTATAATAACCATTCATATTTAGACATGTTTATCTATATCAAGGTCATATTATATGAAAAGGCATGATTTATTTTAAAAATTCATGCTTGTAGAGAAACAGCTCTGTAACAGTGAAGCAAGGAGCTCTGAAAATATGCTCCTTCACTAAAGCAAACTATGAAAGAACTCACCCTTTGCAGAACTCTAGAAAAAGCTAAAGTTTTTCAACAATCTGAAGAATATTCATTCAGGGACTACAAGAAGCTTTGTGGCATTTTAACTTGATGTATTCCCATTCTCCTGTCTGAAGCTCCCCCAAACCTAAAACACTAACAGCCCTCCAAACACAGCAATTGGGAGATCCAGTCATTAGCCAACACTAGATGAGAAGAATAGGTGTACATCTATCCACAAAGCCCAACTCCCAAAGAATTGTCACTATTGACTTATCAAGAAATTTCCCCCAAAATCTAATCCCTGAGCTTTTCTTTATTTGACAAGCTCACAGTTCATTAAATGTGAACAACTTTATCCCCAAGACATTACTGAAAATCACCATCAACAATGTTTGACATCACAGATACTTGAAGAAATGATAGATATTTTCTGGGGGTAGCAAAAGACTATCAAAGAACTTAAAAGGGAAAGCTAGGAAATGAGATATCTTTTGTAGGTCTTTGAAAATATCTGACATAGTACTGGGACTCTATGAGACACACCAAGGTGTAGGCTTATATGCATATGCCCAGGTAAGATAAGGTAAAGATCCATCTCCCACCTCTGGCCCTTCTTGATAAGCTGAATAACAAGGAAGTAAAAAAAAGGAAGAGTTGTAACCATTCAGTTGAAACTAAATATTGTTGAGTGCATGTCCAACACACACACATGAACTTTTACAGACAGATGCACATGCACACACATACACACATATACACACAGTCCTTTGGCAATTACTAGGAGATTCAAAGCATTAAAGGTTCAAAGCATTAAAGAAATCTTTGCCATCATCAGAGGATCATTCTGTAGCAGCACATGACTCAGCATAGACTTTATAGAATTAGTTCAGGAAAATGACTAGAACAGCAACAGAAAAATCAGTATAGCAAAGGACAAAAATGACAAAACTGAGGGAGGAGAATTTAATTTCCAGAGTTAAAAAATTATATTCCTTAAAATTTCCAGTTTTTAGTAGAATAAATATAAGATATGCAAAAACAAAACAAAACAAAACAAAAAGCCCCACCAGGATATGTAGTTCATAAAGAGAAAAAATAGCAATAGAAAAGAAAGATCTAAGATGGGCCCAATATTTTGAAAGACATAAATGAAGAGAAGAACTTGGCAAAAAGTGAGAAAAGTGATTTATCACATCCAAGAGATTTGCAAATCATTAACAGTTATCAGAAACCCTCAATGTCAGAAGGATGACATATACAAAGCCTGAAAAGAAGACCCTCAACCAAAAACTCTATGTCCAATAAATCTACCCTTTGGAACTAAAGAAGTTAAGACATTCCAAGTCATCAACAATTGAGAGATTTATTTATTTATTTCTTCTAAAAGACTTGCTCTAAAGAGTTTTCTTCAGAATGAAATCAAAGAATTCTAGGTAATAGTTCAACTCCAAATTGAGACAGAAAAATTCATAAAGATAATTGCATAGGTAATACACATTTCCATTAAATGTATTTTGTTGTAAATCTATCACAGATTTAAGACAACTGCATAAAAGGAATTGTGTTGGCAGACTTATAATGCACAGAAATGCCATTTGAACAACGACAGCACAAGGGAGGGAGGAGGAGCAAAGTTTTATCAGAGCAAGTTCATTCATTGTATTGAATATGAGTAAAAGATGAGTGAAAGATAGAATTTAGTACATAAAGATGTTAATTGTAATCCCTAGGGCACACAGATTCGAAGTCAACAGTATATAAAATAAGCAGCAAAGGATTTAAAATAAAGTAAAACTGTAACACACTAAGGTATACTAATAGAAGAGTATAGGACAAACGGGACAAAAATCATTTAGAAAAAACTATAGTACAATTAAGAATATAAAAAAAGCATTTGATAAAAACATATCTCCTGGTAGGAGGAAAACAACTCAATGCAATTGGAGTACATGGTAACTTCTTAGTTAGGTAAAGGTGATCTAAACAATCCACGTATAGCTATCACTGTACATACTGAATGAATGTTTCTTATAATCAAGAAAAAGATGAGGATGTCTATTTATTCGTTTCACATTTTACTCAGGTTTATATGTGGAAATTAGCCTAGAACAAAAGAAAAGAGTTTAGCTTGGAAGAAAGAAATCAAACTATTCCTATTCTCACTTGACAAATGATAAGCTTTTATATATAAAAATCATAAGGAATCTAGAAGAAACATTAGAATCAAAAAAGGAATTCTTCAGGGTTGAAGTGTACAGGATTAATAAAAACAAATTTATTTTTATATATTGTCAATGAAGAATTCAAGCTATATTTAATAAAATAATTCCAATAAAATAATATGAAAAAATAATATGTTTGGAAGTTAATTTATAAAATATATATGAAACTTGGACTCTGAAGCTATGAACATACTTTGATACTTTTAGGCCAATATGTTGCTCATCTACAAGTCCTCCAGAGAATCTTTAGGAATTTTCAACAATATGTTTTTAATTTTTAAAATTTTCTGTTTTATTATACTCATCTTTAAGTGTGTTGAGGGAGGAAACACTTCTTGCTTCTGTGGTGCCTGGACATCAACATTAATTATTTTTCTTGAGTGGAAGAATGAATGAGTGAATGAATGAACAAAAACTGACAGGCAAATGGCAATAAAAGATTGGTGATGTGGGTGGAATTAACATAAGGAGCAGAGATACTCTGTATAATTAGTTTATGTAGTAAACTGGTCAGTTAAAAGACTCATTCTTAACACTTTTATATAATTTTTCCTGATGTAGTAAACGACATCAGCTCAGAGTGCCACAGCAAAAATCCAGTTGAAGAATGCTTTCTATCATCCAAGTCTCCACTTGCATCTAAATCACATGTGATTGCCAATTTAGTTTCCTGGTGAACCTATGCTACAGGAAAACTAACTTGTACAAGTGATCACTAAAACAGGAGGTGTTCTGTTTCTGAACTTTCACACAAGGCATAGTTCCCATTACTAATTAGTAAGTGAAATATTTTCCTTGAATACCTATACTGTCAAACACTGTGAAAGTTGCCTTGTTTATATCATTTTTATTTTAGTAACTTAGTGATTCCATGAACTGTTACTTCTTCATCAAGGAAACTAAAACTCAAGGCTGTTTTAAACTCCCCAATAGGATGTGGGAAAAGAGAAGGGAAAGGAGAAATTTTGTATGTATGTATATACAGGATAGTTAACATAGTTGTTCTTCTGTCTTCTATTTCTATGCTGAAAGAAACTGTCAATGAGTCTTTGGTTGACCAGTATTGTATGTCTATATCTGTTTTCATGAGAAGCCACTTTGAAGATATCAATATGTAATACAACCACCATTGTTAATTCCCTACCACTTTGTTTGTAACTCTGTATTGTCTGTATTGTGCTTGTGATATGTTGTAAAATGTTGTATGTCTGTTAATGTTTCCCTCCTTTTATCTTTAAAATAAAAAAAAAAAACTCCCCAATAGTTACAAAGTAGGTAAAACCAAAAGACCTGGCTTTTTACTTTTCTATGTGACCTTTAAATTATGAAGACTCTTTGGAATAAAATAAATTTGGGGTAAATATTAGTTTAATATCCATGTGAACAAAATGAACTTGTGTATGGGGTTGTGAACATCCAGATATGAATTCACTTCATGGTTCTATTAACTGAAAGAGCATATCTTTAATATCTGGTGTTTCAACCATTCTCCATTGAAGCTGTGTCCTCATTTTAAAAAATCATAATGATACAAGGAAGCCAAAACATTGTTACGGGTTTCCTTAAGAAAGCAAAAATTATATCAGAAAAACAATCTAGCCATGTTGTAAAAACTGAGATTCATACATCATTTTTAGTCCATCAGGGTAGCGCTGCTTGTGAATTATTTGTGAATAAGAATAATTACTTGGGAAGTACTTGTAAATAAGAATAATTCATTCCTTTTACATATAGACATTTATATTTATAACACCTGTGCTCCAATTTTGATTTTGCTTTAAAATCTAAACTAACTACATATGTGCTGTGTCTTTGTTTTCTTCTAAGCAATTACTGAGCACAATGGGAACTTAAATATTGGGAATGTTTTCATTTTCATAAATCAGAGAATATTTGCTGTTGAAATCACTACCAAGTTTCTTTACTGTTACAGCACTTTTGTAGTGCAATTGTAAAAACACAGCCTATCACACTCCTGTCCACAGAGGGAATCAACACAGCAAGTCTTCTGATTTCCTAATTAAAATATTTCTAAGTTAATTTGTTTAAGGGCATTTTAGTTCACTGAATATATCTATGAAAATGTAGTGTCCACTACTACTTTAAAATTATGTACATCTTACTATCAAGTGACCTGAGAATGCTGTGCATATCATATGAAGAAATGGACATTCTCAGTGTACATAATATAAAGAAACAAGAATTCAAAATATACGTTTATGGCACTCTGCTGCAAAACAAGCCTTCTAGGAATGATTTTATCATTTTTCATGTAGGAATCCAAGACTGCTGGTGTCACAAAAGCCAATGCAATTAAGCCACTGCCACCTGGAGGCTCAGAAAAAGCAACTAATATTTAATACACTCAATTCTCAGGTTCACTAATTGAAGTGGCGTAATACAGGAATACAACTCTGAATCACACATGACTTGAGAAAAAAAACAGATAGAGATTGGCAGACCCCTCACTCAAAACATTTTCATCCCGCATGTCTTCTTAGAGACTGGACTTCTGTACACCTAGCAGACCTTAAAAGACAAGACTGTTTCCCTTGTGTTCTGAACCTTTTCATAGTGGTTTTCTTTTTTTTTTTCTTGAACATTTTCATTGTCTTGCTACTAACACCTTTGGTTTCACGTATAAATATTGTAAGATTGTACAAATGTTTTAAAAACATTAAAAAACTTTCTTCCTTGACCATTGGTCTATGATAAAAGTACCACCCTCTTGCTTATTTTTTTCCTATTAAACTTTTTGAAAATATATTTCACTGACCTTCCTATTATCTCCGGCACACTTTTGAAAGTGACCAATGACCTTGACACTTTATTTTTGAAACTTTTAACACTTACTGTTACTAAAACTGTCCCTACTTTGTTACCTTCAGGACCACTACCTTCTTCTACTGTCCTTGTACCTTAAAAGTGGCTTCCTCTTAGGAAGCTCAAATAGATCTCTGCTCCCTTCTCTATATTTACAGGTATGCATATATAGATATATTTTTGTTCCTCTTTGGTCACCAAAAAGTTCTAAAAGCAACAGTTACATAATTTTCTTTTAATTTTCAAATAATAATAAAGCCAATTTGTGAAATTTGAGAAATATTATTACATGTACACATTATAAACAAAGGACATATATTACTGCCCTCCTGGTTTGTTTTTGGGGCATTTTCTTGCAGAAAGAGATTTGGATATATTATGTTGGTCATTTGCTCTTTTCTCTTAGACCCTTTCCTTCTCCTCTGCTCTTTGGCCTGCACTATTGAGCAGTGAGCCCACAAATAGCGTTATCCAAGCTCTCTCATCCACGGACAGGAAATGCTAAGAGAAGAGAGGCGATTCAATTGTTGGTTGAATTTACAGATGTGAAAGCTACGAATGCAGAGGGCCAATTTTATCATACAATGTAAAAAATAAAGGAGGTATCACAATATTATATACAATTTTATTTCAAAAATCTAATGAGAGGCTAGATATTTTATATTGATCAAGAAAGCCAGGAGAAGTATAAATTCTAGTCAGTTGTGCTCTTGTGATGTAGTAACAAAATACACCAAGTAAAAAGTATTCTGTAGTAATAGGTCATTAAGAATTCTGACCAAGGGGGGCTGGGGATTTAGCTCAGCGGCAAAAGCTCCTGCCTGGCAAGCGCAAGGTCGTGAGTTTGGTTCCTGGTACCGGAGAAAAACAAAAACAAACAAACAAACAAACAAACAAAAAGAATTCTGACCAAAATTCCAAAGATTGAAATAAATCAATTTGTTCTCTGACTTCAATGGAATCAAGCTTGAAATCAATCACAGAAAGATAATCAGAATAAATGTCAGTATTTTAAAACTAAGCCAGATTTCCAAAACAAAAAGAAAACATGCAAAAAAGAAAAAAAATATACTAGTTAGTAAAGAAATTGCAACATAGAACAGATCATATTTAGAAGTGAATGTTAATGAAGACATGACAATTAAACTTAATGATAAATCACTTCTAGAACAAATTTGAGCTTCAAAGTTGGAGAAACATTGCTCTTCATTTCTACCTAAAACACAGTAAAAGAAGAACAAACTAATCTTAAGAATATAGGAGGGAAATAAATTTAGAAGTAGAAATAAATATTAAACATACATTTATCTTAGAGAAAAACAGCAAAAATAAATATGCATTTTTGTAGCAGATTAATAAAATAAAACAAAATAGGCAACTTATCAAGATGAAGAATGAAGGTGTGTACTATCAATACTAAGAGTATAAAAAGGTGATATGGCTATAGATCCAACAAAAAAGACAGTGAGATATTATAAACCAGTTCATAACAATAAATTTCAAAATTTAAATGAAGTGATCAATTTATTCAAACAGTATACATATATGTACACAACTACCTTCCAAAAAAAGCCATGCCATTTTATATTCCAACCAGACATATCTGAAAGGTTCCAATTTCTCCATCATTTGCCAATCTTTTATACATATAATGTACGTCATATTTGTGTCATGTACAGTATGCATAATATAATACTATATATATGTTATAGCACTTATTGAGTAGAAAAGGTATTTCATTATGGTTTTATTTTCATTTTCTGGATTGTTAATAATGTTGTATGTCTTTCTGTTTTTATTAAAGATATTTTTAGAGCAGTTTAAAGATCACAGCAAAATTAAAAGAAATGCACAGAGATCTCCCATATACCCCTTTTCCTACACATGCAGGTTCCCCCCATTAGCAACACTCCCCACTAGAGTGGTTCATTTGCTAAAATTGATGAAGTTACATTAACAGAGCATATCTACCCAGAGTCCGCAGTTTACTCTTAGTATTATACGTTCTAAGAGTTTGGATGAGTGTATGCAGACACGTATCCATTGAAGTACCATATACAGAGAATATTTTAATTATCATACAAGTCTTTTAAGTGTTTGAATGTTTTTAATAAAAATTCTAAGTATTGACCAGGGATGGGGGAAGTTAGCTGGGTGGTGAATACTTTAATGATTAAAGAGAAAGGGTCCTACTGGTATTTTTGGAGGGGTACAGATGATGACTGTCTTTTTACCAAATCAAAGCATATATTTCTGAAATCAGGGTTTTGGCAAACATACAATGACAGATAGCCACCATTACATAATCATATGGTTTTACTCTCCTTAATATCCTCCTGTTTCTTGCCCTACCATCTCTCTCCCTTTCACTCCCCCAAAGTACACTAACCCTCAGTAACAACTGATTCCTTTTTTTTTACTGTCTCTAGTTTAGCCTTTTCCAAATATCATATGGTCAGAATAACACAGTATGTGATATTTTCAAATTGGCCTGTTTCACTTAGAGATATACATTTATGGCTCCTCCGTGTCCTTTCACGCTTAATAGCGCATTTCTTCTACTCCCGAATAATATTCCATTGCATGAATGTACTACCATTGATTTTTCCATTCACCTGCTTAAGGACATCTCAGTTGCTTTCAAGTTTGGGCAACTATGAATACGGTTACTACAAATATGTATATGAAGATTTTTCTGTGCACATATTTTTAGCTCCTTTGGATAGGTTAATTACTAGATCACATGCTAAGAGTATGTTTACTTTGTTAAAAACTTTTATAAAGTAACTATTTTACATTCCAATTAGTGATGAATGAGATTTCTACTTTTACATTCACCACTCTCATCACCTGTAATCTTACCCGTGTCCTGGGTCTTGACCATTTTAATACATGTGTAATGGTATTTTGTTTTAATTTGCCTTTTTCTTATGGCATATGATGTTTAGTTTTTTTATACTATTGTTTGCCATTTATGTGACTTCTTTGGTGAGTTGCCCTTTTTTGGGACCATTTTTAAATGAGGATGTTTGATTTTGTATTGCAATTTTTATGCACACATAAAAAACCCTCTACTCAATGGACTTTTTCTGGAGGTAACACAATCCATGAGGAGAAAGAAACATTCTTCCCCAAATTACATTCTTTTAAGACATTCTTTCTTAGCTCTGTGTATTCTGGTTAGTTTTCTTTTAAATCAAATGTGTCTTTTGCAAATAGTTTTTTCTAAGTCGGTGGCTTGTATTTTTATGCTGTATAATGTCTTTCATGGAGAAGTCTTTATTTATAATAAAATCCAAGTTTATCAACTTTATCACGATAATCATGTTTATCATGATAATCATTATTATTAGCAAGTTTATCATGACTCTTTCATGAATCCTGCCTTTGTTGTCCTACCTCAAGAAGCCATTTTTATATTCAAGGTTATAATCGGGTTCTCCTGTCATCATCTAGGGGTTTTGTACTTTACTTTCTTTGGTCTTTTTTTGAGACAGGATCTCGCTATACAGTTCAGGCTGGCCTTGAGCTAACTTTTGTCTTTTCTCTGTTTCCACTGTTATGTCTTCTTGTACCTTCCCTCATTTCTGTCATCATAAATTATTAGTAATAATTAGAAATGAAAGTGGCATCACTTTCCCTTGACAACTGAGAAAAGAAATATATGTGGGAGGATCCTAGGTAAAGTATTTCTATTATGAGTGTTTAAGTTTTGTGTTGGTAGAGCTAAGAAAGAATGTCTTAAAAGAATGTAATTTTGGGAAGAATGTTTCTTTCTCCTCATGGATTGTGTTACCTTCAGAAAAAGTCCATTGAGTAGAGGGTTTTTTATGTGTGCATCTTCTTTTGATCTTAGTGTTTTCTGAATGAACACACTTAACTCCTTCCCTACCACCTGGTGCATGGGTAACTCTATCTATGCTTGTGGTCCCTACCCCAGCAGTCTCTTCCAGGCTCAGTCCATTTATCCATTCTTTCTACTCTGTCTTTTATGTTATTGACTCTTTCTCCTTGATACACGAGTATCCAACCTCTCCTAAAACGAAACAAAACAAAACAAGACGTGCCTTCCTTCCACTTATCCTTTTAGTAGCCACCTGAGTTGCACATATCTTTCATATGGAAGTGGCTTCTTTGAACAGTGGACAGCTTTCTTGCTATTTTCTCTGCTTGTACTCTCTTCTACAACCACTTGCCATCTTTATACAATGATTACAATGTTATGTTTAAGTACAATGAAGTATTTTTGATTCTTATTTTACTTGACCTTTTAAGGTTTTTACATTGTATGTTGAGTCTCCCTGACTGAAACCTGAATCCAGCTTATACTGATAATTACACACTAACAGGACCCAAGACAGTACCTTTGACTCACCCACCTCACTACTGTATTCGCTCTGTTCAAGATTGTGTGTGTGTGTGCATATTAATTCATACAATATACTAGATCTCACCTTCTAGACCTCAGCCTGCATCTAAGCTAAAATAAATTTCAACACCTTTTCATACAACTGTTTTTCCTCTTATTAAATCTACCATTTTAGAATATCACCAGGGTCCTAAACAAGATGTTTGAAAGTCAGCTTTCTTCTTCCACACTTTGCATTTCCATCCAGCTCTGTGGTTTTTACCTGAGTTATATTTCATTTCCTTTCTCTCCAAAGTATCCTTCCTGACATCCAGTAGATTATGTCTTCATCTTTTCATTCTGAGAAACTGTAAATCATTGTAACTGGACTCCTCTACTACAGCCTACAGTATCGCCTCAGAGCGTTCTTAAAGTGAAAGTCTTGTCACTTAGCTCCTTAAATTCTTTTTATGGAAGACAGTAAATTTTATGATAAAGTCAAATTCCTCAGACAAGTAGATAAAACCTTTCTCATTTGAGTTCTCGATAATTAGGTAAATTCTTGAAAAGTGTTGTGATATTTCACGTCTTTGACTTTATACTTGCTGCTTCCTTTTTCTGAAATACTGTTCCAGCTTTCTGTATATATTTAATCCTGATTAGTGTTTCGGTATGGAAAAGCTGGCACTTTTCAATGAGCCTTTCTCTCTTCCCAAGTTGCTCCTCTGCTCTCACAGAATCTTCTTGGTGTATAAAAATACTGCACAGTACTTTCTTTTTTTTTTTTTTTTTTTTTTTTGTTTTTCTCCGGTACCAGGAACCGAACTCATGACCTTGCACTTGCCAGGCAGGTGCTTTGCCACTGAGCTAAATCCCCAGCCCCTAGTACTTTCAATATGTGTCTAGGTCCTCTAGTAAAATTTAGACTTAAAGATTATAAAATTCCTTTCTGTAAGGCCTGATGGCTTGCATAGACTTGCTGCTCAATAAGTATAGGTTGAATTTATTAAATTTCATTTTTACCTATTCAATGGCTATTTAATATTTAATTATCTGTATATTACTCATTCAATAATGCCTACATACTTTAACATTCTTTGTTTTGTGTAGGTGAATACAAAACGAATAATATATTATTCTTATTGAATTTAAGAAGAAAGCAGTCACTTGAAAGAGGATGTGGAACATAATGCATGCTTATTTGTCACCAGTTTGGGAATGTGTGAGTGAAATGATGTAGAACTCCTAAAAGAGGTGCACATCAAAACCCTGAGACTTTTGGAGAAGCAGTATCAATTGTTCTTGTGTGCAGGGAAAGATGCTTACGAGAGAGGAAGTAGATTTTGTCCTGTCTTTGGACAACAGGTAGAGTTATGGATAGATGAAAGTGGAGGGAAATACTGAGTCAGAACAAATCAGGTGAGCGAAGACAAACAAAACGAAAAGCATGAATTCCAGAGTACAGCGAGTCGAATGGCTTGGCCAAAGGAACAAGAATGTAAGCAGCATGAATGAGTAAAGTAGCTCAAGAAAATAAATAGATTAAAAAAAAAATGAATAGATAAAGAAAATGTGATTGTATGTGCATATGTGTGTTATTCAGTCACAAAAATGATATCTTGCCATTTGCAGCAACGTGGCTGAAGCTTGAGGACATAGAAACAAAATTAGCCTGAGGTAAAATGATACATTCTGTAAGGTTACACTTCCATGTGCACTCTTAAAAAAGTTGAATTCACAGAAGCAGAGAATGGAAGGGTGGCTACTAGGGCCCAGGGTGGCAGAATGGGAGACTTTCCATTACAACAAGAACAAGTTCTGGGTTATAAATTACAGCCCATTTCCTGATACATGTGTTAATTTGTTTGTAGTAATCATTACACCATGTGTACTGTATCAAACCACCACATTATACATCTTGCATATAAACAATTCCAGTCAAGCAGAGTTCTGGTTCTTATTTTGTGTGCTGCTTCCTGGTTCCAGTGCAGATCCCTCAGCCTGCTAGCACAGATCCTTCATCCCACTGGCACAGACTTTCTAGCTTCCACCACTGACCTTTGGGCTTCCCAGCACAGATCTGTGAAACAGGTCTGCATGAAATATTGTTATGGGCTCTAGGCCCCTAGTTGGACTTGTGGGAGGCATTGTTATGAGCTCTGGGTCTTCAACTGCACTCCTGGAGGACATTATCGTGGAATCCAGGCCCTCAGCTGGTCAAGATTCTTTGCTCTTTAGTGTGTGGACAGATTTCCTGCACTCTCTTTTGTATGATTCTTTGGGTGACTGTTATAAGTAATTGTATAAAATGTGTCCTGTATTATATTGTTCCCCTTGTAATAAACCCCAAACCAACACAAAATGTTAGGTTTGGATCATTGTTTCAGGAAAAAATAAATCAAAGATTTTAAAAATAGAAATGTATATGTTAGTAAACATAGGAAAGACATTTTTTTTTTCCTCTTCTCTTCTTTTCTGGTACCAAGAATCAAATTCAGGACCTTATGCTTGCCATGCAAGCAGTGAGCCACTGAGGTAAATCCTCAGCAAGGCATATTTTCTAGGAGGATTAAAAATGAGAAATTTAAAAGATTCACTGAAGTTCAGTTTGTAGCAGCACTATAGCAACAGTGGCGATTTCAAGGAACTGTACATGCCCTAGAGATCTATTTTTTGTATAGGAAGTTATGTAGTCTTTTTTGTAACTATTTCTACGTCACTGGACTTTACTCTAATTTGAAACAAACAGAAGAATGTCACACATAATAGAAATCATTCTAAACTATCCAGATAGCATCAAAGAATATCTACAATTGTTTTTCATATTTTTAATACCTTAATATGATTGATATATAGTATATAACTTCTTATATAAAAGCATATTTTATTTTAAAAGAATTCACAACTCCTTTTTACTTTATTTTCATGTAAAATATTTTCAGTGCTTCTTGAACATTATTATATTAGTTATATTTTCATTAACATTGGTTAGATATTACTGTATGCCACTATTTACCAAATCTTGAGTTAGAGGCAGTTTAAAATATGCCCATACTTTGATCTATCATCAAGCAAAATCGATAGTTACAGGATACAAGTGCTAAGAGCAACAAACATAATGTGTGCATGTCAGAGGAAGGGAAAATAAAACACTTCATGAACTAAGAAGTGATGCGACAAAATATGAAAATGAACAAGAAAGGTCAAAGCATTTCTAGTTGGAATAAAAGAATTACAATAGAACAAAAAGAATGAGAGTTTAATGGAGACCACCTTGATTTCATTCTCTTCACTCACCCACATATCGTAAAAAAAAGCAAACACATTATACATCAAATTTGCTAGCAGTGTAAATAGGAGGCCGAGAGACTGGAAACCTCAATTGACATGAAGGTAGGGAAATATACTTATACAGAGGATCAACACCAGCTCTAGAGCACACTCTGAACTGAAGAACTGCACAGTAATGATACAGAAGGGCACATCAAGCTCCTGTTCATGCCCTAAAACAGAGATCGTCAATGATGATTTTCCTTCAGACAAGAAAGGCTTGTCTTCAGGTAAAGTTCTAGCAGAAGGTTTCAGACATGATGTCTCAAAAATAGCTATTAAGTGCATGGGACTAGAAAAAACAATTTTCAGAGGCATTATTTTGGGAAGGAGAACCCTTTAGAAAGTAGATGTACAGCTTTACGAATGGAAGGAATGGCAGAAGGAAAGAAATGGTCTCATAGAGTAACCATGCAAAACTAACACAGAATCAAACATTCTTGCACAGTAAAAGCATGTCGACATAGATTTTTAAGGTATGTTTCTTGATTCTGTCTTTAGAAGGTGTAGTTGAATTGAGAAACTTAGAAGGACACCAGTTTGCCTTTTTAACTCTGTGTATCCCCAAGTATTTAGGATAAAGTAATACAAAACTCAAATTGACAAAAAACATGAGAAAATTAGAATTCACACAATGACAATAACAGGAAATATTTAAAAATCAAATAAATGTTTTGCAGAAAAATAAAATGAACACACTATATCAAAGTTATAAATCAGAGAGAAATTGAATACATTATGCAATTTAAATTAAATACAATAAAATGAGTTTATATATACATGAAAACTCAAAATGTGAAAATAAAATAATCATTAGCAATATGTGAAAATGTACCTAACAGAATTTAGGTAAAAATGTTTAAGAACAAGCTAAAAATATCTCTGAAATAGATACTAACATGCAAAGTCATCAGATTTATAACCAAATGTATAAAGGAGAGAAATATGGAAACCCTGAAATAAAAAGATAAAAGATTTTTTAAAAATTATAGTTAAACAAGGCAAAGAAGATAGAACACATGTATCATTGGAATCTCCAGATATTTAAAAAGAAAATTAAGAGAATGGAATCAAAATATGAAATCATCACTTTTCTGAAATAAAAGACTAGATATTGAAAATCTGGCATCTAAATCTGATTTAGCATTCATGTGATTACATGTTGAAAACCATACATAATAGACAGAATAGAACCAGAATGATCAAATTCTAGATATATCTTAATAAAATTACTTCAATTTATAGAAAAAATAATTTTCTGGTCAAAAAGTTTAAGTTATGCAGGAAGAAAAGAAAATCAGCACATTTTAGAATATTAACATGTGAAAAAGATAAAGAAGCTTTTTTTTTTTTTTTTTTAAAGTACGGACTTGCCTAGCCAAACTACTTTTCTAGAATCAAATTCTTGCATGTAGAAAGTCAGAAAACAGCACATGGTTAACTCTTCTTGAGGAATATGCCAGTGCACAGATTTCTTCTATCCAGAAATGTTTGGAAAATTGTGTTAATTGAAATAATAGCAACCATGGAATATATGCAATGTGTAGGGGTGGACTAAAGATGGAATAAGGATGAAAGAATGGTATGAAAATGCTATCTGCTTTCCAAAGTTAATATAACTGAAATCTTAAAGTAGAAGTGCTATCCTTGGCTACATTGCTCCTAAAACAAAAATTTCATTTGAAGGAAACACCAACTGCAAATTGCAATGTTAAAAGATCACTACAATCAAATTATCAACATGTGTGCTGGTATTAACTGTGTTAGTTTTCCATTACTGTGACAATATACACAAGGCAATTAATTTATAATAAGTAAAGATTTATTTTAGATTCCAGTTTCTGGGCTTCAGTCCAGTTAAGGCCCAGCTGTGTTTAGGCCTATGGAAGGAATGTGTAGCAGAAGAATCGATGAATTTCATGACAGCCAGGAAGTAAAATGAGAGACAGAAAGAGGACCACATTCCCCAAATCCCCTATGAGGGCATATGCCTAGTAATCTAAATTGTCTCACCAGACTCCACTTCTCACAGACTCCACCATCCTCTAATGGTACCTTGTGCTAGGGACCATGTGGACTTTTGGGAGACACTTATTCAAATTATAGTATTGATTCCATTTTAAAACATGATACATAATACATAGCCCTCAAATTTATACAGAAAGGGGGATCATGTAATAAATAATTGTCCTCTATTTCACTATATTGTATGTGGAAAATTACAAAAGTTGAAGTGACTACTGTCATATTCACATTATACAGAGACTAAAATTCTACAAGTAATTATTACAGAGTAATAAATTGAGCTGGGCAAACAGGTGGCAGTATGATATAACATTAAAGGGCATGAAGCCTGGAGCACAGAGCCTCACTGCGGATTTTGGATTTACTGTTACTAGCTGTGTGATGTTGCATTGTAACTGTACTATCTCATGCTTCTAAACGACACATATCACTGTGTTGATATAAGATTGAATGAACAGATCCTTAAAGAGGTTAGAACCGTGTGAAGAGCATTTTAAGTCTGATTTTAGCGTTTATAAAATTAAATTTAACATAATTGAGTCTTCAAGATTAGATGGTAATTAGCTGTTTTACATTTTAAAACCAGAATAATTACATATGAATTAAATTCCCAAGATATAATTCACAAATCATCATACTTTCCAATGTACTGTCCACATTCTACACCCACAAAAGTACTTCCAGTAGTAAGTCTGCCCTTGAGATTAGATTTTAAAATAATTACATCTCATTGATGCTCAAGTTTTTTAGCATGTGAATATTTATGTTTAGGACACATAGATTACTTGAGAAAATACACTGTTTCACATTTTAAGTCTAAATATTCTTATTTTTCAAAATAACAATGGTCAGTATGAGAATTAAATTATGTATTTCTGTAATTTAAATTATATTTATAGTTCCAGGTGGCTGTAAGTCTTAAAAAATGATCTGCTGTGTTAACTATAAAGAAGTGCACAGTACGTCCCTGAGGTACACTGCATCTTTTGTAGCTATTCTGACTTTCTAGTGTAGAACATAATGCTGAGAATGCAGTTGGTGCCAGATATATCCATACTTGATAATCAACAATGTAGAGCTATTGAGTATCTGCTCTGCCAGGACCTGTTCAGAATACTTACAGGGGCAGATCATGTCTTTACTTTTGTTCCTAAGATAAGAATATGAGGATTTACCACTCACTAAAAGCCACGCCAAATTTTTTTTTTTTAATTTTAAAGATAAAAGGAGGGAAACATTAACAGACATACAACATTTTACAACA
>NW_004955402.1:20166158-20231305 GCF_000276665.1 Chinchilla lanigera
TTCAGCTGGGAACCGTGGCGGTGTGGGCGAGCACAGACTCGAGCCCAGGTGTCTAGCCGCTCCTGGAACACTGGCTCTCTCTGCGCAGGGCGGCCACGCCAAATTTTAATTGGAATTGCTTTGGCTTTCATCTGTAGGAAACCTGGAGTATCTCTGTGAAGTAATTCTATGATATTTACATACACTTAAAATGTTAGTCTTCTCATTTCTTGTAATGAAAATAGAGGCATGACTAATACATGCATAGGTGTGGCCCAGACGTTGCCAAATTTTCAATATTTAGCCCTAGAGTAAATAATACAAACCTTTAGAGACATGAAATAGTTGTGTGTACTTTTAAGACAAATTGACTTAGGAGGATTTATTTCTAGCTGATTGCCAAAGAAGTGAGTGGTTTGTAATAATTTTATATCTTGTTTTTACATCTAGAATCCCACACAGAGAAATATGTAGTCATCTCTCCAGGAACACACGAGTAATACTTGGCAAACTTTGTAAATCCATTTCTAAACCCCAGGTCTTGGTCTTCCAAGTCTTGCTGGCGGCCTAGAGAAAGACAGCTCTTCATATCTTATTGCTTCAAAATAAAATATGGACAGAATGTATGTAAAAAATGAAAAATTTTTACAAAACAAAAGAAAAAGTTGTCATTTCAAAATCAAAATTGTACTACAGAACATTTAAAATATTTTAAAGTAAAAAACTAAAGTATTGTTAGCAATTCTGTGATACTACCATGATCTGTTATTCAGTGACAAATGATGCCCATCTATGTTTCTCATTGAAAAGCTATTTCACATACTCATTCACTGATAATGTAAACATTTATAACTTAAGTAAAACCAAAGTATGAGTATACAGAAAGGTCTTTTCCAAAGAATATTTGACTGACTGTCACATAGTAAATGATTTCCTACTTTACTTCAGTTTTGACATTTCTAAAAACATTCCATTAGAAATAATACCTGTCTTAGGTATTTTTCTTGTTGCTGAAACAGAACACCCAGCACCCCAAGTTAAAGGTGGAAAGGCTTACTTAGCTTACAGTTTGAAGTGGTTTCAGTCCATAAACGGTTGGCTCCAAGGCAGGGTAGCATGGCAATCAGGCAGCACAGTTCATGGCAGGCAGAAGGTAGCAAAGCAGCAAGGTATGACCACAGTTCTTTCTATCTTTTATATCTTATCCAAACTACTTAGGGCAGGTAGCACTCACACTCTTAACTCTAGTACCCTCAATTCTAGCATTGCACCATGAATCAATTCCAGCTTTACACAGTCTAGATCTAACTACCTCTTTAACAGCCCCACCTATGCCTGCACGAGGTTTTGAGTAGACATCTAGACACAAGCGGTAACATATCTTCCATATGCTATGTTTCATATGTAACTGTTTTGGGCAACATTAGGCAGTATGTGTGGTTATTTTATAAGCATTGCATGATGGCACACATGACTGTCTTCTGCCTTTATGTTACTTTAAAAAAATCAACTGTAAAAGCAAAGATGTCACAAGTTATCCTACTTTAGTTGCTTCAGTCAGCTAAATAATCAGAGCAGAATTGGAAGAAAAAAATACAAACAGCACAATAAAGAAAAAGTGAATTCAGACCTCAGGCTTGTGATGTCCCAGGGCAGATATTAATTGTTCTGGCTTGCCTAAGTTCATTCTTGCTCTCCCATAACTTCTGTGTCTCTTACTTATAACTAATACAGTACAAAGAGGTAGCCTACATCTTGGGGGTTTCCTTTGTGATATATCTGCATTTTACTGCCTATGTTTGTTAAGGATGAAACTATCAGCTTCCCAATTGATGCCTCTAATTTTGTGCATTTTAAGGCATAAAATATTTTTTATGGATGAAACTTTGTCTGTTTAATCCATCTGCCAGCAAGTTCTTTTTTTTTCTGGCCAAATATTGCTTAGGGCCTTCAAGTGTTTCTTCATCTGTGAAATGAAAAGAGGTACTTCCAACCTAAAATGCCCTGATCTTCATGTCCCCTTGTAAGTTCAAAAATCTTTCTACAGAGTTAGATACTAAACAGCAGAGTCCAGGCCTTTGCGTGAACTCAGCTTTCTTTCAGTTTTCCTAGTGAAGCCTTACTGATGAGCTGGTTTTTGCTGTGTTGTCGTATTAATACTTCTTTGAGGGTGGTCTAGGTGATTCTTCCTCAAGGAAAGTAGTTTTTAAAAATCTTAGCTCATAATTCATTTTTTACAGAAAGTAATTCCTATGCTACCAAATGTAAAGGGTCTTTGTTGAAGGTCAATATTTCTGAAAGAATGGCAGATCACATGTGTTAGAATTTGAATTCTACCCCTATGAAATAAAAAAGTTGAAGTCCTGGACCCTAAAATCTCACTTTGTGGCCTTATTTGGAAATCAAGAGGTAATCAAGTTAAGCTTGGTACATTCATATGGGCCCTAAATTGATACAGCCCATGCCCTAATCAAAAGGGAGGAAATAGCATATAGAGGGAAGATGATCTAAAGAGATATAGGAAAAAACAGCCATCTACAACACAAGGATACCTTATGCTACTAGAAGTTAGCATAGAGCCCCGTGACAGATCTTTACCTAGGAATAGTTCCTTCAGAAGAACTGCAGTTTTTCTAATATCTTAATTTTGGATTTCCAGTTTACAGAACTGTGACATAATAAATTTCTCATTTTCCAAGCTACCTTCTAGTAACCCTAGGAAACTAACACAATATGTTTCAAACATTCTACCTCTGCTTTTGTCATTTACTCATGATAACTGTATTCTATTAGATGGATATCCTAGAAATTTCTAGAAAGAGTTCTGACACTAGAATTCCTAAACTTCGCTTAGGAAATGACTCTTATCCTTTCTCCCTATACAGGAAGACAATTAAATAGATAAAATACAGTGACCCTTCACCTATCGTGGGAGTTATGTTCCAGATACTCCCGCAATGGGTGAAAATCTTTCAAGTAGCAGCGTTATATTGATTTCATTATTTATATATGTACATTTAGGATTTGTAAACACTTCCCACACTCCTACAAACCTTTTCCACTTTTTTTTTTTTTTTTTGAGATCTGGGAGTTTTTAATTCTCTTTCCTGGTGATTTATTGTTTTTCTTTTAATTTTAAAGAGAGTAGTAATTGAGAAACAAACAAACAAAGAAATAGAACAGTAGCAGCATACCAGTATCACAAACATAAACAAATCAAAGCAAGAACATTCAAAGTGGTACAGAGTCTCAAGGCAAAATAATATGAATCAACAGTGGTTGTTACATTACATATTGCTGTCCTCAACTACATTGCTCAGATTACCCTTTCCCACGCTCTTATAAACACTTCATATGCTCTTAAACACTTTCTACACACTTAAGCCTACGTAATTTTGACAACATGTAAAATTCTATATGGTTGCTGGAT
The DNA here is from genome assembly GCF_000276665.1 of Chinchilla lanigera. Taxonomy (NCBI): domain Eukaryota; kingdom Metazoa; phylum Chordata; class Mammalia; order Rodentia; family Chinchillidae; genus Chinchilla; species Chinchilla lanigera. The sequence continues at coordinate 20,169,568 of NW_004955402.1, forward strand.
GTGAGGTGGACAAGGACAGATACTTAATGTATGGGCATACTGCGTGAGGAGATGCTATGGTCACTGAGCCAATCAGCATCCGGGATACAGAGCACAGTGTTGTGGTTGGTTGTTTTCCATTTCATTAGCCAATAATGTGCCACATACAATCTCACGGTTTCAAACCTGCACAAGTGGTAGTGGTGTACTGCATTTCCATTGTGAACAGTACAGTATTCATCCACTGATGAAAATATATACTGTATTTTATTTTGATTTAATATTTTTAATATGTTTGAATTAATATTTATATTTTTATATTGTTTCCAATTTTAGGCAAAAATAATTAAAATCATAAATATTGCATAAATACCTATATACCACAAAATCCCACGACATAGTGAAAACTTCACAATACAGAATTAGGTATATATTTTTTAAAATTCTGTGGTACAGTGAAGCCACAGTAAGTGAACCATGATATAGCGAGGGATGACTGTAACTGTGTTATAGTCTTTAAACTTACAATTTTGATGACATTGGAATGGCAAAGTGTTCTAATAAACTCACAAGATGATTATTTGACTATATTTCTCTTACAATAAGCATAAGTCATTTATTATAAAAACTGACTCAAAATAATAAAGATTGAATTAGATGCAAAGTTTACCTCAATAATAGTGTATTAGCTTATTCTATAGCTCTATAATACTTTTGAAAACATAGTGTTTTTAATTAAAAATTATGAGAAACATTGAGAAAATGAGTGAAATTATAAAAATGTGAATAAATTATGAATAATACCCTGTAACTTAATTGAAAATATTGCTTAAAATTTTAATATCCTATCAAATATGAATGTTTGGCATGTCTATGTATTTCCCTAAGTGTCTATATACGTTTGATTTAATATTATTTAAAACATTTATAATTGTATGCCCACATATATTCAATCATTTTCACTCTATATAAAATTTTATCATTTTATATTGTATCAAAGTAATTTCCATGACATCTGTTGTTAGAACTTACAATTTAAAACAGAAATTTTTTATGCTTTGCTTACCTGTTTTTATAAAAACATTCTGGAAGTGTCAGAGTATACAAGATTAATGCTTGATAAATACTGTTGAGAGATGGGTATTATTTTTACTTAAAATAGGTGGATCACATTTTTTATTAGGGATTATAATAGAAGAATTAGAGAACCCCTACTTCTGTTCAATTTCAACAGAAATATTTTACAAGAACACTTTTTAAAAATTGTGTTAATACAACTAAGAGCAAATTAGGTGTTTAATTCATACTTTTGGTAATAACTTTAATGTGATCAAATCTCAATGGTAATGTAACTGTTTTATTTATTACAGTTTTTCACAGAAATATAGTGGGATGATTTTCTAAAAAAATGGTTATATTTTCCCAAGCACAATTAATTTTGGAGGTCAAGTGGCAAAATGATCTAAAAGCTAACTTTGTCATAGAAACTTTTAAGTTTAAATAGTTTACAGTTTTTTTTATTATAGTTCTGAATTGTCTTGAAAGATACAAGGTGGGAGTTGCTATTTTCATATCACAGGTAATTAAATTGTTAATTCAAGATTCTAAGCAGCAATTTGAGGTACTTAGTGGCGTGAACTACATAGAAGAGAACACTGTGACTCTAGTTCCTTGGTTGAAAATCTATGGCATGTATGCCGGCTATTTGTTACCATTGTAAGCTCTAAAATAGTCTCCATTACTACGGTAGGTAATACACAAGGAGTAAGCAGTAAAGTAGAGCATGCAGTCAAAACAACCAACCCATCCCAAACAATGTAGTTAAATTCAATATCCAAAGAAACCACGTTGGCTAATACTGCATACATTTTTATAATATCTATTTAGTGACTTTCTGGATTAAGGAGCTGATGTGTCTTCTGAAACAGCATGTCTTACTGTTAGTGAGTAATGGGGTGTTTTGAGAATATGCTCAGAGATGGATGAATTCACCAGAATGGTCATCCAGGAAGACCTGGAATTTCTTTTTTTTTCTATGCAAATCTGGCTTGTGGTTCATTGGTAAGATAGAGAATAAAATTTCTGGAAGGTCAGTCTGTTTAATTGCATAGACTTCAGTAGCTAGTCTTTTCTTGATTACCAGTGCATTTATTCATCATATTTATTATAAGATGCAAAGTCAATTTTTTAAATGTCTGTTAAATAAAGATAAATATAATGCTAGATAAAAATCCCAGGAAAGAAATGAAAAGAAAGAAAAATGCAGACAGGCAAATGCTCGGATGAGGGTTAGAAACTCTTCTGACTTAGAAAATATGTTAACAGTAAGTACTCCAAATGCTTCTCACAGAAAAACAAGGCCACTTGTGAAAGGGGTCTTCTCATTTTTCTCTAAATCCAAGCGTCCTGGATTTATACGAGGCCCACTCTTCAAATAAATGTTTTCTAGTGACAGGAAGATTCAGAAAATGCTTCAACAGCAATAAGTGGGATGGACGCTGTGTTGTAATAATTTGGATACACTTCACTAATGCAGTTATTTGCAATGAGGTTGGCTCAGCGCCCAAAACAGTGAACAAACAAATATAGCTCCACGATTGTTTCATGCCTTCCAAGACAGCCAGAAAGATTTTTACTCAGTCCAGGGGGGCCCAGTGGTCACTGCTGCAGACTCTGGTCATCAAAACCTCATCAGACATATTTTTTAAATAGTCTTTGTTAAATTCACCAATGTGTTTTATGTAAAAATGCTGGTGAGGCACGAATGTTTTTAATCAAATTAGTATGCAACATAAGGCAGCTGTGTATTCAAATGGGTTTTTTAGCAATTTGGTTGTTTTCCTTATAATAACAGGAAAGAACATTTTGATTTTGAAGGTGACAGAGGCAATATTACCAGAATTAAACAATCTGAATTAGCTTTTTCATGAAATGTAATATGTTTTATGCTTTTAGATGGGATGCTCTAGTGCTTTCAGATGAGCCTTCCACTGTCACAGTCAATGGCCAGGAACAGAATAAGCTCTGGAGGTAGGATTATCCTCAAATTTAATTTTTTTTTAGAAGAAGCTAATGGCAAATGTTTCTAGCAAACTTTAGGTTCATCTATGTTATAACTAGAGAACCAAGACAGGATATTAGAAGAACAGATAAGTATAAAATTAGTAAACAAAGTTTGACATTTTGCTTATTCTATGAATTTAATGCTGAAAATGAATATAATCCCTAAAATCATAAACAGCATGCATGCCAGACAAAAGCAGCAAAATTTCATTTCTTTGTCAACTCAGGGCTGTAGCACATAAGAGAGTAACAAGACTACAAATTTAACTTTAAGTTATATGATAATAACTGCATAGAGTTTACCACCAAATATGATTAAAATGCAGAGAGCTTCCTTTTGTTATTTCTACAGTGTTTATAGGTTAGTATTCAAATGGGCAGCATGTATACTCCAGGCATATCATTATGAAGCAGGAAAATACTTGTACATATTGATCCAAAAGAAAACAAAAGCCTATAAAAGGATGAAATACACTATATAACGTGTAACAAAAAATTGAAACTCTTACAATAAATACCCCTGATAAAAGTAGCTTCTTATGTAAGGTTAGCCCGTGTGACTTTGCAAATGACAAGGAAGTTTCTATGTTAGCCTCTTATAAGTACCATTTTTGTTTCATCAGTCTTTAGGAAGGAGGATTTTAAAACTTATTAGCAACCAGTATTACCTAGAAATAACATGTAGAGCAAGGTACTGTTGTTAAAATAATTTTAAAATTCCTGAGAGTAATTTATTTCCTTTATTTTCATGGAAAGGATGCCTGAGAGTCCTTCCTAGAAGATGCATGCAGAGACACTTTTCACCCTAAGCCTGGACAAATCGTGATTAATGCCAATGGGTGCAACATCACCTAGGAGCCATGTGACCCAGCTTTAGAAGGAATAACGTCTGACTAATAGAATAATAAGCACATGCACTGGGGATCACATAGATGCTCTACAAATATTAGCAAGAGCAATGTGACTAAAGCAGGCTGCTAGTGTTCTGGATGAAAGGATTTTAAGGCCATCTGGTGTCTGGACATCAGCCTGAAAATCACAGGCTTCAATCCATAAGATAATCCATTTACACAGTCTACATACTGTGATGGCTTTCCTCATGGATTTGTTGCATTATCCCAAATCAGTCCTGTAACCTGTGGAAAGGTCTAATGTCACTTAGATATTAGTAAAGAGGCATTTATTACTTTATTTATGAAACACATTTATTATAGTGATTCAAGTAGTTGAGGGTTCCATACTTGGAGAGAAAGAAAGTGATAGAGTAGGGCAACATGTGTAAGATTTTGTGATGAAAATTCTTTTGTTATAAAAAAACAAAGCAAGTAAATGTTAGCTTGTATGTCTTGTAAGAAGGGGAAATAGCTACAACTTGAAAGTTTCCATGGGATAAAAATAATATTCAAGGGGAAGTTTTAAATTTAGTCAACATTTACTGATAATATATAAGATGGAAGTAAGGCAAAATAAGTTATGTTAGCTTCCATCTTCAGAGGTCAAAATTACAGATGAACAATATAAACATATACTCAAAGTAGTGCTGACAACAATAAAATAATGTCCAATACTTCAAAATGTGTTTTTAAGAAAATTATATTTACTTAAATATATTTGTTTAAAAATTATATTTATTTAAATGTAACAGTTTTTAAGTTTATTTGGATAGCATTTTATAACAAATTTTTGTTTTAAGATTGTATTTCTTTTTTTGTTTAGAAAAATACTTTTCTTTATTGGTATACAATAGTAAATGTGATGCTGGCAGCTGGTATGTCAGAATGAGACAAAGACTTTATTTTTTTCACTGTTTTTATCATGATTGGATGTTGAATTTTCTCAGTGCTTTTTCTATATCTACTGAGATGTTTGTATGATTTTGTCCTTTCTTCTATTTATGTATTGTATTACATTTATTGATTTTCATAAACTGAACCATTCCTGCATTCCTGGGATGAAGCCTAGTTGGTCATGATTTGTGATATTATGATGATTTGCTGCATTCTGTTTGCCAGTATCTTATTGAGGATTTTTGTATCTGTGTTCATTAAAGAAATTTGCCTATAGTTCTCCTGTTTTGGTTGGATCCTTTTCTAGTTTTGGATTCAGGATAATGTTTGCTTTCCAGGAAAAATTTTAGGAGTACTTCTTCCCTTTTGATTTCATTAAAGAATTATAAGAGTACTAGTATTAGATCTTTGAAGTTTTTGAAGAATTTGGCAGTGAATTTGTTGGGACCTGGGCGTTTCTTGGTGGTTTTTAAGAATTACTTCTTCAATTTCACTGACTGATATTGGTTTATTAAAGATTTTTATATCTTCTTGGTTCAATTTTGCTAGTTCATATACATCTAGAAATTATCCATTACTCTGAATTATCTATTCCTCTTAATTATCCATTCCTTTTAATTTCTCATTGTATTATAATATAAATTCTCAAACTAGTTATGGGTAATCTTCTGTATTTCAGTAGAATTTGCTGGGACTTCACCTGTTTGCATTTGGGTCTGCACGGATTGGGGTCTTTGTTTTCCTTATTTTGGTAAGATTAATGGTTTGTCTGTTTTGTTTAAACTTTCAAAGAACCAACTCTTTGATTCACTGATTATTTATATTTTTATTAGTCTCAATTTTTAAAATTTCTGCCCTAAATTTATAATTTACTTCTTGATATTAGCTTTGGGTTTGGATTGTTCTTGCTTTTCTAAGACCTTAAGGTATATTATTACGTCATTTATTTGAGCTAGTTCTGTTTTCCTGATGTAGGAATTCACTGCTATTAACTTCCCTTTTAGGACTGTGTTCATTGTGATCCATAGGTTCAGATGTGCTGTATTGGCATTATCATTTGATTAGAGAAACTATCTAGTTTATTCTTAATTTTATCTGTGACCCATTGATTATTCAAGACAGTATTTTTAATTCCCACATGTTTGCATAGTTTATGTAGTTTCTTTTGCCATTATTTTCTAGTTTCATTGCACTATGATCTGATAACAATATTCTTTACCACTCCTCAAATTTGTACGTCTCAGTTTATTCATAATTCTACTGTGCCATTATATAAACTGTCATTATCTTTAACCTGTAACACTTCACCACTTCCTGAAAGTTGATACTTCTGAAGATACAACAAAAACAGCTAAATATTTTACTAAACCTATAACCAAATACAGATGACCTCTTCTGTTACACGGTCCCATTCTACACACTCCTGATATTAATGCTAGAGAAAAATATTATACATTGCCAGAATGTAGCAAATTATATGTCCAAAAAATGGAACAATTATTTAACATGTTTTCCAACCCATTAAAACTTGAAAATATTTCAACTGTTGTTATCAGGCTTACTTCAATTTTTAAAGATGTAGTTATATATTTTTAAAGTTCCTCTTTTATAATCCAATCTTTTTTTTTTTTGGTTTTTTGGTTTTTCTTCAGTACCGGGAACCAAACTCACGACCTTGCACTTGCCAGGCAGGCGCTTTTGCCGCTGAGCTAAATCCCCAGCCCCTTATAATCCAATCTTGTGATAATATTTCTAATTTCTTTTGCTCATGTACTTTTTAAACCCCTAGTTAGGCAGATTCCTGAATGATAACTTTTAATGAGAAAATGTAGCTATTAAGAAACCATGTGAGGCCTGAGGATATAGCTCAGTGGCACAGCGCCTGCCTGGCAAGTGCAAGGTCTTGAGTTCGACTTCTGGTTAACAAAAAAAAAAAAAAAAAAAAAAAATACCATGTGAAGGGTCAATTTAAAAATTGTTTATTCAATTACTTAATATAATCTTACCACTGAAATACAAAGGGAAGTAAACATAATGCCATTTTGATTTTCTGAATAGTAAGTGATCTATTAACCTTAATCAAGTTTACTAATGTGCCTAAGTATTCTGAGTAATAACATATTTTGATATTTAAAAGAAGGGAAGAAATCTGAAAATCCACTTTTTGTACTTTATTAAATGATTTAAAATGTTTCCTGCTATAATAATACACTATGTAACCATCCACCTAACTCAATAAAACAACTTTTCAAATGTTAAAGCTAAATCTCAGCTCTGATTATGCTGAAGATGAGCAAAAAGTGAGTTGGAAGGAGAAAACAGCCAGTCACATCCTCACAAAGTGATTTTATTTCAGTTAAAGTAAATTTGTAAATAGTGTGCCCAGATTTTGAAATGGAACACCAAACAAAAGTTACGACCTTAGATGATCCATAAATTACAGATCATAAATTATGGTGATAGGACTTTTCAGATATTTAAGTTTTCTGATGGTAAACATCTATAGAAGATTATACCCAAGATAATATGCATCCTGTGCAAAGGTTTGGTGGTCTCTATCAAAAAAATTTTAGTGAAAAAGGTAAGTGTATTTAGCTTGCTTTGATTTTTATCTCTATAAAGTAGTCAAGGAAATAATGGTAGATGTAAGTTTTTGAAGGCTGTCAATGGATGGAATTGTTTAAAAAGTAAAGGAAGATACTTTTTAGTCTTCTATTGAGATGCCTTGTGTATTGGTAAAGTTCATATCTTTTCATCTGATCCCTCTACTTGGCACAAAAGGTGCTCAGAAATGAAGTAAAGAGTATTAACACAAACACCTTTTGGGATATACATACTAGGTTGGTTAGAATATTTGCAGGAAGCCAAGTAAGAAATAAATCTGGATATGTAAAGGAAAGTCAGAGAAAACTGGTTAAATTCAGTATATACGAGGCATTAAATACAAAGGGAAAGTTCTTCAGCTTTAAGATAATTTAGTAAAGACATGCAATGAAAATAGACACAGATGTATAGATACTTCTCAGAAAGGTAGAACCAAAGTTATTAACACAAGAATACCATAAATATTGAAATCAGTGAAGGAAGAGGATTAGAAAATGAGCATTTATACTAAAAGACAAAGAAAGAAATAGTGCAAGGAATGATCAAAATATACAGTGAATGTTTATATTAAAAAATTATTGCAGTAAAAGATATTGCTCTTAGGCCCCCTTCACATACTCCCTTCTCTCTTTATTCCACACATTTATTCTGCCACTTTTGACATATTTTCTGAAGTACTTCTGGAAATCTACTTTGCAGAGTGTCTTTCTGAGTTGTGATTAAAAAAATACACTGAATGTTCCTGCTGAATACCGACCAACAGAAAAGTGAGCTCACAGAGACAGTATGGGTCCTCACTACCTTATTCACTGGATCTAGTATGGTTCCACTTCTGGCTCTTTGTTAAAAGAAAACTGACTGACAAAGTTAAACATGTTGAATCGATTCAGGACACTGAGACAGCCACAAAGGCACAACTAAAGAGGCTCAAAAGGGAGGACTTCCAGATGTGCTTCAGAAAGTGAGAAGAATGATGAGTGTGTGTGTACAAAGCCAGGGGAAATGTTTTTGAGGTGTTAAGGACAACTGTGGCTCTTACTGTAATTAATTTTTAAAATTTAAATTTTCATCATATTTTTCAGTCATCCCTACTGTGTGCTCTGCCGATATTTGCTTTACTGTGGCAAGTTACCAAATGGAGAGGTTTATACAGTGAAAATCAAACAGGCTGTAGTTGACTGACTTCTCTACTGACTTTTTGGAGAAAGCAATGGTAAACTTTTGATGGGAGGGAGCTGGCTAAGAAAGAATGGGTACCTATGGAGAATGATGTCAGCCATGGTAGACATTTAACAGACAAACAAAAAGAGCTATCTGTATATAAAATCCTTTGACTAGGAAAACCAGCTGTCTATATTAAAATCTAGGGTAAACATCTTTGCCATATTTTGAAAGTGCTTTTTTTTTTTTTTCCCTTAGGAAAATATTTTGGAAAGGGCAAAATATTTACATAATGCTAATGTGGCAAAGAAATCTGACGTGATTATTTTGTTATCTGGGATGATACCAGAAGTAATCAATCAAATTCTAATCACCTGGAAAAGTTTGGAGATTATGAAATATCAGCATGGTTTTCTGAATAGCAAATCATGCCAGACCCATTAAATCGTGGCATCTGAGCGTTACAGGGTATGGAGGCAAGGAAAGATGAGAGCGATGATCCATCTTATTTTGTGGAGGTGGAATCTGTTCTCTATCATTTTCATTGACAAATGTGGGTATATAAAGCCAGGGCCACATTATTTTCAGGTGGATGGGTGCCCATCATCCCTGAATGTTCAACCAAAGGACAACTGAGGCTTTCATTTCAGGTCACACTAACATTCTGATGTAGTTGCCAGACACTCATTCTGGGGACTAATATATTCCAATTAAATTATCTGCATTAAGTTATTTAGAGTGTGCTCATCAATTTTCTAGGTAATTATAAATCTCCTTAATATAAATAGGAGGTAATAATCTGAAAGATGATATAGGATAAACACAAAATAGAAAACAAAGACATTTTTCTTAATAGAATAATAATAACATGATGTGACTATGAAAATTACTAAAACTCTAGAAAATTCTTAAAAGGAGTATGGTATTTAAGGACATTATAAAACCCATTTGCTTTTCCTTATTTTAGTAAATCACCCTTAAGCTAGCTGCTCTTAATTAAAATATTTTTTAAATGAATTCAGAGAGAAAATTTAGTATTTTTTTTTTCAAAGATTTTTCATGCCATATGTGTTACTTTATAAATTAGGGGATTCAAGCTACATTTCAAAGATATCGTTAAGAAGCAAGTAAACACTAACACTTTAAAGAAGATATATAAGATACCATCCTTAAAAGTGTTTCAGATAAGAAAAGAAATTGAAGGACGCGCCCATAAGGAAATAATTCATAAAGTGAAGAGAGTTACTTAGCCTGCGGTCAACAAGTAATTGCAAAGATATAGAATTGGCTCTTCATATTTACTCCTGAGGATCAACGCGTCATTGATTAAAAATATTCTGGAAAAATTGCACCTATCATGGACATATACATTTATTTTTTTCTACTGTTTTCCCTAAACAATATAAACAAAGTTTATTTATAAAGGATTCACAGTGTATTACATGCAATCTAGAGATATTTAAAGTATACAGGAAGGTGTGTGTAGGTGTTATACAAGTAATAGCACGTTATATAGGAAACAAGCATCTGCAGATTTTGCTACTTATTGGGTTTGAGGCTGTGATTACAAGACAAACCCTTGAAGATGTTGAGGGATGATTACACTATGTAATGGCCACTAAAGTAGACCATCAGACAAGCTTACAGTGAAAGATAAAATTGAAATGGAGCAAAAAGGTTGGCTAAGTATCTTTCCCAAGGTCGTTTCAGAGTCAGGATTCAAGCTTCAATTTGTATTACTTAACTGGAAAAAGAATGTGTCTTCATTATTTATTAAGTATTGCGGGGGATCTCTATAGAAAAATAAAATAATGTGTAATTCATAAATATATATTTTTAATGGATACCACAGATTCTTGCCAATTTCTTCTTTCACCATTGATTCAGATTGTCATGTAGGGTCCACTGTATCCTTGAGTAAAGACAGAACCATGTCTGTTCAGAGTGACTTTACTTCAGACTAGACACTACCAAAGACCTCCTTACAATGACTGTATATTTTATGATAATCAAGGAAAATAAATTACAGTGTACAGTATACTGTATTTACACATGGGAGATAACCGGTATTTGAAATTTGTCTGAACTTCCATTTCTTAGACTTTTTTTACTGAGTGTCTCTTATTTTTCAAAACTCCGTGACACTCACTAAAGTGTCCATGTCTTATGCTAGGGTATTTATTAATTTTCTGCCTTTTTTAATGACACAAAAAATAGCTTTACATTTTTATATCACAAAAAATGCACACCATTAGAAACAAAGGAATGAGGAAAAGGACAGAAATAATTGTAATAAAATAAAACATCTATAAGAAAAAATGGTCAGAATTATATATCATTATTTTTAAAGGCTATATAATTTTCTATGGTGTACCAGTTCTATCATATACTTAGGCAATATCATATAAACATGTTTTGAATTTGTTTATATTTTCCTTTTTAAAAATAGTTGTATAATAGTTGTGTAGACATATCTAAAAATAGTTGTATAGACATGCTATGGTTTGTGTCTGGATGTCCCCGCAAGCTTCATGCAGTCATGAGGTGAGCTTCTAGAGTTTATGATTGACTCATGGTCCAATGTTGGGATTATGGGTGTGAGTGCTACACCTGCCCTGGGGAGGGTAGTTTGCATACAGTGTAAGGGAGGGAAAGAGGCTGCTTTCCTCTTCTCCTCCCTTTTCCTCTGCTATCTTCTGCTGCTATTGCCCTCTATCAGTCTGCCTTGGAGACAGCCATGTACGGACTAAAACCTCCACAAACAGTGAGCTAAATAAATCTTTCCTTCCATGATTCTGGGTGTCAGATATTTTGTATCAGCAATGAGAGAAAAGTAACTGAGATAAGACATATCTTTTCAGGCTTTTTCAGATTGTTTTCTCATAAATTTGTGAGAGCTGAACTACTATCCCACTAGGTACACAAACATCTTTTTTGGATAGTCTGCAAATGATCATGTAACTACAAGCATATTTGCTAGGCATTTTTCTCGGTGCTAAGTAATGGGTATAAATAAGGTAATAGTTTTCTTGATTTTACTAAGCCTTCATTTAGTTGGCAGATATAAACCATAAACAAATATACAATAGAATAATATGATCTGAGTGTGAAGAAAATAAAATAGGGTAACATGATAGTGGGTGGCTGAGGGACAACTTCAGATTAGGGGCTCTGGTAAGGCTCCTCTGAGAATGGGCTTTAAATGCAGTAGTTGAATTATAAGAGAGAGCCAGGAATAGGAAAACTGGGAATGAATCTAGTAGGGAAAGATCCAAAAATGAAAAATTGCCTATAGCTAAAGAACAATGAGGAGAGACAGGAAGGGAGAGAGGAGGAGAAGAAGAGATCTGAAAGGGGAAGAGACTGATTATGTAGTGTAGGAGGGGCAAGACAAGCAATGTGGTACTGGACATGGTGATAAATTCCTGGGCCATTTTATGTTTTAAATTAATTATGACCCATACATTTATTAAGTTAATACAAATCACATGTCTACATATTAATAAATTATGTTCACCCCATGATATGTATGGGGATAGATTATAGGACCCCCACACCACGGACACCAAAATCCAAGCTTCTCATATAAAATGGCATAGTATTTATATATAATCTCCACACCTCTTCCCTTAGATTTCACTATCTCTAGGTTACTTACAATATTTATGTATGTATTTTTTATCTTTTTGGTACTGGGAATCAAACTCAGGACCTTGTGCTTGCCTTGCAGGCACTTGTGCTGCTGAGCTATACCCCTGTCTCTTACTTACAACATTTAATGTAATGTGAATTCCATGTAGGTACTTGTCATACAATATTGTTTAGGGAATAAGAATAAAACTATATATTTTCAGTATATGGTAATAAATTTTTCTGAAAATTTTTGATCCATCCTGAAAGTGTTTGATTTAATCCACAGATGTGGAAGTCATAGATGTGAGAACCAAATCTTCACAAAATAGAATAGGTCAGGGAGCAAACATTACCATCACTCATAAAATCTCTTTGATATTCACATCTAATCATTGCTTCCCGCCAAGGGTAACTATGCTCTGACTTCTGACAGCATAGATTAATTTTCACTGTTTATGAAAAAAAAAATCCTATCCTATGTATTTTCTGTGTCTGGGTTCTTTTGCATAAAGTTACATTTGGGTGATTTGCCCATATTTAGGTATCCACCTGAAGATAGATTTGAAGAGTGAAGGGATTCTGTGGCTGAGCACTGGAACACATCAATATTTGGAGGTTGGGAGGAGTAAGCATTGCTACCACCATGCATATAGAATATCCAGTGAAGGGGAGGGAGGACTAGGAGACTGCAATGTCATGACCAAAGGAACGGTACTTCAAGAAGGGGAATGATGAACAATGATCACATGTTATTGAGCTATGGAGCAAGAAAAGACTAGATGGAGGTCTTTGGACTTGACATGGTAGAGGTTCTAAATAGGTGCTTCAAAGGACAAGACAAGAAGTGAAAAGGGCAAATGAGACAGCTCATGTTTTAAAGAAAAAAATGTTTACAAAAAAATGAACTGCTATAGGGAATGTAGAATCAAAAGAAGGGCTTTTAGACGGTAAGTACTACAGCATGTGTGTGTGGTGTACAATGGCAGAAATAATCCAGTGGCGAGGGGAAATAGAGGATACAAAGACAATAACTTTTTGTTAAACCATCCAGTCTGTGGCACTTTGGAACAGCAGCGCTAGCAAACTCATACAGACAGTACTTTAGTTAAAATCAGGAAAAGAAAAAAGGACTATTGTCAAATATTTCCTAGAGCTTTTATAAATTAATGATGATATTTATAATTGATTAACAAATAGTACATATAGTGCCCTATGCAATGTCTACTATGGGGACTGCCATATAGAATGGTAACCAATTTTGCTTATTTTTACTGCAATGAAATAGAAATATTACAACTAAAACGTACTACAAAGAAGGGGGAGAGTTATAAAAATATAGGAAGATAGCCCATCAGAGGAAGAGGAAACTAACCTGTTGTAGGAGGAAGAAGAAAAATATGTCAAGGATCCCTTAGAGCAAAGAGCAACAATCAGATGAGGGAATAGTAAGAGACCAATCCTCATCTAGTGCCCAGGGTGAGAGAGTATATTAAAATATTTTATCAGTTTATGTGGCCCAAACTGTTATAACATAGCTTAGCTTTTACTTCCTTACGTATAATTCACATTGTTATAATTATTTTAATGATATTAATGTAAAGCTTATCATGAAATCATACATAACATTATGTTGACTGTTTTTTTATTTCCTTTTTTGCTTTCTGAGTTACTGACACATTATTGCAGCAAAACATATGTAGGGTCAATTCATGCTGAATAGTTATTAGAAACCATGATAACAAAAGTCATTACACTGCAGTTCAGTTTTGACAGTAAAATTTCTGCAACATTATCACAAATCCTCATGCATTAGTGCAATGATCCTTACTATAGTTTCATATTAGAATCAAAAGATTGCTGTAGCATGCTTGATTCAAAAAGTCAAGCAAGCCAAATTTTTCTCTGCTTTCACAGATAACACTTTTGGTCTTTTTCTATGTACATCATGCAGATAGTACCTTTGTTTTATGGACTTTTTCCAATACCCTATGAGTGTATTGCACACACTTTGCTTTAAAGTAAGAAAATTTATTTTAAAATGCACATAAATTCTGACACTTAAGATTAAAGGAAATAATTTAAAAATATTTTATATCTGGTATAATCTCAAAAATTCTAAACACTATTATTCATTGAATTGTTATCTTTTTTCAGATAATGTGATGGCTGTGTGTATATCATTTTTATAATCAATATTTACTCGATGGAATAGTACTAGATTTTTAAAGGACATTTGTCATAGTCGGTATTACTTTCAAAGACAAACTGACAGGTACCCTTCAGCTGGCAAAGGGAAAATGTTTTTAATGCATATCTACCCACAATATTTATCATAGTCACTACTAACAAACTCTGGGTGAGTTTGACAAGTACCTACATGGCATTCACATTACATTAAATGTTGTAAGTAAGAGTCAGGGGTATAGCTCAGCAGCACAAGTGCCTGCAAGGCAAGCACAAGGTCCTGAGTTTGATTCCCAGTACCAAAAAGATAAAAAATACATACATAAATATGGTAAGTAACCTAGAGATAATGAAATCTAAGAGAAGAGGTGTGGAGATTATATATAAATACTATGCCATTTTATATGAGAAGCTTGGATTTTGGTGTCTGTGGTGTGGGGGTCCTATAATCTATCCGCAGGGTCAGATGATACAGGAAAATTGTTTATTGAAAGAGAGATACTATCAGTTTACTCATGGTCCATTTCAAGAAAACAGAAGAAAATATAACTCATGAACTAATGCCTACTGGGAGCAAATGACTCTCCAAAGATGAAGCAATTTCTTCCCTCTCATGTTTAGATCTGAAAGGTCTCCCAGAAGCTAGCATGCGAAAGCTTGATCCTCACATGATGGCGCTATTTGGGAAGTGGAGGAATCTCTAGCAGTTGGAGCCTCTTAGGCGGAAGTATGTCCCTGGGGCAATGCCTTGTAGGAATACAATCACCTTCCCCTTGAGGTGAGCTGCTCTGCTCCACCACAAATGCTCCTTGCTGTGATGTTCTGCCTCACTACAGACCTAGAAACAATGAAGCCAGTCAACCACGTTAACCACTGACTGACACCTCTGAAATCATGAGAAACAGAATTAATAAGTCTTCCTTTATACTGTTTACCTCAGGATTTTTGTTTGCTTGGTGTGTGTGTGTGCGTTAGTAGGGATTCAGCAACATGTTTTGCACTGAGCTACATTCTCAGCCCCTTTGGAACTTTAAAAATTTTTTTTTCATTTTTCATGTATTTATTTGTTATTTGTACTTCTTTTTATCTTTTTAATTTTAAAGATAAAAGATAATTCATTTCAAAAATTAATTTTAAGGATAATAAAAATAAAAATACAGAATTTAAAAACAAGATGATAGGAAATTCACAACAGTTATTATATTGCATATTATTACTATCAAAGTAGTTGCTTAGATTACTAGATATAGGCATATAAGATCGATCAAACAATATAAACACTAACTGTTCCTTTCAATGAACTAATAGAAATTAGTAGTACAACTATCTTAGCTATTTTATACATATATATATATATATAGGCTTCTTTTCTCCTTTTCTCCTTTCCCCCATCCCCCATCCCAGGATCTTGTTAACTTGCTAAATTGCCAGGCTGGGCTAAAACTGGGAATCTTCCTGCCTTAGCCTTCCAGTGTGCTAAGATTATAGGGACATACCATCACACATGGTTTATCTGAGGTATATTATTATAGTAATGAAAAGCCAAGTAACACATTCCTCAATAAAAGAATGATGATTATATAGCTCTCCACAATATGGATAATTGGAACACATTTCCCTTTATGTAAAATATATTTCCTGGTAATTGAAGATAAGTAAATTTTGCTGAGATTTTTCTGAGTTCAAGCAACTGAGGCTCACTATGTCCATAGAGACAAACAATGTCTCACAAAAAAAACTCACAAAAGTACAAATTATCATTATCAAGTTGTGCTGCTATTCTATGTACTACTGCTGTTAAATTTGGACACACTTAAATATATCAATATAATAATGTAGCTCAAAATGAAATTATTCTCACTGTTAGATGAGAAAAAGAGCCTAAATATTTTAACCACTGCATTATTTATAAGCTTATTGTTAATAACAGGTTTTTCAATTGCACTAATCTATTGTCTTTGTTACTAATAGTTAATATAAAGTAATAGTTTTACAATGTATTTGGATTTTTAAAAATCTTTTACAACCTAAGATAATCAAGTTCATTCCTATAGACGTGGTATAGACTATTTCATTGATATGGCATAGGCTATTTCATAATAGCATGCAAATAATGAAATTGATACCAATTTGGGGTCTTATTCTGTCATTCTCCCTTTCCTGTATTTCTCCTCCTTCCTGACCAGTCTGTGAAGTATGCTGTATAATCTCACTTAATAACAACAAAATAACAAGTATATGCAGCACTTTCTAAATGCCAAACATTTTTAGAGGTTTGTACATATTAAATAAATTGTCAGGAAAAATGTTTGAAGTAGGTTCTGCCATGATTCTTATTGTACAGACAAGGAACCATAGGCTCAGAGATAAATGAATCTTTAGAAATCTCAGCTGGTAAGCAACAGGATTCAAACCCAAGCAGTGTGGCTTTGTGCTATATTGTAATTATATCTCTGTTGAGAATACAATTTGAACACATTTTTAACATTCCCTAGAAGAAAAAGGTAGGTAAATATTAAGATTCTTGTTATAGGATGTTAATTTTTCTTCAAGGTATTTTAAAACACAGTATTACCATTAGTGAAAGTGCAAATTTGAATTCTTCCTCCCAAAGGAAGGTAGTATATTCTCACTGGAAAACATTATGCTAATGTGACAGGTGAAAAAGCTATCCTGTAGTTTTAATTTACTTTTTACTTTTTTTTAGCATTGAAGATGCTTTCTTCTCTTTTGTTTACCAACTGTTTTATGTTTCTTTCAATATTCAATAAAAGTAAGACAAGCCACAGCAAGCTCTAATTGAAAACATTTTCTGTAAAAAAAATGATTTAAAGTGATTTAAAGAAACATTTCATGTGGTTACTATATTAAGTCTACATTTGTCATAAATGTTGAAAATATTTTCTATATTTTAAAATTTACAGTCTTAATTTTCAGGCCACCAAATCTTTAGGTTGTTTTTAAGGAATTCTTCCTTTCCATTACATGATAAAAACTTTACCCATATCGAGACCAGATAAATATTCAAGTCTGTGTTATGTTCATATTCAACTTTGTAATGCATCTGCATTTATTGGCCTGGCAAGAGGTAGGATTTATTTGTATTTTTGAAAGATATAAAATAGGCTTTGCATCATATTTTGTTCACATTTACTTGCAGTTCCACATTATAACTAATACATTTTTCTTGGACATAAAGGCTTCTGTCAGGCTTTTGTTGCAATAGCACTGAGCATCCTGTAACCTTTATAACATGTTGCAGCTTATTGTAGATTTATTATTTGTTTCAGAGCTATTTAGGACAAATGTGCCCTTATAATTTCCTCCACAATTTTCTCATCTGTTTTCATGTTTCATTACAGAATTATTTTCATTAGGTTTCCAGTGATCATTCTTTAAATTTTTTGCAATGCTTTAATTATAATGTGAAGATACTACATGCCAACATCATAAAATATTGAACACTGTCATGGCATTTGTTTTTTTATTATCTCAATCTAAGAGTTTACAGATTTACTAATGAAGCATCTGATGACAAATTTCATATTACATTATTTCTAGAAAATATTTGGTTGCTGTAGATATTGTGGATGGAACTTTTAACAAACATGTATTCTAACTGGTGTTGGTAGTGTAATATCCAGATTATGTAGTTCCCCTACCGACTTGTAAGTCATTTCAAACTCTAGTCCTCATGGAGGGTCACACATATGTGCATATAAATAAATATTTATTCTGTCTCCCTCTGTCCAATTTACCTAGCTATCAGGTGTTTGCCATGGCTCAATTCATGATAGCACCTGCTTTCTTCTAACTGATTATCATAAAGTCAATATTAGGATGCATCTCTGGTCTCTTTACCTATAATTCATTCCATACTCTCAGGTCAAATAACAGTTAATTAACTATTGTGGACTGCAAGGCACTGTCATAATAATATGGCCAAACCAAGACTTTATATAAAATCTATAGAACATGTATGTACTTAAAAGATAATGATATTAGCAGCCATATCTTCTATGTTCAAAGTATACTGTTAGGATGACACTGTTCTAGGTGTTTTATGCTTAAATATATACTTAAGCATCATAGATTTGTACAGGAAATTAAGAGTACATAAAAAACCTAATGAAATATATAGTAATAGTATATGTTTAATAAATATTAACTTACTATCTACTTTTATAATAATCCTATGTGGAAGATAATATTGTTTTCTTTCAGAAGCTCAGAGAGAATAAATAAGTTGTCCATAGATACTTCAGCCAACCTTCAATATGAACTAGACTCTAAAGGAAGAATAAATGACTAAAGAATATATATAACATAAAAATATGTAATTTATATCAATAGTTAATTTAATAAATAATTAGAACATAGCTTTATAAATTTAGAGTAAAATAACATAAGAATAGTTGTAACTTGTGTATTACACATGTCTAAGTAGAAAATGTTCCTATTATAGAAATGTATACAGGGAGCATTTTGTTTAATTGTAATTTTTTAAAAATGGTTTTTGAGTGATGAAAGCAATATTATTTTGTAGGTATTGTGTGGCATTTTTTAAAAAGGTCAATATTTGGACTATGCATGAATTCAAAACAATATAATCTATTTATTGGAAAATATCCAAGTTTTTCTAGTGCTTTGTAAGTAATGCAAAGAATATTTACTTCTTTTTATTAAAGTTGTATATCATAGAATCACGAGTATATAATTTGTGACAAGAATGTTTCTACTAATCTATTTGAATAACATTTTCCAAGACTTGATCTAATAAATACTAAATCAATCAGTTTTAAATAAATTTCCTAAAAATAAAAGATTCCAGGGACCACAGTAGATTCAAAGTTAACAGAGTTCATAGATTTCTTCAAGTGAGATTTCTCAGAACTTTTAATATGGAAATAAAGTTTAGATCTTTAAGAAGAGAATATGTTATTTAGTGCTTTCTCTCTATGTATGTGTGTATGTATATATCTAGCTAGCTAGCTACCTATATTTCTATTCTATGTTTGAGTGTGTATTGGGCTATGACAATCTGAGCTCTCCCTGATATTTTGGACTAGAGAATTTGGGGTGTATGTAGGCAGTTGAAGAGTGAGATGTTCTGCACAGTTTAGGATATGAGCATCCTTGGTGTCTGCTTACTAGTTGCTAAGAGCAACCATAGCAATGCCTTCGATATTGCTAGATATCCAATATCTCCCGGGAGACATGAAATATATGCAAAATGTATGTATGAAAAACTGTATATGAATATTTTATCCTGAATTTGTTTGATGTACCAGGGATCTATCATCATCATCCTCTATAAATCACTTTTAAAGTATTGCTAACATCAAAATTTTGAAGATACTTTCAAAGTTGCATAAAACATACACAAATTGGCAATTCACTATGCACTGGCATTGCATCAAGGAACTGACTTGATTTAAGCTACGTTTACTTCCTGAAAGTATTAGCCAGAAATAAACTCCACGTTTGCAGTGTTTCCTTCAAAAATCTGGATAATGGAAGAGAGTCACTGCACTAAAACAATGGACTACCAATCCTTCTGCTCCTGTGTCACAATCACAGAAGTTCTTTAGAGAGTTCTTTTGAGGAGACTTCCACAGAGAAAGGGTACAAGAGGACTTTAATGGAAGTTTCTTAGGGTATGAAGTGTGGTACCTGCTTTAGAATAAATGTATATGTGAGTACGTGAGGTATGTGTGTGTTCCAAGAAACAGAGGCCAAAGGAATGTGTGTGTGTGTGTGTGTGTGTGTGTGTGTGTGTGATGTGTGTGTATGCATGCATTTTAATAAAGAGAGGCAGAGACAATAATGAGATCTTCAAATAGCAGTTTTAGGCAAAACTATTGAAAATTTTTATGATTTTCCTAGGAAAGGAATGAATTTCTATGTGTACTGAACAAGCACACAGAAATCACTACCCAAAGCACAATTTTAATATGCAAGGTAACAAGCAATAGGAAATACTTCTAAAAATGAGAAATAAAACAGCTTTCACATTTCTCTGGGAAAATAATTTTGTTTATTGCTAGCATTGACTCTGACTCCTTACCAAACCAGTCAAAATATAAGAGAAAACTGTCAGAAAATTGATGGAAGAAAGGAGAAAACTAATGCAATCTATAGATGATATAATTTTTTGAGAATTTAAGGTAAAAGTTCACCCCCAAAGATCAGGCATTGTGGATTAAACCAGCAAAATTTACTATTCTTCCATGGATGAGGAAGAGCTCTCATTTCACACCATTTTCTAGCAAAGAATTTCCTGGACTTGAGATCACAGCCTTCAGTGTGGAAGCAGAGATGAGGTGGAGCATCCCTGTGCCCTCCACTGTATTTTTCTCAGTACGATAGGTGATTAATAATTTATTTTGAATAACTTAATGAATCAATGCCTGGATAGTGCCTGAGTTCTGTGAAGATGAGAAGCATCCCAGGAGACCTCCAGCAAACTCTGCTGCAGACCAGTGCTACAGTTCCTGTCCCCCTGTGATTCCTTCGCATGCCTACTTCATTTAAAGATGGTGCTCCCATCGAAGCATATCCATGGGTGTTTCTCCTACTTCATCTCAGCTATTGGTCCACTCACACCTCCAAGAACTATAGCATATGCTCATCTATAGTTTGTTGGAGAAAATATTTGAACTGAACTTAGGAAAACAACTGTGTCAGACTGGCTTTTCTTTTAACTATATATGTGATAAATCACCGAGGCATTCTGTGCCTTCCAAGAATCTTCACCTGTCCAGTTACTTTTTAAACAGGAGGGCAGAGTTTCTAAGGATATTTTTACTTCATAAATTTTATAATTTAGAGTTATAAAACCTATATATAATCCCCATAGAAATTAGAGCTCATCTAATGAAGTAGGTAGTCCTTTCTCCTGAGAACTTATTGAAACAGTGGCTCCAGTGAATAAAACTACAAAAATAGTCAAAGAATCTGTTTCATTTGGACACCACATACTTCTTGTATAGTTTATGTGTTTTTTTCAAGCTTTAAAAACTTGGGGAGAGGGGCTGGGGATTTAGCTCAGCGGCAAAAGTGCCTGCCTGGCAAGCGCAAGGTTGTGAGTTCGGTTCCCGGTACCAGAGAAAAACCAAAAAAAAAAAAAAAAACCAAACCAAAAAAAAAAATCAATTTTGGAAACAATCTTGTTTTCTACCAGCAGACCACATCAGCACTTGCATGCTGGCTTAGCTTACTTTCTCTGTGTGTTGAAGAACTGCAAGTGGTATTTGAAAGGAATACATTGTAATTTCTTAAAAATACTCATGGATATTTTTAAGTGTAAAAATGTATTTTAAACCCTTTAATGACAATGATAATAATGTCTATATTTACATAGACATAAAAACTGCTTTTCAAATATTTATTTTTCCTGAATTCCTTTCTAATGTTATGTTTAATTTTGACATCTGAGAAGTTTTAGATTGGATTCAATTCTATCATTACCCATGAACAGGGTAAATAAAAATTTTGCATAATTGCTTTTGCCTCTTTCTAATTTTTAAAATGGGAAAATGCCAATCCCTGTAAATTTAAAAAGTATAAGAAAGTGCCAAGAAACACATGCATGTATAGAAGAAATCACAAATCCTTTTTCTACCCCTTAACCTGTCCCTCTTTCCCCCTTTCCATCTCTTGATCCACTTCCTTGACAAGGAATATAAACAGTACGTGCTGCAAATATGTGTACAAAAGCAAACAGACGTGTGGAAACAACACAAAGGCATCAAGGGATGGGTGGAAGGGGAGGGAAAGAAGAGAAAGGGGATGGGAAGGGTACAATGACATGTCATGTGCTTGTGTCAACTTCCCGAAAGGAATGTAAGCATTATGCACTACATATGTTATTAATAGGCTTCTTTAAAAAGTAAAAAAATATAAAAAATAAACATATGCAAATAAAGATAGCATTATTATCACTGATAATACTATAACATTCTAACATTTGAATCTTTCATATTTAAAATTGTCATAAGGAAAGAGACCTTATTCTAATTTGTTTTCCTTTTCCACTACGCTTTCTCTGATTCTCTGGGTCTAAACCTGCAAAGTATAAAAATGTGTAATTTGTTTAGAGATAATAATATTCCCTAAGAAGTACAGTAATTAAAAAATAATTATGTATCATGCAAAAAAGTTTTGGTTCAGAAACAACGAAATTAGTTTAAAAGAGAAAAAAGATACAAAATTCCTAAGAATTTATTGTGGGATGGGGGCTTTCAACTGGGGAGTAAGAGAATGCATGGTGCTTTGTGTGTCCAGGTGGGGTCAGAGGACTAAAACCTACGTACATGGCAAATGCTGCAGTATCAGGGAAATGGACTAAGCTATGAAAGGGTTTTCTCCCTTTTGATGGCCAAATTCCATCCTGTAAGCGGTGCATTAGACGCTAATGACATACGATTTCTCACTGACAGATTTAACAGCATCAATAAGGCCTCTCTGTCCATTGCAGCAAATTGATCCTACATGACACTGACAAGGGCAGCCTGCACTTAATGACCTCCATCGCTGAAGGATGGAGATGAAAAATGATTGGAAGTACAAATAAATCTTGGAAAGTTTCCCTGAAACAGGTGTGCTAAAGTGATTCGTTTGAGGGATCACAAACATAAACCCAGTTTCTCAGGATTCTGCATGGTAGGTCGGCTCATATCTGGGCCACGCTCCCTTACACATTGCGTTGTTTTGCTTTAATTCAAGAAACGAGATCAAGATGATTTTGTTCTTACCATGGAAATCCGATTGTATGAATTCTTCCTAAAACCGGTGTTTTTTTTTTTTTTTTTTTTTTCTAAAAAGTCATAATTCTGCACTACCTATGCAAGTAGCTAACATATTTGTGGTTCACCCTAAATGATTCAGTATAAACTACAACACATGTCCATACTATTTTTTGCTTTCCCCTTGATTAGAAAAGTAAGTTCAGTATGGTAATTGACTATTTTCTTTCTCTTAATTGTCAGCCACACATAGAACAAGCTTAACTTCAGTCATGATGTCAAATGCACAAAATGAATGAGAAAATGATCCATAGACATGAAACACATTTTACCTCAATCCTCTGCAGCAAAAATGGCAAGATTTGGGGAAATGGTTGTGTTTTTGGTTCTTTCCCAAGCCCACTTATTTCTTAATCTCTTTCATCGTAAATTATTTCAATACAAACTTATAACAGAAAGATAAATCCTCTTTCTCAGTATACTATATTTGGAAGCTTTAACTTGCATCTGAGAAGATGGGTGAGAAACATAAGGAGCTGATAAGCAGCATAGCAATGAATGTAATAATTACACTGGCATAGCCTCCTTTTATTCCAAAGTGACTTTAAATAGGAGTGCCTTTTTTTTATTCTTGACTAATTACCCTGTGAGACAAATCTTAGTTTTATGATAAGAAAACTGAGCTTGTAAAGGGCAAATAACTTCCCAGTACAGCTGAGCTTGTGATCGACAGAGATTGCACTCGACTCCCAGGCTACTGCCTTCCCATACTCCAAAATTATGAAATATAAGCACAGAAGTGGGATCTAAACTGTATATGTATACAGTGCAGCAATATAGATAGCAACAATAGCACAAAAGCTCCAATTCCACTATGCTGGGTGTTGTGACTAGATCAACAATTAAGGAAATCATCATGCCTCTTTTTTATTTCAAATTTGGGGGGCAAAGATGTGAAGGAAAATTTTATCTTGTCACTAATTGTCTGAAGAATATGCAAGTGGCTATATTTTAACACTTTTATAATTGCAGCTTTTTCTTTCCTTATCATTCATGGTTTATTGCGTTTTACTTTTATACTTTTACCATCACAAAAGATTTTACAAAATATATTTGGAATTCCAAGAAACTTCCAGTAACCAAAGCGAGTCATTTATTATTCCAAGTTTCTAATTAATCCTCATCTTACGAAAATAACCCTCTCAAATTAGAAACTAACCTCCTAGCATTTGGAACACATATATTAAAAGGAAAATTTAAGGGAGTATTGTGAGAAGTCTCCTACATCTAGAGTTTAAATTTCAAATCTTAAGTCTGGAAACTATAACAAATTGGAAATTTTTGGACAGGGAAATTAAAAGCAAATTAATATAAAATGGCAATTTTGAAGCTGAAGTATTCATTACTCAAATGTTTTCTCAAAGTTAAAGTTCAAAAAATTGGAATGTAGCTCACTGGTATGTACTTAGCATAGGTGAGGCCCTGGGTTTGATCTCTAACAACATCAAAGAAAATTGAAAGAAATATACAACAAGGAAAGAAAACATGCAATTATTTGTTGCATGAGAGCCATTATCACATTAAGGATCCCCAAATAGACTACTTTTTATAGTATGTAACTTAAACAAATCCCTGTTTAAAAAAGAATTAGAAAAGCCAGTACCTGTCTCTTATCACTAACTGCAGCATGAAGTGATAGCTGTTTGCCATACATTTTGCAGAAATTATCCTTTTCTGTTAAGAAAATCATCTGCAACTTTTGATACTCTTGAGCTAAACGTAGATTTTCTTCCAGTGAGTTGTCTTGCAGTTCCTACAGAATAAATACGTACATGTATAACTGAAATATTTAAATTCATTTGAATTTTTCATATTTTAAATTATCTGATAGTATTCAAATATATAATGTAAAAAAAAGAACTAGAAAATATTTCCTCAAACATCAGGACCCTCCTTGGATTTGATAATTTCTTTCTCAAGGCAGTTTTCTTTCTCTTTCTTTTACACTGACACATGTGATTTATAAGTTTTTCTGCCTTTTGCTACAGATCTTCCGCTTCCCCTTTCCCGAACCTCCCTCTGTCACACCTTTGAAGGAACCGATTCTGGGAGCCTTAATGCAGCTTTCCAGTGGTCCTTTATCGGTCATTTCCCACACTCTTCTTTCTTCTAGCCCCTGTGTTCAAACAGGTGGGAGACAGTTTGTTGCTTAGATTTTTGTCCCTAAGAGGTTTAGAGTGTTGACATTTGCCGAGCACACTCCAAGCAGGAGGAAAGAATGGAAAACAGACTAGAGAATTTAACATTTTAAAATACCCTAAGCCATTATTTGATATTCATGTAATTTTGCTATACTAAAGCTCAAATCTGCTTTGGTGAGCAGCTGGGAACTTTGTGACAAACTCCTCTGTGACTAAATAAATATACATCAAATCAAACACATACCTGTAGAAAACAATTTTACATCGTTATCCATGGGTAAAGTTGGGGCTGCTTATAATTTTAAGTTAGGTACATAAATTTAGTTTAGTGATTCCTTTTTTATTTCTTGCATAGAAAAACTTCTTTATTCACTTCAACGCTATGGAATTTATCAGTAGCCTTAAATATTTTCAAATCTGTTAATTTTGCTAACTTATCTTTCATTTCCAACCAGTTAATCCTCAATAGAAGGTGTACACATTCTTCTTGTGGGAATCCTTTATGCTTAAAAACTTTATTCATGACAATATTACAGTAGTGAAAAGTTTCTTAAAATCTATAAATTCTGATTAGTCATAATGAAGATTATGATTAAATTGCTAGATGCAAAAATAACTATTGTGAGGTAATTAAAAATGTTTCTTTGTGAAAACTGCCATCCCAACAAACCTTTAGTATGTTGCCTAAAAATATATGTGGTCTGAGAATGTTCATAGAGAAAATGTAATTCAGCAGAAACTTGCTTGTAGAAATATTCCTGTGTTTACACACTTGAAGATTCATTTAGGCCAGCAAACATATTTCTCATAAAAGCCTGGTATCCATATTGATCCCTAATGATTAATAATGTATCACAGATGTTCTTCAAAAAGCCAACTGAGGAATTGAGAGCCATTTTACATGCTGTTGTCCTAATTCTGGCACAATAATTAAAAACTTTAGAAATGTATGTCTGTCTAGTAAACTTGTCAAAGATCACATAAATTTATCTTTTATTAGGAAGACTAACAAGAGATGAATATTTTCCTTTGGTGGAGTTACCCTTTTAAAGATGATGATTATAACTTTTGCTATCTTAACACTAATAGTAAGATCTTCTCAAGTAGCTCATTGGAACCAGGATAGATGTTCTACTGGAGCTAGGAGTAGGAACTACTTGGAGCTTTTTGTTGGTTTGTTTGATTTAACATAAGCACAACTCATATCCTGTTTTTCAGTTACATTTCCTTCAAGCCCTAAATGGTTACTACAAGTATTTAAGAAGAGTGCTACAAAAATTGTGAGATTTTTGTTAAATCTATTTCATGGAATTTAATGGTGAAAATATTTAATTTACGCCTTGTCCACTGTGCAATGTATAGTTCTATTTCCAAGTACATATATTTTAATTTCTGGATGACACCAGTTCTTACTACTTTATGTGCTGTAATTGGAGTAGGTATCAAGAAATCGAATTGTGTAATTATGCCAATGAATCCTCAAAACATTGTCATAATATTTTATAATATCTTTCCCTAGTAATGAATGTATAGATGATCTACCAATGCACTACCTATTCCTGTAAGTCAGTGACCTTATGCTGTGCAATGAAGTTTAAGATTTAAAATTTTAATGCTACTATTCTGCTGATACTTAAAGTGGTTTTTCACTTCTTTCCGAGGTTCCACCTCACAACTCTGACTCGTTTAATTTTAACCAATAGTATAATAATATGCAAATTAAATAAAGGAGGAATGATCATTATTGGTGGAAATATATCTGGAGGAAATGATACTACCGCTACTGAAAGTTAAACAGCTCATAAAAGATAGCAATAGAAGGGTATTTAAAATGGGCACAAAAGTGGAATTTAGGGATATAACTTAGGGGTAATAATAGACTAATAAGAGAGGTAAGATGATTTCAAGCTTTTAAATTTAAATCTAGTTGAATCTTAGTAAAATCTTTCAAGCTAAAGTCTTACCTAGATGTGAATTTGAAAAGTGTGCCTTTTGATTTAAATGTATTAATGAAAAATTTGATTGCAATTGCTATATGTTGAAATACATACTTCTTGTGTTGACTTACAATATTATTTATTCATTATTTCACTCATTCATTTATTAAATTTTTTATTAAATATTTTTAGTAAATGTTTTCTATAAAACCCTGAGATATGATGCTATATCTGAGTTTGTAATCTTACTAAAAATATTTTGGTAAAAACACAAAAATTCATAGTTTAGAATGTAGAGTTCTACATCTTTTGTACTATTGTTTTCCAAGTTTGTTAAATTAAACCAAATTTCTAAATTGTATAGAAATGTTTTTGACTTTTTATTTTACTTTATTTTTGGTTCAAAGAAAATGAAAAAGCAATAACAAAATAACACTCCTATTCAATATTGTTCTGGAAATAATAGCCACAGCAATTAGACAAGAGAAATAAAAGGAATAAGGATAGGAAAGGAAGAAGTGAAATTATCATTATTCACAGATTACATGGTACTCTACATAGAGGACCCCAAAACCTCCAGCAAAAGGTTTATAGATTTAATAACCAAATTCAGTAGCATAGCTGGATACAAAGTCAATATCAAAAATCAATAGCATCCCTGTACACAAACAACAAACACACACAGAGAGAAATTAGGGAATCCACCTCTTTCATAATAGCATCTAAAAAATGAATTACTTAGGAATCAATCTAACAAAGGAAGTAAATGATTTATAGATCGAAAATTGCAGTGCTCTGAAAAAAGAGATAGAAGAGGGTTTCAGAAATGGAAAGATATTCCTTGCTCATGGAAAGGAAGAACCAACATTGTGCAAATGGCTATACTTCCAAAATTGTTGTACAGATTCAATGCAATTCCAATTAAAATATCATTAGTATACCCCACAGATCTAGGGAACTTTCTTAAAGCTAGATCTTTTGCTATTTCTTCAACTTTTATTATTAATGATGATTGAAATGATAAAACATTGGGAATATATCTTGGTAAAGAGAAGAGAGGTAGTGATTATTAATAGTTTTCCATTTAGAATTTAGTAAAGAAGATGTCTAGATGATATTTGCTTTCTTTTGTCTCAAATTGTCAATTGAGTTATGACAGTTTTTCCAACATGTTATTAGGAAATAAAAACGATGTTTATAAATGATGGAACAAAAGCTAATTTGTAAATTTCCGTAAATGCTAAGATCATCCCTAGGGTATTTTGAAGAGAGCACAGCTGGTGTAGGTCAGAGCACAGGTTTTCAGCAAAAGAATGAATTAATGAATAACACATTACCAGTTAGGAAATGCATTTTACCTGTTAAATGCAGGTAAATCATTTAATTTATGTGCAAATCATTTAATTTGCCAACATCTACTTAACTGACATCATTTATACTAATTAATACTTCATTACTTAAGCAGTGAAAATCTTAAGTATGTACAGAGAATTCACACCCCAAGAACATGCAGAAAAATTATTCTAAGGTCATACCACATTATTTAGGCTTAGGAAGAATTCTTTCTCTACAGTACATCATTGATTTTTACAAGCTATATGAAGCATTTGAAACTACACAAGAATTTTTTTGGGTGGATTACCTATTCAGCCTGTGACTCTGAAACTACTGAGGAAACACTGTTAAAGTTAGCTTACTTTTTTATTTTAAAGAGAAGAAAATGAAAGACATAAACAAAACTACATAAAAACAATAAAAATGATACAGAATTTAAGAACAAGGTGATAGGCAATTAACAATGGCAACTGCTATCTTCAAAGTGGTTACACAGACAACCAGATAGAGGCATGTAAGATTGAGCAAACAACACATTAACTGTTCCTTTCAATAAACTAATAGAAATCAGTAATACAATTAGCTTAGCTACATTGTGTGTACATATATATACATATGTGTATGTGTGTGTGTGTATATATATATATATATTCTCTTCTTTCTTTTTTTTGTATATGTATATACAAGAATAGCTGGGATAATTGTGTTGCTGATATCTATTGATTTATTGAAAGGAACAGTTAAGGCTTAAATTTTTTTTCTTGACCAATTTTGCATGATTATGTCTGATAATCTGAACAACTAATTTGGACACAACAATATGCAATATAACAATCATTGAATTCCTACCATCTTGTTTAGCGAAGTTCTGTACCATTTCTAATTTTTCATTACTTTATATTGTCTTTAATTTTTTGATCAATATTACATTCCTACATCTGGTAATCTGAGCAAATTTGCTGAAGATAACAATAGGTAATATAACAACCATTGTTAACTCCTATCATTTTGTTTTCAAATCCTGTATCATTTTCATTGTTTTTGTGTTATTTTGTTTTTGTCTTCATTGTTGTTATTTTTTTTTCTTCAAAAAGAGTTAGCTTCCTCCTTTCTTAGCAAAAATGCTGGAAAAAAAGAATGCAGATTGAGAATCTAAATTACCCAGGTGGTAGTTCTCTACTTTTTTTTCATGTGAACCTTTTTATTCTTTAAACTATAGATTTTACCTTGAATCTCTCCTCTATTTTTTCCATTTTCACATTATTTTTCTCACTATTTCCTCTTTCCTTTCCTAGTGGGTAAGTGGAGAATAGAGAATGCCAGTCAGAGAATTGAGTTATTTTCAGGCAAAAATGTAAAGCATATTTTATGTTTTATCTTGTGATATAGAGCCAGCAATTTAGAAATAAGACTGAACTGGAATGTTAACTCATGGATTCCACTCATAATAGATAAGAAGCGAGACTGATGGAGTCACCTTAACAAGAAAGACACTAAATCCTTGTCCTAACTGGAAATATGATACAAAAAGATAATACGAAAGTAATAAGAATTAGAACAAGGGTAGCAGCTGACATTAGGGCACGCTTACCATTCCAGAAATCAGAAAGGCAATATTTATTGAATTCCTCTTCATAGCAATTTTATAACATATTATGTTACTATCCTCATTTTACAGCTAAGAAGACAAGGCAATGAGAAATCAGATGAAACAAACTATATTTTTTAGAAAAGGTCACAGAAACACGTTTGGTCCAAAATATTTGGAGGAGGTGGAGTCTGCTTCTCCCTCACTGAAACATTGGTGCCCTTGTGGCTTCTCCAGCTGACTGTGGTAGAAATGATGCTGTGACTTCCAGGGTGGTTGATTGAAAATATAAACTTTCACCTGGCCCCCTTTAGGGTGACATTTACCCCTGGAACAAGTCACCATACTGTAAAAAATCCAGGCCAACTGAAAAGGCCATACGTAGCTAATCCAGTAAACAGCGCTACTCCAGCACAGGTGTCAGCCAAAATTCCAGTTGAGAGAAAATGAATTACCTGAAGATGAATCCAGACCTACTCTCCAAGTTGTCCACTTATGACCCAGAAGATGTGCAATAGAGATAATCCATCCCTACTGTGTCCTGTCAAATTTCTGACACTTAGCATCATGAGTATCACAAATAGCTATTTCACACGATGAAATTTTGATGTATTTACTAACCCTAATAACTGTAACACGAGCATCATGTGAAATTTGCACAGCTATTAAGTGCAGGATTGGAATTTTGCATCCAAGGAAGAACAGCACCAGCTCCCACACTCCTAGCTATATAATAATTCTTTTATTAACATGGCAGCATCCTTAACAGTACAAAGTGCTATGTTTATAAAAGTCTAATGACACCAATTAAATCACATAACTGTGTTCCATTATTCTTAGTCCATTTCCAGCAAGAATCTCTCATAATAATCTTGCTAACACCTAACTTGTTGACATAGAAAAGTGGACAGCCAGGAGAAATTAGAACTTGGACCCCTGGAAAGTCCTCTTCACTGTAAGTCAATATGGACACATTGATCATAATGTAATCTGTCTCTTTTGTCTTTTGATCTACCTGATGCCATAGTCCATGAATTTACTAACCCTGCTGTACTTGCTGGCAAGATCAAGTTCATAGACCCAAACTGAGGCAATGGTGGAACGCAGCAGAGTAATGCTACCACAGAGGCCAGTCAAAGTCTATCTGGGACACTTATCTTGGGGACAGCCTAAATCCACTGAAACTGTTTTTTAACCTTCTAGTGTCGAAGGAGATATAAGAAAAAAGTCTTCATTTACACATCCTAGAGAAGTTTTATGATTAAGATATTTGACTATATATTCATGTAGAAAATCCACGCAGCCATCTCCCATCTTACTTTACTACTAATAAATCATCAGCCATCTCCCATCTTACTTTACTACTAATAAATCATCATGGTGTCCGTGATTAAATAGAGAAATATGTCATCTGTGCTCTGAGTCCCTCTTATCATTGGCATTCAGATCCCGTTGGCCAGGTAGAGGGGCCAGGTCCTTTCAATTACATTTTTTTTGGTTTTCTTCCAGTACCAGGAATCAAACTCATGACCTTGTGCTTGCCAGGCAGGCGCTTTGCTGCTGAGCTAAATCCCCAGCCCTTCAATTACATTTTGTAAGAGTTGTCATCTTCTGACTTGGTTCTGATGTTAACTTTCCTGTCTGATGTAATAATCTGCTGCTATTTCTACTGATCTTTTCCGATGATGTGACAATCATGTTCTGATTCTTGGCTAATAATAGTGTCCTGCAGAGGGCTCTTTGCTCTTCTGCATCTCACTGGGGTTCTTTTTGCTGCTACTCCATGTCTGTGGCATAGACTGCACAACAGACTTTAGTCCCTGGGGTTGACTTCCTGCTTGAACTGCCAGAAAACAAAAATTATATTGCTGCTATTTATTGATCAATTTTACTCCAAAGCATCCTCCCCTCTAGATTATCATTCATTGTTTATTCCTTGAACCATGTATGGGTCCAACCCTGTGGCAAGCCCAGGGATTAAAAAGGTAAACTATTATCTTGTGCACCAGGGATTATGGGCTAGAGTGGGAAAAAGCAGAAGTGTGAACAAGTTCTTCAAGGTAACATGGGAAAGCCTTCACAGAAGAAATGACACATGACTCACCTATTAGGAACAGTCATTTTATTTGGCAGGGATCAAAGCTTCTCTGCCACATAGGCAGCACACACTGAGCAAATCTGGGGGAACTCAGAGTCAAGAGAAATATTTCCTTGGCCCCTTTAGGATTAAAAGATTCTTGTCTGACTACCTGTTGATTGTTGCCTGACTAGTGAATTTGACTGTTATAGATCATATTATATGCTTGGCTTCCTCAATGATAAAATATTACTAATAGTATAAACAATCCAAGATACTCACACATTTAGTATCCTACTGATGCAATGTGCTGTAGCTAAGACCCACTTCCCAGCATCAGTTTCTCAGTAGGGTGTGTGATCCTGTACACCGGCTCATGCATCACACTATCGATCCCATATCACCGAATCCCTTGTTGTCATATACACCTTTCACACGTCTCTGCCAGCCGAAGCATTAGATTGGTGGTGTGGTGATCAGTGATGTTTTAATGTCATTAAAGCAAGTCTTGGTACTAATACTGATTCGTAGACTATAAAAGGGATATAGTTTAGATAAAAGAGAGAAGGGGCCTCTTTGTGAATACTGTCTTTCAAGAAAGCAGCCCCCTCCACTCACAGACATTGGCAAAAGGAACACGAAATGTACAAAATACATATCAATTCACTAACAATACAGCAGACACGGAGACAACATATACTTTATTCACTGTATTACCTACTGGATACATACAGGCATTATTGCATTTTGGTTCCCTTAGAATCTATATGCCAATTACTACAGAAAGCCAGAGTTCTCTCCAGTGTTCCAGAGGAGCAAGTCTGTAAGAATGATATGTGTCGATACCCTGAAGCCTCAGAGGAACACCTAACTGTTTTAACTCTCCCAGGACCCACTTCCTTGTCTGTGCTGCCATGGAAACCAGTCTCTTGTCCAACTTGAGTTCTCCGATAATTAGTCTTAAAAGAACATTCTTGATTTGTAAGTGAACAAATCAGTCCTCTGCACCAAGGTTGTTACATGCATGAAACCCTGCATACTATCATGTTTGACAAACATTCTCTCAACTTGCTTATGTATTCAAAAATTGTTATTGGGCAAGGAGCACACACATGGCATTCTGGGGGACACTGTGGAAGCCAAATATGACCTTTACTACGTTTCTTTATGAAAGTCTGTCCCATGTCATATGACCAGGCAAACCTATCCCTCGTAGAGTCCAAAGGAGTATTTTATTTACCCTGTTCCAGTACTCATATATGTATACAAATATACACAGAGCTCCTACACTTAATTCTGTGACTGAGTTACAGATTTAGCTACTTCTTTGATTTATTCCCCAAATTTACTAGTAGACATTATAGCATTGCCTCTTAAAACTCAGAAGAGATTCGAGAATTTATAAATACTTGTATTAACCCAGCTTCTTCCTTATTATTTTTTGTCTTTTTTCCTTTTTCAGATTTGATCATAGATTAAGGATAACACATGTAAAAGTACACAGTTTTAGGGCAGAAGGAACTTGTAGTCAGAAAAAGAAATCAAGGCATTGACAAAGCTAGCTACAGGAGAATATATTATACATGAAGGAAGACAAAGGATACAGCCAAATAATGAGAGTACTTTCTGAAGACAGAGTACCCATGACAGTGGTCTGCAGAGTTTCAGAAAGTCAAGTTTTGAATAGGTTTCTGAGGATATTTCATATACAGAGATTTGTGCATAGTCCCTGCAGAGAAAACTTGTTTCAGAAATACAGGTGCTGGTTAAATATTTAAGAAACACTGGATTAATGTGAGTGTAGGTTAAAAAATAGAACATTTACCTCCAGGTTGACTATAATATTCTTCACACAATTATGGAATGGCTTTAGGAAGGCCCTACACAAG
The DNA here is from genome assembly GCF_000276665.1 of Chinchilla lanigera. Taxonomy (NCBI): domain Eukaryota; kingdom Metazoa; phylum Chordata; class Mammalia; order Rodentia; family Chinchillidae; genus Chinchilla; species Chinchilla lanigera. The sequence goes on from NW_004955402.1 coordinate 20,203,753, forward strand.
TACACAAGTATATTAGCTATTAAGTTACAATAATTACTATTTGGTCCAGTTTTCCTTTATAATTATATGTCACCTCAAAGTAGTTAGTATAGCTCATTACAGAAACAAATTATGTAATGACAGAGTGAAAATTAGTGTTACCTAACCTATATTCTCAATGAGTTTTTCCAAGTTAAAGTACATGATTTAAATGGGTACATTACAGATAGTATATTAACCCTTAGAATAAGCCCTGAAATACAGTATGCATTTGGTATCTAATAATCACAGCAATGATTTCCTACATTTATTTTTACTCATTAAATAAACTTAAAAAATTTAATTTGGATTATATGCTAAGGTTTAATAATGTTTGCCTCTAATAATATTTAAAAATCTTAAACAGAGACATATGTCTATATTAATTCCTTGCTGAATATTTGTATGCATCACCCTTATTTAGTTACATTTTAATTTATCAGTACTTTAAAATATATTTTAAATATGCTGCTCTCTTTATGATATCATGTAACAAGCTCAGCCATGACTTCCTCTTCTTGGGCAGCTCCTGATTTGAATAGTTTGAGATTTAGAAAGGTTTCCTATTTACTTGCGTTTTAATGATATACATTTCTACTTCACTGGTGGAAAAGGCTGATCAGTCACAGAAAGGTCAGTTAACACTAAATAGACCCTTTCTTTATGTAATTACAAAGAATAATATCTTTGTGCTGATGGCCCAGCACATCGAGTGGGTGATGCAGAGAATTAATGTGCTGCCTTGTTGGCCCATGGGATACAGATTGCAATACAATAACCACAACTTATTCTAATTATACAGCTTTAAAAGGTCATCAGCAAAAAGAGTTAAGGAAGTATCAAGTAACTTTATCATAAAGTAGCAATGTACTACATAAATGTAGAAACTGTAGAAAAAGTACCCTGAGAGTTCACTGCAAATGACAGAAAAAGTGACCTAAGAGCTTCTAGGATGTATAGTATGGCATAACTGAGAATACTCTTGAAAAACTAAAATATGTGATATTTTGAAACGTATCATTGATGTGCTCAGTTAACCTGACCTCACCATATGCTTACAAGAAATGCTTAATTTTAAAAGAAAGTTATATTCCATTTGATTCATATTAAACCAAAATTTAAATATTTTTAAAACCATGTTATAAACTAATAAACACTGATTCTGTTATATGCAAAATAACAGTCACAAAATAATACATGCTGATTTTATCATATCCAGAGTAACAAACAGGTACATGAAGAAGAAAATTAAAAACACTCTTCATAATCATGATCATTTTTATTCCTATAGTTAGCATTAACAGATGTTTGGTGCAAGTTCTTTGTAAATAGCAATGTGTAAAGAGTCCTATGTTGACAATCAGAAATGGAAGCAAATGACATCAATTTCTTGTCCAGGATGGTGCATGAAAATCACAGCGTCGAGGTTAGGGGCCAGTCTGATTCAGGCTAACATGCTTTGTGGGTCTACATTCCTGAATTCCCGTTTTCAGATGTGAATCTCAAGACTCTTACAATTCTACACTGATGCATGTGAATGCTTTTATTTCTGAATACCCTACACAGTTACATCAGTCTTTCAAAACAAACTGGATACTCAGTGGGAAAAAACTCTTTTGAAGTGAACTGTGCTTCTCTGCCTTATTTTTGGGAATACAGATCAGAAAACATGATGTCTATTTGCACAGAGCTACTAAGTATGAGAAGTACCTGTGAACAGTTTTCAGTGTAATAAAACATCCTTATGGACTGAATTATAATGAATGCCTTTTCTCTTTCATTACTCACTATTAGATATCTCTTACTGGGCAAGAATAGATCTTGTGCATCTCTATGCACCTAATACTACTGCTTACCTTGGGGCACTGTCCAAACCTTGCAGTGTAACTCAAGAATAAATAGAACTTAAAATATCTAAGGCCGTTTTCTGGATACTCATCTTAGTATGTGTCTGCTCTCCAAATTAACTCAAACTGTAAAAAATGTCACTTTTTTAATAGACCAGGGATCAGCAAACTATGGCTTTGCAGCCAATCCCAAATCACTTCTTGCCTTTGCAAAGAAATTTTGTTGGAGCGCCATCACACACATTCATTTACATGCGGTGCACTGCTTCTTTCGTGATGCAGTGGCAGAGATACATAACTGCAAAGGAGACTGAGGAGATTGCAAAACATAGAATATTTACTATGGAAAAAGTTGGCTTAGCCCTGATCTAGACTCTTAATGAGTATGATGCACAACAAAGGTCTACTTTAGACCTCTCATTCAAGCTCTGTTTGTGTTGCACTTATGCCCATATATAAAGGAAGGATGCTGGGAATCATTTTATTTTATTTTCCCTTGGAGGCCCAGATACTAAGGAGAGATGGCCAATAAATAGTAACCTAAAAATGCCTCATAAAAATAATGAGATGTCTCTGTAATTTTTAAATACTCTGCAAATGGATTCAGTAACTTTGTAGAAAGTCATCAGAGTGGTCAGGGACTCGGCAGCAGTGCCCGAATGTATCTAGCTCATCCATGCCTTCCTTAGTTAACTGAGCTTCATTTAGGTCTTGCACTGTAGGAGGCTAAGTTCTGTTCATGTTTCTACTCTGCAACTTCTGTTTTGAGAGACTAAAATGAACTTCATTTTGCCAAGCTGAGGTTCCATTTTGCAGCCAAGTGTAGGTGTTTATTCATTGGCACTGTGGTTATGTAAAATACGCTGCTCATCTGCTATGAAAGACTCAGTGATTAGAAGTAGAGTAGACAAGCATTACAGGAACGTTGAACGGTCTTTAAAATGCAGCATTGAGTGGAAAAGATGAAAACAGAAGATAAGTATTGCATCATTCAGCCCATAGAGAAAAGTATCAGTGTATGAGTAGAGAGAAACAAGACTTTAGAATTAATGGTGGAGAAAGTAAGAACTAAAACTTTGAAGATGTATCTTTACTGTCAGCAGTAGCAATGCTTTATCTTAAGATGATGAAGTGGATAGGAAACTGTACTTTCTTGATCATCTCAAGGTCTTAACAAAAAATACTTTAAAATATAGTAAACAAACTGTCAAACAACTCTGGAAATACAGCTATGCAACAATAAGTTCCACAGGAATTACAACCATAGGGCTTATTCTATCAGTTAACCATGGCCAGAGCAAATAAAGGCATAAAGAAATCTGTCCGTGTAACTAGCTACCAAATTCATGGTTACTTCTTTCTATGCCTTCTTTTTCTCCTCTCCTCTTTATCCTTCTTCACTTCTATTTCCTCTTTTCTAACTTTTGCTCCCACATCATTGTCAATATTGGATATTCAAAGGTCTACGTTCTCTCGATATCATACTTCCCTCCTGAAGACACTGGGTTCTTTTTTTATTGTTACCTCTCCCATCTATTCTTGTCACTTTTTCTTCTTATAGTATGGTGTGGAAATGAGTGTGTCAAAGACTTAAAAATAATAAATATTGAATGACCTACTCTTTGCTCCCCATAAAATATGAAACTTCATGAAAATCTAATACCATGGATGGAGAGGGTGAGATGTAGATTTTGTAGTTCATTGTATCGCTGTCCTCTTGTTGACCAGATACCAATTTGGATAGTAGTGATAAAAAACATATGAGACCAAACATCTATGGTTTGCTCAAGAAAGTTGGAGGTATTTTATTCTTATGTATCCATATGACATTTCAGCCTAGAAGAGAAGTATGAGGACATGGAAGTAGTGAGTTTATGTAAGTAAATCCTGTTAAAGATATAACAGATACAATTATATTTCTATTGTACTAGTACAGATTTGGAATGCTCCTTGAAGGCTTGAGTGTGAAAAGCTTGATCCACCCCTGGTTGTGCTATTGAGACGCGGTGGAAACCAGGAGGTGGACTCTCATCATCAGAGAAGGTAGATCACTGGGAGCTTGCCCGTAAAGGGTATATGTTGTTCCTGGCCCCAACCCCCTCTCTCTATCTCCTTCTCTCTCTCTCTCTCTCTTTCTCTCTCTGTATGTGTTTTGTCACCAGGAGGTGACCAGGTTGGCTCCACCATACATTCTTTGCCATGTTGTCCTCCCCAAAGCAATGGGTCTAAGTGACCATGGACTGAAACCACAAAACAAAATAAATCTTTCCTTCTTTAAATTGATTTTCTCTAGTATTTTGCCACAACGATGGGAAGCAGATGAACACATTTATGTACACAGAGATATGCAAAAATTACTTTATAATTTTAACATTGACAGATATGAAGAGAGGTAGAGACTGAAAGTGGAACAGGCTGCAAACTTCATAGGACACAAAAGCAAGAAAAGTGACTTTGGACGGTGTCTGTTAGTAGAAAGCAATTCTTAATGAAATGATAGTAAACATTGTGGCTATGTATTGATATGTGTTACAAAGTAGAAAGATTAACATTTTCAACTTTTCTTAGAAAGCAAACATTAGATAAGACAATATTATGGTACTGTACTATGTATATCTCTGTATTGCATTTACTGTATTTTAGTAGCTTTAATAACTATGTATTTATTTTCCTACTTTTGTGAACTATTTGTGCCATAATTTCTGACTGTATGCTTAGTACATAGTAAACTCTTGGGAACATTCAAGTTAATAAATCTAATGTTTTAAACTAATATTTTAAAATAATGACTTTTATTTTTTAATAACTTCACCCAAGTGTTTTGAAATCAGTCGACTTTTCAGAGGATTATACATGAGTTGAATTTTATGTGCATGCATTTTTTATTTATTCTGTAGAGGAACATTTCACAATTCATGTTTACAACATAAAAACATAGGACTTTATCCATTTACATTTTGACTGAGAAAAATAATAAGATTTCCAGTTCTTTAAATTCTAGTTTGCAAAAGCATTTTACTGTATAATCTCTCTGTGTTGTATTCCAGTTTACTCATAGGTTTTCCTTGGAAGACTAACAGAAATCTAAACTACCTGCTTTGCTGCCTTTATACACTTTGCTAAGCTGTGCTCTCAAAACTCAGGAGATTAATATTTCAAAAAAATAATAAGAGAGTTTCACATGAAATGAGTACAGTTGATTTTTTTAAATTACAGAAGATACTCACAGTTGCAGATGGAATATAAACCCTCTTAGAAAAGTGACAACTGTAAGTCAGAATGCAAAGGCAATATGCAAATTAACTTACACAATTTTTTTAAACAAAGAAATTGTAAACTTCCTGCATAATTCAATGACCTAAATATAGACAAGTGACATAATTCAAGTGGAAAGTACACTTTAAACCAGCTCTCTCCTTGCTTGAGGTTCAATGCTAGTCAGTTTCACAAAATTCATCCTTTCCTTTTCTCACCTCAAAATAAGAAACATTCTGCACTCCCATATCCCTGCCAAAGCCAGATCTTTTCTTCTTTATAAAAATTTCCTTCAGTTTTTCTAAGAACAAAAGAGGAAGAAAGAGCAGTCTTTCTGGAATTAAATGTTATTACTCCAGAGATATCCCTCAATATTTATCTTTCTTTGATCTCTGGAATGATAACTTTTGACTTACAGAAGCAAAAGTAACTTTGTGCTGTTTTATGCATCTAAATTTGTGGTAATTTATTACAGTAGCAATACAAAACTAATGTGATGACTCAGGTATTGTGTTAGCTAGTAGATAAATAAACGTTAAGGTATTGCATAGACACTGACAGCTTAATTATAGAAAATCAAACATTGCAAAATTTTGGAACGTATTTATTAGTAAATGATTTTTAAACTATTCAGTAATTCACTAACTTATTTTGCATACAACATTTTTTCACTAACAGTATGTGGAGTGCATGATAGCACATCAATAACCACTGAGAAATCAACTCTAACAAGATATAGACTGTACCATGATCTCCTGACTAAATTTGTTTATAACTGTAACAGATTTTGAAATAAATTTATTCATTCACTTGAAGATTTATTGATTACATACTTTCATGAAGTCCATCATGAAATTAGTGAGAACAATTTGACAGTCTTGTGCTTCTCCATTATGGTTAAATATAAACTTGATACATAATGAACTTTCTATTCTGTTAAGTACAAAAGTTAATACATTTTAAATGATTAACTGAGTAGCTCACCATGCAAATGGTTTTGGAAAAAAATACCCCAATTTGAAAATTCTGTTTGAATTAATAAGAGTTCAGCCTAGAAGTTAACAAGAAAACAGAACAAAAATCTTCTGTTAGAGAACTATTTGTCCCAAGAAAATTATGAAGATCAATACCAAAACATACTACAAGAAATAAATAAGCACTGTTATCAAGGGCTCACTTTTTCCTTACAACTAGTTGGGGTTATTTCTGCACATTATTTTTCCAGCTATGGGCCAATGTGATAAAGGCACAGTAATGTGCTCACTCTTCATTACGGCAGCTGGGGCCAATGCCTGTCTTTTCCTAGCAAATGTAGTCATTATAAGTGAGAAGGATATTTTACCTACTCTGAAGCTTTCAATGGGCTAAGAAACGATAGGGGGAAACAATTTATAAACACTCAAGGATATTAGCCAAGTATTGCAAATATACATATGAACATGTTGCTGTATTTCTCATCACATAATCATACTGCTCTAGAATGTAAGGTTGCCAAAATTTCCTCTCTAAGTGATAAAATGTGTAAAGGCATTTTACTGTACTCTTTCAAATGCAGAATATTCAAAACTCATTTGTATCCTTTTTTATAAAAATAGAGGTGCAAAATATTTGTATTTGATATGTATCCTTTATAAAAGATTGTGGCACATCTGTTATTAGAGTCTCTATTAAGTTCATTAAGGTTTTCTAACTGTTTAAGTGGAGGTTCAATATATATTATATACTTAGTATACACACACATATATTTATTTATATATATGTATTTAGTATATATTATATACTTAAGGACTGATACACTTTAATGAATGAATATATCTACATAACTGCCACCTACAAGAAAATCTAGAAAAAAATAACATCTCCCCAGAAAGCTCTCTTCCTCTATTATCTGTCAATAATAAACCACACAATAAACTTAAAGTTGTTTGCTTTGATTTTGGGAAAGTGAAATACCTGTCTATCTAACTTTCCATGCAAAGACAGAAGTTTTAGGTTACCTTTTAAATGTGTATAATTATAATCCCACAGTATTTTGTAAACTCATGTAATTATGCTCCTACAGCTTTTGTTTTTTAAAAAACTCATATAATTATAATCCCATAGTAAGTATAATTCTTTAGCCTGACTTCTTTTGCTCAATATATATTTGATTATATTCATCCATATTTTTTGCGTCACAGTAGTTAATTCTCATAATTGTATATTATATTACATTATGAAGTGTAATTTATGCATCTTGTTGTTGAATCAATTTGGGATTATTATAAAAATGTTTATAACATTTGTAACATTTATGTAAAATATTAACATATTTTTGTATACAGCATACACTAATTCCCATAAGTAGAATCACATATGCAATATGTTTAGTTCTATTTGAACATTTTAAAATGGCTACATCAATATACTTTCTCACTTTAGAAATCTAAGAGGTCCTGTTTATTTACATTCTTAACTACAATTTTACATTTAGCAATTTTGATAGGTTTATAAAGGTAAGATATCATAACTTTGAGTTTCCTTTTTAGCACATTTTCATATGCTTATTGTCCCTGATAGCTGATACCCCCTTTGTGAATGATTTGCATGCTTTTTCTTACTTTTTCTTAATTAGGTTGCTTGTTTATATTGTTAAGATTTGTTTATTTATCATGGATGAGAGTATATGAATGAATATATCTATCATCCTATGTATTTTTCCTTGAATATCACTATCTTTTAATTCTTTAATAATAATTTTTGAGAAAAGGAAGTTATTTGTTTTCAGACTATACTTCATGAAGGATGTTATATCATGGTTAATACTGGTTCCTTTTTAAAACATTTCTGGAAAGTATGAGAAAAATCAGATTACTTCCTACATTGTCCTCTAAAAAGTTTATTTAACTTTAACATTTACATTTCCAGTAGAGGTGGAATTGATTTTTATACACATTTTGAAGTAGGCTGGGTTCCTTTTTAAAATTTTATTTAGATAACCAATTGATCATACATCATTTGTTGATTGTCAACAACACAAATTACCTAGTATACCTTTTCATACTGTATCTTGGTGGTGTCATCCCATAAATCAAGAGACCATGTTTATATTCTAGGTTCATTTATGGACTCTATTCCATTTTAACATTCTTTGATTCATCTTTCACCTATTGCCACACTTTCTTATACCGAAGCCTTATAGTAAGTCTACCCATCCAGAAGTGTAAGTCCCTAAAGACCACATTGCGGCTTTTCATGTCTTTCTTCTCTGCATTTGGCCCTTTGTACTTCCTCATACGTTTTAGATGAAATGCATCAGTGTCTAAAATTTCTGCTTGAGCTTTTAGTTAACATTGCCTTACAGATATAAATCAAGCTCTGGAGAAGTCATATATTTAAAATATTGAATTTCCATCTTATCAATTTAGATTATTTCATCTGTTTGAAAATTATTTTTCTCCCAAAGCTTCTATATTTTTCTATAGCAAGGATTTGTACACCTTTTACTGGATATACGCTAAAGCATTTGATGTTTAATTATTCTATCACAAATAGTATTCATTTAAGATTTTATTTCCTAAGTATTGGTGGCTAGTTCATAGCAATACAATTGAGTTTTATTATGCCTGCTCTTAGAGCCATCATTTATTATATAAATCAATTATTTTTTATTTCTATTTTGCTGCAAGTTATTATAAATGCACTTCTAGCTTTATGCATTTCTAGTTTTTCTGTCTATGGGGATTACTATTTGATCTTTTTATCTTGTTACTGTTAATGTGATAACGTATATTTACTGAGATTTTTTAAAACTTAAAGTTGTTTGCTTTGATTTTGGGAAAGTGAAATACCTGTCTATCTAACTTTCCATGCATTATTTACCTTTTTATGTTCTATTTTCCACCATGGATTATAGAAAAAGTATCATTAATTTCAACACAATTAATATGAGAATGTAGGTAAGACATCAGGAGAACAACAGGTCTTATTTAGTGTACGTGTATGTTATGTCTCTTCTTTGTTCAAGAAACTAGTAATATTTACCTTATCTGTCCAATGTAGTATTTACAAAGATAAAATAAAAAGTGGAAAATATATAGTAAACTATAAAAAAGATGAATATATAATTCAAATGGTCAATTTTTGTTATATTGTGCATTAAATTCTAATAAAATAATAAAATGTGAAAGGACTTAGTAAAAATACAATGTTTATTTAAATAAAAGTGTTACAGTAAAAGACACACTATTAGTCCCCTCAAAGTACTCCTCATTTCTTTGAGCACACTTATTGCATCCTTATTGCCACTTTCTTAAGCAGATCTGAAAGTTCTCATGTCTTTGTGAAATGTGATAAAAAATCCAGCGAATGCTGCCTCTACTTGCCATCCAATGGAAAGGCAAGCTTGCTATGGTATGACCTCATCTGTATGATTTGGCACTGTGATTTATGGCTCTTCTGCAAAGTCAAAGTGACTGTAAAAGGTAAATGTTTGAATTGATTCAGGACATTGAGGCAGTGAGGACACTGTAACTGTAGACACCAATGAAAAGAGACTTCCAGAACTGCTCCCAAAAGTGCTAAGAATAGTGGGATGTGTGTTTGAAATGAAGTAGAGTTATTCTAAGTGGTATTAATGGCAATGCACCTTTTATTTTAATAAATTCTTTAAAAATGTTAGCATTCATTGCATTTTTTACCATGCTACATAGAACTTGAACTTTTCCTCTTTGTGTCTTTATTTTCCATCTCTAATAAAATGGGGTTTGTTTATTTTTAATCCCAAAATTATTTAAATTGCCAAACTGTGCTGCAAATGAAGAAGTTTCAAATCAATGAGATTTTACTACACTGTTGCATGCAATAATTAAAGTTATCTGCTGTGCATTCATAAACTCATTATATATATATTATAAATTAGTATTTCAGGTAGTTTATGAGCTGGGTACCTTTTCTCATTTGGTAAGAAAGTATATTACAATTTTTATGATTTTAGTGTAAATCTAACCTCATAAAATTAAATTTCTCTTGAACAAGCTCATAACAAATAGCACAAGCACAGCCTCAATCTCTCTCTCCAGAGTAGTCCATACAAGGAAGATGGACTGTAACCGAATCCTCTGCCACATTTTATTATATAATCCAACAGGATTATATAATTCTTAATTCAAATTCTTATTTTCAACCTTTGTACTTCTTAATGACAAATGATATTAAGTTCAAGATGGAAGCTACATGATTGTGTCCTATTCAAGTGTACTCATCTTTAAAAGTTTGATATTCTCTTAAAGCCAATTTCAAGTCATTTTAAAGTTGAGTATTCTTGCTTGAGTTCCAGCTGTGTACTCCTTTTCATTTGTGAGACATCTGCCTGGTGGTGGAAGCCAGGGAGAGATGATGTTTCCTGAAAGGTAAAGTGCAGAGCTAGCGGTGGGAGAGAATGCAGCAGCAGAGGCGCATCATTCTCCTGAGTCTCACTTTGTTAGCTTTCATAGCCAGTTAGCTTTAATGTTGGGTTCATCGTACGAATGGGGGGAACACGACCAGCACTTGGACTCCAAGTATCTTCCCTATTATTATCGCTCCATTTGTTTCGGTGATTATTCTATACCCTACCTCGGGTACTTATGCTGAGGACAAACAGAAGATGGTGGGACAGTTCCTGCATTTTGTGGAGGGAAAAATGTGAAAATCAAAGGAAATCCCTGCTGATTAAAATTCATCTATAAGTGAGATGACTCTGTGGTCCCAATTCAACTATGACAAACAGTTGGAATTTCTACTCATAAAAATCAAGGGTGTTTTTGTACATTTGCTTTCACAGAAGTGAAGTCAGTGGTTGATGAAAGCATTCTTATATAAACATTCCTGAAAACCCCACTCTAAAGTAATTTAACTCCTCGTGGGATATTGAATGACAAAAGGAACACACGCTCAATCAATATAAACAGTGTGCTGGTAGGAAATTACTCTGAGTTAATTCATAATTTAGCTTTCTTGATCATTAAAACTTTCAGAAAATTTTATGCCTTTGTGCACATTGAATTATTTTGCAAAAATTGTTTAAATGATTATTCTTTGATGCGTTGAAAGGTACTTTTTTGAAATAACCATTCTATATTTCTTTTGTTAGACTCTGATTTCGTTAGAGACTTAATCACTTCTGTTATGACATTCCTTAAATAATTTTAAATAGACCAGTGTAAGAAATCCCAAATAAATAAAACTTAATTTCTGAGGATACCAATTGTCCTAAAATGGTAACAGTTACCTACTAGACTCTCACCAGATGAAGTTCATTATCTTGAGATTAAACATCTTTGCAAAGTCTTCATCACTAATTAAAATAATAGCAATGAAAGAGCATCTATAATTACTCTGTTTAGGATAAAATTACAAGGGTTATAAATCTCCAAGCTTCAGGGCATAACCAGATCACCAGCTGGGGTGAGAAAGTAATGTCTACCTATTGTGTAGTTTTGCAAAATTAGGTACATTATATGTTTTACTCTCTCAGAAACATCTGGCATAGATTATTTTTTGAGAGGCTACTGGAGTGCATAAGGGATTGAGTGGCGAAAACACAGCACAACATAACATAACATAACATAACATAACATAATATAATATATATGTGCATTTCAGGGGCTTACTCAAGTAATATACCATCTTAATGTCATTGATTCACATTATTCCCAGGATAGTAATCAAAAGTCATTGCAGGATTCGGAGCACAAGAAAGTCAAAACTATTCAATTTTTTTGTTACTACCTTTGCCACAAAATAGAACCAATATTATTGGACAATATTTGTCTGCTGCCATAATCTAATTTTAGAATGTTCATGAACTTCTAATTATGGTGAGACATTGACAGAGAAATGAATTTACCAAATAATATTCTAAGACAGTTCTACTCCCAACCCTGTGTCTCTGTCCAAGCGATAAGGTCTATGTACATTCAAATAGAGGTAGACGTGCCTGAGGGAAGAGCAGAAGGTCTCTTCTGTCTTTTACTAGTGGAGTGAGGAGAGGAAGATGGAAGAAAAGGCCAAATCTCAGAGACTGTCTATAACACAGAATTCTGTGTCTGCCTTGGGAATGTTGTGAGGTGCTCTGTCAGCTCACCGTGTGTTAACCCAAGAATGTGGGAAGAGGGAGGTTGGGGTTGCGGGGAAAAAAGCTCACTGAATGAGGAGAAGACTGCAGCTGTGATTGGAAATTGTGAGTTCTGAAATGGTTATTAAGGGCTAATACCCACTTCATAGTTATTTGCAAGTTACTAGTTACTAGTTAATGGCTCATACTTACTGCTCTGTCTCCAAGTTAGAGGAACCTGAGAAAATTCAAAAGCAGAATATGAAGCAAAGTGTCCTTTTTCAGGTTCAACGATCTATCAGATTCCTGAATCACAAATTTGGCAATGTGTGGCTAAATGGAGTGGGGCTATAAATGCTTTTTTTAAAAAATTAACTTTAATTTAAATGCTTTTACAGTCTCACCTTTTCAATCTACCCCAGTTCCTGGTCCTCCTTACTGACTTAGCCCTACCCTTATTTTATCTGAATGTTGTAACCATGGACCACAAAAGCACTAAGGCTTCAAATATCACCATAAATGTACTGTGCTTCCATATACTTATTATTTTTATAACTTGTTTTAACAAAATAGACTACATCCAGAATTTGTGTAGAAACTTTACTGAAAGAGAAAAAGTCAATTCTCAACTTCTTTTCTTTTCACCATGAGAATCCATAGTGATGACAAATTTTAGGGCTCCTGTTGCTCAAACTGATCAACAGAAATTTCTGTGAAAAACTTCAAAGAACTTGAACTTTTCTTCAGCTATAGAGTCTGTAATGAAACAATGATCAAAAATTTACTACTTATTGGACATTGCTTGTATTTTTACCCCCAGATATCTGCCAATATCGGCACTCCACTGCTGGTGGTCAGCTGGTTCATTATGGACCCCAAGAAGTGTTCCCCAATTTTATGCATTTTTAAAGGGCCAATTACTCTGTGACAGTCCAGGCACATTTTTAGTTTCTTCTGAAAGGAATCTCCTAAGAAGTGTTTTTTAAGGATAGGTAAAATTCAAATATTCACCTTAAAAGTGATGATTTTATTACAAATTAGATGAATTTCAAGACTCATAGTAAGTTTATATTGACTAAATTAATAACTAATTAATATCTGAATAAATATTTTAAAACAAACTATTAACACAATGTCATCTGATAATTGCTCTTCAAGGAATTACTGCATTTAGATTAGTCATCCTGTGATTATTAGGATTGTTTAACCTAGGATCTTCCACATGGATTTCCAAGTCAGAGATGTCTATAAGCTGAGGTCCCTCTGAAACGTCTTCATCTTTCTAAACCACAAGTCCCATCCAGGAGCTTCTGGCAAACTTGGGAGATTCAGGTTATTGTTGAGGTGGCCAAGTCCACTGCATCCTAATGATACCAAGATCAACTCCTTCCAGGTGAAATCAAAGTGACTAGCAGAAAAGACTAAGGTAGAAATGAGTTTAGTTTCATCTTGTAGAGTGAAACTGTTGCTATTTAAGGGAGTGCCTATGAATTAGCTTTGTGTTATTGCATAACAAATCACAAGTTCATCAATTTAAAATAACATCCATTTATCATCTCAGACTTCTGTAGGTATCTTACAGTTCAGAAGTCCAGCCATGGCCCAGTCAGTTTCTCTGCTCAACATTTGACACACATGACAGTGGGACTGAGTTCTTATCAGGAAACTCCATTAGGGCCAGTCCACCTCCCCGCTCCTTCAGAGAGTTGGCAGAGTTTATTTCCTTGTCAGGGAGGGAGTGAAGTTCCTGTCCTTTGTGTGCTGTCAGCCAGACATTGCTTTAAGCTCCTAGTTATGCATGCAGGTCCTGCTTTAATCCAGCAGTGGAGAACTTCCTGTTAACCCCTCCTCACACTGAAGCTCTTTCACTAGGAAAATTCCATTCCCTTTTCAGAGCTCACTTAATTAGGTCACAATCACCAGGGATAATCCTTTTTCCCAAAAATCTCCCGATTTTGGACTTTAATTACATGTGCAAACTCCCTTCACAGCAGCACATAGGGTTGTGCTAATCAAATAACTGGGAAGAGATGTGTGTACAATGCATAGTGAGAATTCTGGCTTCAGTTAGAAAAGCAGAACCAACAAGATGGATATTCCTGGGTAGCACAAGGGCATTTTGGTCAGCAACGGAACACACATACAACGGACCATAAAAAAATATACGGACCTCAAGAATTTCTACTAGTGACCCTCTGTCATCCTCTCAGAGCCCAACCCGTCACCATCTTCACAGTGATGCTGGTGCGAACAAATCCACACACTGACAACTCCATAAAAGCGCAACACATACAGATCTGCAGTTTATATCTGATAATTATACTTGAGTGTATTATTGGTTTTTGTATTTAACAGACAATATTTTTAACATTATATTACAAGGTAGCCCTACATTAAAAAAATTAGCTTAGTCTCAAACAGCACACAGTGTTATGCAGAAAGCAGCCTCAGAACCTGCAATGTACTATTTCTTATTGCACTGAGGTCACACCCAGTTACTGACATGTATCGTATGGCTTTGTTTTTTGTTTCTCTTTTTTTTGTTTTGGTCTTTTTGAGACAGGGGCTCGTTATGCAGTTCAGGCTGGCCTGGAGCTCACTTTGTAGCCCACACTGGTCTTGAACTCACAATGATCCTCCTGCCTCAGCTTCCTGAGAGCTTGGATTACAGGCATGTGCCAACATGCCCACCTTGTAGGGCTTTGTTAAAGTACACACTATAATGTTCATACAATGATGAAATCATCTAATAATGCATTTCTGAGAAAATGTCCCATTAAGTGATGTGTGGCTTTGGAAAGGTGGTGGGAATGCAAACACAGATATCTATCTATCTATCTATCTATCTATCTATCTATCTATCTATCATCTACCCATCCATCCATCCATCCATCCATCCATCCATCCATCCATCTACTGATCTACTGATCTATTAACTTCTCATTTATCACAATTAGCTTTCACAATTGTGTAGGCTGCTAAGCAAATCTTAAGTCCATGATAAGAAATCACAAAAAAGTTAGAAATGATGTACATGAGTGAGCTATAACAGAGGTCTACAGATAAAAGTATAGAATTCATCTTTTTTCTCAGCTGAGGCCTCATACTGATTACTGACCTGTGGCTTAAAATATTAGGAAAAGAACATTGATATCTGATCTTGTGGAGAGACAGTGTCATGATAACTTTGAAGTTAATTTAAAAAACTGTCATGATTTTATTAAATTTGATATTTATTTCAATTTCATAGCATGCATAATTCTGTTATTAAAGTGAGATGACCTATGCTAATTATGGCAATTATATGATTTTAAAATTTCTTCATTCTCCAACCACTAGAGAAGCTACCACTCTTTTTTATGTGAGATCATATTCTTCTAAGGAACCTAAGGCAAAGGGCCATCAACAATAAATGAGCAACTATGGAACTAGAATTGAAGTCTACTTCCAGAATTAACTTATTTCTAGGATCTGTTCCTGGTCCAGAGAATTTCAGTGGACCTACTCTGATTGTCAACGCTAACAGCTAGCATTTACCTGGACCCTTAACAGGTCTAAGCATTTTATTATTCTGAGATTGTTTTTAAGTCACTTTCAGATAAGACTCGACGTTTTGCACAACAGCCCTTTGAACAATCTGTCACACATTTAACTAAATCTCTCATAGACAAGATCTTTAGGGACAACTTCCATTTTTGGTTAACTGGAACACAAAAATGAAGAGCATATGTTCAAGTCTGTGTTCAGCAAAATCAGATTATCTGTAACTTCAAACAAGTATGCCAATCTCTAAAAACTTAGTTGTAATGTACACAGGCAAGGTATCATTTTGACTTTAAGCATGACTGTGGGTAGAGGAGTTTTTAAATTTCACCTTTATCATTGATACTTAGAAGGCTCAAGTAAAGAATATTATTGTAATTTATAGTGAGATTTTATTTTGATGAGTTATTCAAAAATCAATATCAAGCTGGCCTGGTGGTGCACGTTTGTAATCCCAGCACTTTGGAGGAGGATCACTGTGAGTATCAGGCCAGCCTGGGTTGTATAAATGAGTTCACAGTTAGCCTGTATAACATAATGAGACCAGGTCTCAAAAAAACCAAAAATCATTTTTATCTTTATGTTCAGGAAGTATTGTCCTTTTAAGTGCTATATCAAAAACAAAACAGCCCCCAAACAATAAAAATGATACAGGGTTTCAAACTAAAATGATTGGAATTAGCAGTGGTTGTTATATTACATATCATTATCTTCAACGAAGTTGCTCAGATTACCAGATGTAAGAATGCAAGATAGATCAAACCATTAAAGAGAATAAAAAATAATATGAAGAACACTAGAAATGATACAGAGCTTCACTAACCAAGATGGTAGAAATTCAACAATGGTTGTTCTATTGTTGTCTTCAAATTAGATGTTCAGGTTACCAGATATAAGCATGCAAAATTGGCCAAAAAAATTTAAGCACTAACTGTTCCTTTCAATAAACCAACAGACATCAGCAGTACAGTTATTCCAGTTATCCTATATAGCAGTTACTTTGATAGTTTTTATTCTCTTTAAAATAAAATTTTTAAAAAGAATAATAAAAAATAATGCTTCTGCAAAGATAAATATTAAATACTATTTTGATCAAAGTGGAAAAAAATAAATGGTGTATCATCCTAAGTTTTAATTAAATTCTCACTCAAAATTTTTAATAACAGATGCCTCATGAAAATGATGTATATCTCAAAAATTTGAATGCAACATGCTGAGGAAATGTATAATTTATTAAATGTATTAGAGAATTACTGACCAAGGCAGTTGTAGCAAGTTCAATCTCTTTTCTTAAATGTGTGAATAATTTTGAAATTGTTGTATCATGACAAAACAGATCCTATGAAGGAGAGAGAGGTTTAATTTTCAAGATGTAGAGTTCGAGGCATACTTAACAAGATAAGTGATATATACAATGGGACAACAGTACCTCAAAGACATTTCATCTCTGGCCTAAAGACAAAAAGATGCAAGTTCTCTCCACTCTGCTAAGTATACACATGTATATAGCCTTTTAAAGACCTTGATCATACAGTTTTTAGAAAACAACAAATATTCCATCCTAACTACTATGTTTGGGAAAAACTACATTAAAATCCACTGTAGGTTGGATTTCTGTGCTGATGACTTTCTTTATTCCATTACTCACATTCAACAAAAGTATAAATTCCTATAAGGGTTTGGGATGCCACTTAAGTTAAATGACTAAGCTCTTTATGGCAATTTGGTCTACAGGAACATGGGTTGTGATACTTAAGTCACTTCACTTCCAGACCAAATAACAAGTTATATGTATACTCTCTGAAGAGTAAGAGGAACTCAGTAAAATTTTTTTGTGACTTTCAAATTTAGGATAAAATTATATAATAATCGCATCTGGGTACATTTCAATAAATGCATTTGAGAATTATAGTGCTATATTAACATACCATGTGAATGTAAGGCACATAAAAGTAACATGGTTTCATACATGAAATTCATACTAATTGACAATAAGGTTCCTTCTTATAATAGGCCTGTTTGCCTGGGTGTACCAAGACAAATAGTCCTGCATGGAGAGGTAAGATGCTTAAATTGATTTGCATAAAATGAGGATAACAAGGACCTTCATTAAGCGGCTGGAACACTCTAAACAGGGCACGCTTTTCAACTTCCTTCCAATATGTACGTCAAATTCAACTTTACTATTGAACTGTAAACTCTGTTACTGTAAAGATCACCATGCTATAACTGTATCATTTAAAGGATTAAGAAACAAAAGAAAAAATTCAAAATGGAGTAAAAAAGACTAAAAGTAACTTCTTTTCAAAATGACAGAAAGAGAAAATGCTAGGAAGAATCCTTAATTAAAAATGGAAAGATCAATTTTGTGCAAATAAAGCAACAATTTTGAATCCTAGACATTCTTCATTCCTCAAATCAAAACGTGTCAGCAGTCCTTGTGTGTAGTTACCGTGGGTGTCAAATTCTATCAAATTTGAGATGAGACTTTTCGCCAGTTTGGGAGCTAAGGGAACCTATTATCTCAGACCACAAAATGTTTCCTAAAAAGACTGAAGGAAATGGAAATCCAACCCTGGTTAAAGAAATCAGCAAATAAATTACAAAAACTGTCCATTTGCCTGTCCCTTTTAATCTTAATGTCGTATTCAAACTATTGGGCATGTAACTGAATATCTCAACTGTACCTGAAGAAATAATGGAGCGTGTCTCTGCAGTAAAACAGAACGGCACTAAACTGATGAGTTTAACCCAGCAGAAAGAGCGGCTGTAAACATGACAAATGCCTGCTATTGATTTCAGGTTTAATTACTCTGTGCAGCACTGACAAAGCCCATCAGATGTTGTTGTGAAGTGTAAATGGAACAGACTACACTTCACTGCCCATAGGAAACTGATGGTGTCTGCAGTTTGCATTGTTTACTTTATCCTCCGTAAACTTCAGCCTTGATCAAATTAACAAGTGCTACTAACCTCCAACAAACTACAATGCACTATGGTTTTAGAGCAACAGCCTTGGAACAACAGTTCAGCAGCATCTCATGGATAACAAATGTCAGTCTCATGGCTGCTACTAAACCTCTGAGCCCAGGACCTGCACGTCCTGACTCCTGGCTGTCGGGGTCTCTTCCCACAGGTCTGATGTGTGAAGGAATGGAAACATGAGCGCTGCATACTGCTTATTACTGCGACTTAGTAAATAGCTGATGCTACAAATTCTTTCCCAAAGACCTATGTTATTTACTTTCTGGCTTCCTGTGCTAGTTTCTCAAAAATAATTTGTGAGCAATTGTAGCTAACAGGTTAATTGCTTTCCTGCTTTTTTCTTTTCCCTCTCCCTTGTTTGGATATATACATTTTTGGTATCTTCTATCTCATCCATTTTAATCTTTTGAAAGTAGTGATTTACTGAAGGATGTTTCTGAAGCAACTCATGACTCCTAATATAACAGACTACTCTTTAAATGGGAAGTTACTTAATTTGCCTTTCTCCAGAAGGCTTTTGCCAAAATTTGCTATTTTACATTCAAAATATCAACAAAGTGGACTGTTTAATGTACACAAATCTCTGTGTAAGCCATTAAAACTATGAAATAAGGACATCTGTAAGCATTTGCACTGTGTTCAGGCTCTGCTGAAGCTGGAAGTAGATTTCTGAGATCGGGTCCTCATCTCCCCAAAGCTCATCCTCAGCCATGGATAAGCACAGGCTCGCTGGAGCAGGCGTTGATGCTAGTGTGGGTGCACATTGCCAGGATTTTGTTCTTGCACTTGGCAATGGTTCATATCTGTTTCTAGTTGACACTCCCAATCTGGCAAGCTTCAATTTGTCATCTTACCTTTGTAATCTTCAAACTCCCCACAATCCTATTTTTTTTGTCTCAGATTTTGCATGCTACAACACACTTCAGACCAGGAAAAAAACAGCAGTTACCACACATAAGAGTATTTAAAATAAACGATAAAACATTGGATACCCACTAAGTAAGATTTTAAATAAGACCTTTAGCAGGAATAAGAAAGTGTAATCATTAGTAACCTAATTGATTTTAAAGGGCAGTTTAACAATAATAAAAAGGGTGCTGATAATTTTAAAAACACCTAAATCACCACGTTTAAGGCTGATGATTTATCAAGAAATTAAGTGGTACAAGATCTTTCTTAACAATGCCTTTTTATGTCCTCAAGTTAAAGAAAACTGCAGAGGTCATTCATTTATTTTAAAAAATTTATTGAGTGCCTCATCTAGCTGCAAGGTGCTGGTTATCCCACGGTGAAGAAAATGGATCTTACCCCTAGTGGGAAAAAATAAATAAATTACCCAAATAATTGTATAGTTAGTATTGCAGAAACTGATGCGGAGGAAAAGTAAAGGGAGAGACAGGAACTGAAAAAGAACAAGTGCTTTGAACACAGAGAATGAGAACTTCTCCGAGCACAAGACACTAAAGTAGACTCCTAAGGAGGAGTGGCGCGCACAGGAGAAAGAGCGCATGTGCAAAACCGCGCAGGTGCGAGCTTGGCACAGCCTCTGAGACTCCCGTGGTACAGCCAACTAGAAGGGCAGTGCCCTAGCAAGTGTGTGGGGAGGTGGACTGCACTGGGTCGTACAAGCAACATTAAAAAGTTTAGATTCCTTGCTCCCAGGAGTCCAGGGAAACCCTAAAACTATGCTTAGAACTGATGGTCCAAACACGAGTTTGTTTTAAATTAGGATTAAATTCATGCAAATTGCTTCGTAAAGAACAGCTCCAGGTCAGCAGCACAAGCATGGATGCTACAAATTGGGAGGTTAATTTAAGAAAATGGTGGCAGTGGCTTGGTTTGTCTGGATAAGGGACGGATGAGTTCCAGAGTGCTGGGAGAAAATCAAAATAGTTATTTATACATATATGAAATTTGTGTATACAAAATACAGTGCATATAATGTGTATATATTCAGCATACTATAGCTATATAACATGTGTTTAATATATTTACATGAAGTATATCCTAATATATCTAATATATACAATATATACACCTATATGTACTATGTAATTATAATATAGATAAATACAAATAAATATGTTATATTTGTAATATATTTAATATGTGTAAATAATGTACACACATACATTTTCATATACACACACACATATATACATTTTCATCTTGGGTTTTGCATGATACTATAAATATATTAAATATATTTATATTCAATATATGTAGATATATGAGTGTATATATGTATATATATAATAAATTTTCATTTTTAAAGATTTCTTTACCTATATATACTGAAATTTTTCTTAGTTATTTTAAAAATAATATTTCTGGTGGTGATTCATCTAAATATGTGGATTCTCTGTGGACCCCTTAAATTTCAGTGCAGAGCACCCTCATGGTGACAGTACCAATGGCAATGTGTGTAAGCAGAAGTAGATATTCTGCTTTATTTAACATCATGCTGTCTGAAATCAGACTACACTTCTACATTTTATTGTTAAAGGCCACTATAGCTTTGTATTTTTACCATTACTTAGAATTTTTCATAGTAGAGAGGAGAAGAGATTCTCTGATGCTCTCTGTAAACTTAGCAGTCAAGATGGGGAGGAGCCTCAGACGAGTCGTCCTGCTTTCGTGCCCTCTGATTGCCCTTTGTCCTGGCTATGGATGAAGGGTAGAAAGAGTGAGCGAGACCCACAGTGAGAGTAGAGGCAAAGTGAAGAAGTGATAGGGCAATTTTAAAAGGCTCACCACAACCGCCAATATGGATAAACAGAGGGCAGTTGCAAACTCCAAACCTAGTCAGACTCATTTACTTTAAAAAGTAAGAATCCTGGAATCTTGCTTTCCTTATGCTTGCTGTTAACCATTCAGGAAGGATGTGGTGATAAACAGAAAAAGTTTCCTACTTCTCTTAGCAAAA
This sequence comes from Chinchilla lanigera, assembly GCF_000276665.1. NCBI lineage: Eukaryota > Metazoa > Chordata > Mammalia > Rodentia > Chinchillidae > Chinchilla > Chinchilla lanigera. Next base: position 20,225,402 of record NW_004955402.1, read on the forward strand.
TATTCCTACTGAGTTAATCCATTCCTTTCAGTTTGCATACACACAATGTCTTCTGTACACCTTGATATTGTTGATCCTTGGCATTTTAAGTGAGAAATGTAAATATGATTATTAAAAAAGTAAAATCATATGACCCATTTCATAATATTATACTGAAATGCTTTCTATTTGATTAGTAAATGACTGTGAACTGAATTCATCTATCAAAAACCCACACATATCCTCCCTCCTCACCTCAGAGAAAATGAGAAGAACTGAGGGTCAAATTATATGATGATTTGTGGGAATTCTAGAAGAGCTTCACCCAACAGGTAAAACATTTCTTAGTTAAACCACCCAATCTGTCTCTCAGAAATACTTAGCATCTAAGTACAAAACCCTGAACTGCGTGGGGCAACACCAGGGCATCAGAGTATAGGAATGAATAGTGAAGAGTCCGATCCTCAGGCAGCTTATTGGGACTGCTAGACACATTAATCTAAAACTTCCCTTTTATGTAATTATCTCCGTTCAAATTACTGAATTGGGTTGTCCAGAGCCCTGATGGAAGAGAAGGAAAAGTCTCCAGTGAAGCCTCAGAAGGCATGATCTCTCTATCTGGAGATAATCAGTGACTAACATTTTGCCCTGCACCAGAGACTGTATCACATAATCTGTCACTGTCCAAATACAATTTTCTTTTTTTTAATGAGTCAGTCTCAAACCTCTGATTGCACCATTTCAAATGCAAATAATTCTGTTCCAACTGCCTCTTTACATTAGCTAAATGAAGTCATCAGTAACCAAAATTGGAGAAAATCTTAACACAACTGCCGTAAACAACTTTTAAAGTTTTATATCCCATAAGAATGAAACCCGTTATGAGATAGTTAAGATTCATTAAAGATATCCACCCCTGATATAACTCATATTCAAAAACAATAATACTTTCCCCCATAACCAATAGTGGCCAGAGCAAATTATAATCAAAGATAGATTTCTTGGAGGGTGATGATACCATTAGATTTAAGGAATTAAAAATACATGAAACTTTTGAGTTAATGAACAGGGTCCTTAACTGCTCATTTAATTCAAACAGCTGTTTGTTAATGCCCTAAGCAGTGTCATAAACTGTGAAAATACTGTTGAGTGCAAGACACTAGTTAATGCTATAAAGCAACACATGCTCTAATATTAAAAGGATTTAATGGGATTAATAGAGAATAAAGCATTAACTCCCTATTATGATGTTTTAGAACCCAAGGGCAAATTCTGGCTTAAAAGGACTCTGGTTCTAAAACCACACAAAAAGTAAACTCCAGCACTGTACAGCAAATCATGGCAATTTTATGCCCTTGAAAAAAAGTGGAACCCTGATAAGATCACATCTGTTCCAATCACATACTGGATAAAATCACTGTTTACTAAAGTCCTAAATAACTAAAAATGTGGAACCCCAACAGGATCCCATCTGTTAATGCTACCACTTGGATATGGTCCCATTAGAAAAATTCCATATAATAATGTTCTAGCATAAAATAGGGAAGAATTTGGATTTCATTTCATCAATTTTGACTATAGGCTGATGTATTTTGTAATTTGATTTTCTGCAAATATACTCCTATATGATCTATAATGCATTTCCTTATGCTACAATTTCATTAGATGAGACAAAAACTGATTTGAAATAATATATTTCCATCTTTTCCCATGAATTCTAGGATTTCAAGATCATTTTTGTTTATTATTTCATACTTCATATTGCAGTAGAGATTATTTTTCGTGGAAAATTATTATTTAGTGTATTTAATCATACAAAATTTATAAAGATAATAGTTTTAGATATTTTAGCTACTTACAGGTGCATTAAAATTGTCAGTCATGGATTAAATGCATGATTTCATAACTTGCAGAGAAATGCATTCATGTTTAGTACTCTTTGGACAGTGTTATATGTAACTCTCAACTAAATTTTATTCAAAGTAGATTTAAAATAATTGTAAGCTTAAGTGTACTATCATTATTAAAGAATGAAGATTGATGATTAAAAGAAGGTGAAAATCATTTTGGTGTAATTGAGACTGAATAATCTCATATGTTTGAAAAACCATAGCAAGTTAGAATCCTTAGAATATGCCCTTTCAACTTTTGTAATATAACTTTCTTAGACTATTATGAAAATATAGATGTTCAGATTTTTTTTTCTTAGTAAACCTTTAAAATTGTTTGCTACCATTTTATTGTGGTTCCCTCATGTGCTAAGAACTGCATTAAGATAGTTACACTACTAATTCGTATCAGCTCATTGAAAAGAAACATTTATGCTTATATTGCTTGATCAATTTTTTGTGCCTATATTTTATAATCTGAGCAACTACTTTGAAGATAACAATATGCAATATATTAACCATTGTAACTCTCCTATTATCTTGTTTGAGATTTTGTACCTTTTTTATTGTTTTTCTCTTTACAATAAAAAGAACAGCACTAAATCATTATAAATATATTTACATTTCACTCTCACAAAAACATGACTAGATAATATCATTATACCAATTTTACAGATGAAAACATTGAGCTTTAGGTAAACTGCCAGATATTCAACTAACACATGATAGAATCTGGACTAAAACTAGAAGTTTCTGGTTGCAAAGGCTATGTTTCTACTCACCGCTCTATACTGTTTCTAAAATATGTACTTCCTATTTAGTAGACCTCATATCAGATATTTAGATACCCTAGGCAAGCTAATATCTCCCCCTTCTTTCAGTCTGGTCTCTAGAAAAACTCCATGTTTCCTATCCTTGAACAAGATGGAAATATACTATTAATCAAAAATTCCCTTTGCCTGGGAGCAAGAAATACAAAGCCAAATTTATTTAAATGTTGATTCAGTGCTGGTAAGCCTGGGATAAGAAAGGCCCTATCAGTAAGGTGGGCTATTTCATGTCTACTTTCACCTGCTATGAAATTTGACAGGAGCAAGATAAACTTAAAATGTGTCCATTCTGCAAGGAGTTCAGAGTGAAGCTCTGAGCTAATGGGAGCTATATTTCCAAATTATTCCATTGATGTTTTATTGAATGGCGTTTTAATAATAGAATTCATGATGATTAATTTTCTATCTGAAAATTTTCAAGAGAAAGTTAAAAGGTCATATAAACTATCGATTACTAAAAGTACTCAACTTTATTCATCAGTCACCTATAATGCAGCACAGCCAAATTACATTAAAATAATGTCTTGCAAATAATTTCATTAATATGGAAAAATCTGTTTTAAAATACTTGATCACTTCTCAGTTATAAACCTATCAGTAAAAACAATGGGGGAAAACATGTCTAAAGAAAAATACAAAAGGTAAATTCAAAGCAATGAAAAGGGACCATTTCAAAGTTAAAAAAAATGGAAATATTGTTTTATGGGAAAGAATTTTATTGGAAGTTTATCGCTGAGTATGATATAGGTTGATATAAATATCTTAAAATTTATGAGCACAATGACTTTCAAAATAGTAATTGAGGCCATGGCTCTCTATCCCAAATAATATATCAACCCACCAATATTTAGCATTTCTAGTAGAATTTAAGCTTTAAGAAAACATTGCTTGTACCAAATGGTTATTTTAGAGAAGTAAATGTGAACTTGGTAACTTTCTATTCATTGTATAAACTGTAGGAGTGACTGCACCTCACTGAGCTTGGATTTCTTTAACTGTGAACAACACGTAACATGGAAATCATGCTCGGCTGAATGATCTTGCCACGACACTGGTACATAATGTCTGGACAATTAGCAACTTTTTCTTTTTATATTTCTAGGTACATTCTATACTTCCCTTTGGGTAAGAGAGAATTATACAGTTCTTCACCTTTTCATGTATGTTAAGGTTGCCACAAAATGAAAAGCTAAATTGGTTTATTTGTGCTAGGATATACTCTTTTGGTAAATCCTTTTTAAAAATTATGATACCTCTCAAATATGAACTTTTATAAATACTTAAAGGGTACCATTGAAGCATATTTATAATTTTTTACTATAACTGTAGAAATAAGTGGAATGTAAAGTATGGAATAGAAAGGCATGTTCTAAAAGGATTATTGCTATGAAGCCAGGTACTAAGGAGAAAGAACATTTTCCTCTTTATTTTGGGAACTGCTTCTGGTTTCATTTTTTAAGTGACTATTTCACAACTGCCTGGTTTCACCTACACTTTAATTGTATAAATGGCCTCTGATGGGTTTATGACAATGTTAGGAGGTTGTAAGCAAATATGACTTTTATTGAATTATTCTATTTCAAAGGAATAAAATTGAAATAGAATGAGATTGATTTCCATGGATCCATCTCTAAATTTAAAACAGAGAAAAATAAGATAAAATTAATTTGCTATATATTCTTTCAAAATGTTTGAGCAGCACAAAATTGTTCAAGAATGTGTTTGAGTGCAAGGACTGTTTTTCTATAACCTAGGAGGGAAAAAGCACTCATTGTGGAATGCAAGCTTGTGATCTATTATTAATTAATGTATTTCTTATGATTTCTTTCTTTTGGCAAATGAAATAAATATGTCAGGAGTTTTTGGTAAATATTTTCTTTCAGTAATCTTTCAAATAATTAAAGAATAATTGCACATATAATATTATCCATAGTTTAAATGATTATTACCTACTAACAACCAAATGCTAAAAGATAATAATACAGGACTTGTAATTTATTATTTAACAGCAATGAGCTTTTCTTTCCACTTGAAAACTCTACTTTTCTCTCCATGTATGTTATCTGTTTTGTTCTCTTTATTAGCAACAGCAAACACAATTTTTCTAAATAGTGTTAATAACACATCATTACCGGAGTAATTCCACAAATAAAACCCACAAATAGTATATAAACAGTGGTGGTTTGCTAGAAAAATGCTTTTATAGTTTACTATCCTATTTCTTTCATTACCAATTGTAATTCATAATGATGATGTAGCAATGCATGAGAACTTAAAAAGAGAGAAAACTTTGCAACAGATTTCAATTCCTTAACCCTAAAAGTTGTTAAAGGCATTTTAATTTCCCAAAGCAAAAAAGAGCATTGTATACGAGATTGTATTTTAAGCCTAACCTTATTAAAAATAAAAACATTAAAGAAACCTATTCTCCATTTGGAAGTAGAATTTATGTTAGAAACTCCAATTAACTCTAATGGAAGTTACATGAATAAATCTCAAAACCAGTGAGAAGAAAACAAAGGAGTCTTGCTGCAATAAGGAATTCAGGGGGAGCTCAGACATGAAAATTTTTGAAATATCATTGGATGCATTAGTGAAAAAGACAAAAATATTTGAAGCACAGAAACATTTCAAATTTTGACAAAATGAACTCATGTCATTATAGAAAGTTAAGCATCTTTGGAATGGAATGTTTAAACCTTTAATAATGTTCAGAATCTAGTTCAAATTGAAGAATAAAGCAATATTTAAAAGAAAATAGTAATTTGACCATGTTTAAATTATTATTTTAAGTTTTATAGAAAAAATAAAATTTTGACTGATAAACATACCTACCTCTTAGGGCCTATAGTGACGTATTCTTTAAGATTTTTTAATTGAAAATGTTGCTAAATCTCTTTTTAAAATACTGCAACAAGCAGTCATCATGATTTTATATAGTTTGTGAGGGTAATAGATTAAAGAATTTATAAATAACGTCTCCAAATTGCTCAGCTGAGTTCTAGAGCAGTTTCCGCAAATCTTCAGACCTTAACCCAGGCTGTCAGAAGCCACACTGCATTGGGTAATTTTACCCACTGTCTTATTTCAATATGTACCCATTTGTGAATGAGACTTTTACAAGTCATTACAAAGCTGTAGCCTTCATTATTTGAAATACCTGAGTTACCGTGTAAAGACCAATTCCTTCTACTTTGAACAAAAAA